>NW_010972842.1:3755638-3908569 GCF_000737465.1 Haliaeetus leucocephalus | reverse complement strand
AATACAGTCCTGTCCATAGATAATTTGGAAAGAATCCTCTGGGGGCTTGGGAAAAGCCAGGATTTTCTCTGTCTACACCTGAATTGCAAGACTCATGGGAAGAGGTTGGCATCAGAAGGAAAACAGTCTCCCCCATTCTGAAAATATGTGGGCAATTTAAGTTGTGGCAGACCCAGAACTCTCTAGCTAGCAAAGTTAGGCACCTGCAGAGGCAGGCAATCCTGGAGAGCCAGCATATTGTTTGATGGGGCTGCCAAAGTTCCAGGTTAAGTGAGATTTAGATTTCCTGGATCCTGTCCTAGTTTCCATCACCTTTTTTTGCCTTTTTTTTTGTACTTGAATTTCATAGAAGTCTTGTTCTGCATTCAAACATGTAGATGCAACATGTACAGAATTTTGAACATATTTAAATAAAAATACACACTTGTTAAATGTCTTCAAGTGCCATGTGCCATGTCAGTGTGATAATAGTCTGATATAGTATTGAAAATTGGAAATATATGTTAGAATTTGAAGCAGATAAAGACTCAGAACATGATAGCAAGGCAGCAAATATATTCTGAATGCTGGCTGGGAAGATTAAGCAGGAAGACTGGGGGAATGAACAGGAGTAGATAAAATAGTATGCTTCTAGATATGAGAAAAATACTTATGGTAGCGACCTGGTATGCCGGAGTACAAGAGAAGCTATTTCTGAAATACCTCTGGGATTACAGACAAAGGGACCATTAGCTGAGAAACATCCTAGCATTGTGTTATGATGAAATACAGTATTTAAGAGAGGTAAACTAAGTAATTAGTCTGATATGGCTAAGGTCAGAATAGAGCTTCTAGTTTTCCTTTTGCCAAGAAAATACCAAGAAAATGTCTGCTGCTTCATTTCACACAGTTCTGTAATACCTCTCCCTTTAATTTTTATCTCAGTTTGCCAAAATTGCTATTTTTACAAGGAAACCTTCCAAAACAGTTTGCATATAGTTTGTTTCAAGGCCTATCTTTGTATCACAGGATGACTTTTATTTGGAAAATAGAATCACTGAGCTTGAAGAACTCGAGCACAATAGCAGAATACAAAATCTAAGTGCAGATTCACTAGGTGAGCCAAGCATGATGGAGCCTTCCCCATTTCTACATTCTATACAACATACTTGATGCTGAGACATATGGCAAGACTGCAGTCACGTACTAAGAGAACTGAGTGTATAATTGTGTAAAATAACACTTATTTTCACAACAAGATTTTCATCAGTGAAAGCTATGCATAGTGGAAGGTTTTGTTATAAGGACTGGATTTCAACCATCAGGTTATGCAAGGACCTCTATTGCTTATTAGCTCTGTATGTAGAAGGAGAAACCTTGTAGAGAGAACTAACTTAAAAATAGCTGGTCTGTCACTAGGCCTACTAACTGTGCTGTTAATATTGGGTCTGTAGTAACAAAGTTCTCTCTTCCTTCCTTTAAACCTTGATGGTGGTTGAATGGAAGCTGGAAGACTGGCATCATGATTCTGAAAACCAGAACATGAAAACAATTCATGGTTCTACATGCCAAGAAGTATTGGTACCTTCCTCCAATGCATTGCACAGGCAAATTTGTGAACTGGTAACTAGGTATTGGCATAGAAGAGAGACTTTCCCATGACAAGCATTAGAGAGAAGCCAACCAAGTGAAGGCAATAACTTTCATAGGGATAAATGCATGAATTTATGACATTTGGATTGCAAACTTTATGCAGTGGAGATACCTGTTTCTAGGAGTTTAGGTTATTCGTTTCTGCTAGCTAAAGGAAGAACATGCACATTGATGTTTAAAAGAAGATGTCCAATCTTAGTGTTCTTGTTATTCATATTTATTGTTAAAAATATGGTGTTTTTGAAGGACACTGAAATATCCCTTACTGAGTAGGTAACTTGGTGAATAGGGCACAAAAAAAGATGCCTGTAAAAGTGGGGAGGGGTGGCAGTTCTCTTCTGAATAATTAATTTCTTGTTTGTAAAGCAGAAATGAAGTATCGCTTGCTGCCCAAAGGAAAGTTTGTAATACTACAGAGATCAGAAATACCAGATGATGCACTTCTTGAACTATCTGTGAAGAAGCAACTAAGCTGACTTTCTCTAGCACAAAAACTTAATGAAAATGTGCTATAAGAAGTTGAGGCTTAAACTTAAAATTAAAAATTTGTTGTTGTTTTGTTTTATTTTATTTTATATTTGTCTCTTATTTTGTAGCATAAACCTGTGGCTTGATCTTTGCTATTCCAAAAAACCTAATTTAAAATGATCTTGTTTGAAAAAGAAATTCAGGGCACTGATTTGATTTTGAATACATGTTTTCATAAAATACAAAGCAAGCAGAGGTGAGACATTAGTTCTAAGGGCAAATTCTGTTAGAGGAAAAGTAATAACAATATTCATATTGACTTCAGTGATGTAGAGTCAACTACAGTTGACTAAACTGGTATTTTGTTTTTATTCTTCAGCTATTTCTCGATTTAAAGCAATTGTTTCAATCTGTAACTGGAAATAAAAGAAACATCGGTGACAAACTGCACACAGAATGAAGTGTTAGTGTACAGAAGGAAGCATTGTCAACACTGTCTATGAAAGCAACGTAGGTCAAGTCATTCTCTCCCCTCTTTACTTCCACAGGCTGGTACCTAATGTTTTTACACAGGAAAGTGACTCCCATTTTGACAATGCAGATGAAGAGGGGAAATATTAAATAGAAGTTGAGGAATTTACTTTATCTGCAAAATGTAATAAAAAGGGAGTTTGAGGGGAAAAAGACATGCTCTTGTGAAGACTGAAGAGATACAGTGTCTTCCATGGTGCAGCGAAGATTGGTTGCTATAGATGCAGGGTAAGGAAAACCACCTTTGACGGAATGGGAGAACAATGGTATCTGCAAGAATGAACCGTCTTGCTAAGATGATTAGAGCTGGTAACTGCAGGTGAATTTCTGGTCTGAGTCAAAAAACTGATTAGGTTAAGCCAGAATTCCAGCCAGTGGTATTCCACTCAAGTATTTGCAAATTTTCTTCTCAAACTATCTCTCAGGCAGAGATGCAATCTCAAACCTCTAGACTGAGTGATTATTTTGGAGTGAGGGACTGCTCTATCTTAAAGCTATGAAAATGGGGAAAGATATAACTGTCATTGGGTAATTACCAATACAGCTACAGACTTTCTGTCACTGCATACTCTAGTCTAGGTAGGACAGAAAGGTTTCATTCCCGTTTATGTTCCTTCTCAGCCCAGCAATTTTTCATGTACAGAAGTGTTGTAGGTGTGTTGTAGCCTCATGTAATAAAGCACATTAGAGTTTTGTATATGTTAACTAAAAAGAAAACTGCTAGATATTATTAATCTGTCAACACTTTTCCTCTGAGATTTAGAAGTATCTTTTTGCCACTGTGCTACCAACTACTCAAATAAGTAGATAAAATTGCTATGAGTTGTTCAAATACTTAAATTTAATTGACAAGACAGATTATCAGTGAGAGGAAATATCATAAATACATAGAAATAGAATGAATTTTTTATTACTTAACCATGCACAGTCATTTATTTGAGGCATAAAAATGTTTGTAGGACATGTAATGACAATAGCATTTTGAAGCAAGGCATTTTCAAGAGGAGAGAAAATAAAAGGTGTCATCAAAAAAAGAGAAAGAAGACTGACACATTGTATAAAATGTGGAAAGTTTTGAGAAATAAACCAAGAAGTGTGATAAAGAGAGGACATAAGATGTACGACTACTCTGTATTTCACATTTACTGATTGCTTATATGTCAATAAGTCAATAAGGGTCTAAGTTTCACATTTGGATTCCAGATGATACTATTTTTCCCTAACCCACAGCTGATCTATGGCATCATATGGTTCATCTGATGTCTTTAAATGACATAAAAAATAATTTTTTGATAGTCGTCTTAATTTTTTTCCATAGTCTCAGACCGTTATCATTCTTTTCAGGGTTTGTTTAGTTTAATTCAAGGTATCCATTAAAAGAATGATAGTGTTACTGCCTTTAGCTGAGTATATTTAGTCCCAAATGACAATGAAGTACTCTCCAGACTGTGTTTACAGGGTTGAAATTACACCACAGTTCAATCTTCTGCAGTTGATTATGGGAATTTCCTCAACGGTTTGGGTAAAGAAAAAAACTGCATTTCC
This sequence comes from Haliaeetus leucocephalus, assembly GCF_000737465.1. Classification (NCBI taxonomy): domain Eukaryota; kingdom Metazoa; phylum Chordata; class Aves; order Accipitriformes; family Accipitridae; genus Haliaeetus; species Haliaeetus leucocephalus. The sequence continues at coordinate 3,904,393 of NW_010972842.1, read as the reverse complement.
CTTGCAACCAGGTATGCTTTCCTGCCAAAGGGGAAAATGGTGAACAGTTGCTCACCTTTTAACTAATAAGCAATTTGGACCTGTGCCAGCCAGGTGCAATGGTGTGTAGGAAGCCTTCTGGGAAATCATCTCTCAAGTCCTACAGGATGCGCAGGGTATACTCTGCTAAGACACACTATCTTCTGTGTGCAAAATTCTTTATTGTGTCCAGACATGATGCTTCACGCAGCCGATGTCCAGGACAGCTGAATGACTAGGTTCTTATTTGCATCTTGCTCAGTCATAAGAACTTTGATTTTGAAGTTAAGATGGAGGATTGAGTTTGTGCTTCTGATGCCACAGAACAATTCACAAGAAGAGGGGAAAAATGTAACTACTGAAACAGGTTAACTACCGTGTCACAACACAGCCTGTGCCATGAAGAAACTGCCCAAATAAATCATAATTCCTCCCTCTTATTTTTTCACCAAGATATTTATAGCTGACCTGCAAAACAATTAAAATGTGAGCTGACATTATCTGCTGATGACACTAAGATATTCAGTGTAGTATAAATGAGGGGTCACTGTAAAGAGTGATGGAAAGGTCACACAAGCAATAAAATGAGCTACAATTAAAAAAGTTACAACTCAATATAAATAGATGTGATGTATGTGAAAAAAAAAATACTAACTTTACTGTTACTATGTACACAATGATGGGCAAGCCAAACGCTAGGAAAGATTAGAAAAGGATAATGAAACCAGACAAAACAATCACTATTGTCACTGTATAATTTCATTGAGGGATCGTACCTTGAACCCTCTGTCTAAAAAAGGACATAGAGAAATAGAAAAGATACAAAGAAGAGCAGAAAGGACAGCTGTAATTAGGGATGAACAGTCTTCAGTCTGCATAAGAGAAAATGGAGAAGATTGTTGGTAGCATTATTTAGAAACAGAAGCGGGTTGAGGCAATCAGCTTCAGCTGTTTGCTGTCTTGTGCAATACAGAATAAGAAGCTCCAGTAAAACTAGCAGGTTACAGGCAAAACGCAAACTTCTGTCTGTTGGAATTTCTTTGCCGCAGGATGCTGCAGAGGCCAAATGATTACATGAGTTCAAAAAGAACCATGTAAATTTGTGTAAGAAAACCCCTACTGACAGTTACTAAATACCAGCAAGCCCTCTGTGGCCCAACGAGCTGCTGAACATTGTATCACTGGAAGTGAGGTGAGTGTTTTGGGGATCTAGGACTGTAGTATTGCATTGTTCGCATTTGCTTTTCTAAGTATTTGTTACTTGCAAATGTTGGAATAGGTTTACCTTTGATTTGAGCCGCTATGGTCCTTATAATATTCTTACGTTCAAGCTATTACTTTTATCAACTGGAGATTAAGGTCTTTCCACAATCATAGAGAAACAGTGAGGAGTTGGTCAGTAAGGACAGCTCAGGCTGTGTTGTGGTGACAAACTGAAACACATCAGAAGAAATTAAAGCACTTCATCCTATTTGAGTTTACAAATATATCCAGTCCTTAAGCATAAGTTTCTTGTGTTCTGGAAAGCTGAGGTCTAATTCGAATGGAAAAGTTTTTACACATACTCTTCCTGAATTTCTACAGTGATTAAAACTTGAATAGACTGACATATTAAAAAAAAGAGTCTACAAGTCAGCATCCCTTCAAAATCCTTTATCTCATGGATAGTTTAATGGTCAGCAGTATAGAAAGAATTGAATACATCGTGATAAAATGAACTAAACATTAGGAAGGCAAAGGACAAATACTTTCTCAGACCAATATAGCTGTTGGGTAATGTCCATTTTATAGTGCTGCACTGTAGTTCATCAAATTCTTCACAAAAAAACCTTGTAGTTCCTGCCTAGTAAAAAATTGCTAGAACATATTAATCAACTAACACTCATCTCTCAAACTACAGTTTAGGATTTTTTTCCTCCAAATCTGGATAGATTATTTTAATAGTAATGTACATCTTTCAGATTTACAAATGATCATCAAATACGAAATCATAAATCTCCTCCAAAATGTTAATAAAGATGGTGTAAACACCTACAAATCCTGTCAAAACTCATTTAAACTTTCATAAATGTTTCAGCACTCACTTGACAGGTATGACCCCAAGTTAGTTGTAGCAATAGATAACAAACTACTGAACCAACTTCCACCTAAAAAGACCTTCAGAAGATACTTTCATATTGTATTTTTCATTAAGCTCATAAATATTCAGTGCATATGTGGCTAATCATGAATTTAAAAAATGAGTATTTCTACATCAGCAATACTGAAACCATGTATAAGAGAAAAAGAGGAGAAAAATATCTTCAACTAGGAAATGCAGGCAACTTCAATTACTAATTCAGTCCAGATTTTGGCCAGGGTATTGTATGAGTAGCAAGTTTACAATTCTGTTATTACTTCTCATAACACCTAGCTACCTAAAAAGACTGGTGTTGTTTAGATTTTATGTAGATTTTAGACTAAATATACTTAGTCTATTGAATATTAGCCATCATTGCCCAAGGATTTCTACTTAATGGTCAATCTTCTGTAAAATTGACTTTGTAAAAACTAAAATGTTCAGTTTTATTTTAATAGTACTTGCTTTGGAGTCCAATAGATAATTTGCCTGACTGCAATATTTGCTTATTTGTTTTAAAAGGTGGAATAAATGTGGATATTCATCCTAAACAACTATTTCCCTAAGATTTACAAACTGACAACAAAAACATTACTGAAAACATGCAAAGATTTTCTTTCTTTTGACCACATTTCAGATAAAACCGGGGAAGTTAAAGAGTAAAAGTGTCTGGTACATCTTTATATCATTACTTCATTTCACAGGGAGATACATGTTTTTATAAAGGTTTATTGGGTTTATATGTGAGTGCTGGTGGGGGGGCTGCAGGGCGGCCTCCGTGAGGAGAGTCCGGGGCTGCCCCGTGCCAGACACGGCCGGTTCCGGCCGGTTCCACCCCAGGGCACGACTGAGCCCCTGGGCCGAGGTGGTAGAAAACAGGTTTAAGACAGGGCAGAAGTGCCTGACAGAGAGAGGAGGGGAGAACAACAAGGAGCGAGAAACAGCCCCGCAGACCCCCAGGTCGGTGCAGCAGGAGGGGAGGAGGTGCTCCAGAGATTCCCCTGCAGCCTGTGGTGATGAAGACTACGGAGAGGCAGGCTGTCCCCCTGCAGCCCAGGGAGGAGCAGGCTCCTGGCAGCAGCTGCGGCCTGTGGGGGATCCACACTGGAGCAATCTGTTCCTGAAGGGCTGTATGGTGTGGAACAGGGGAACAGCGTGAGGAGGAAGGAGCGGCAGAGACAAAGGGTTACGGGCTGACCACAACCCCCATTCTCCATCCCCCTGTGGCGCTCGGGGCGGGAGAAAGCAGAGGAGTTGGGAACAAAGGAGTGAAGTTGAGCCTGGGAAGAAGGGGGTGGTGGGGGAAAGACTTTTGTTTTGTTTTGCATTGTTTTGTTTTGTTTTCTTTTGGGTTTAGGTTGCTCATCATCCTACTCTATTTTTAATTAGAAATAAATTAATTTTCCCCGAGTCGAGTCTGGTCTGCCCATGACAGTAATTGGTAAGTAACCTCCCATCTTGACCCATCTTGTGCTTTTCCATCTTCTTTTCTCCCCAGTCCTGTCGAGGAGTTGGGGTGAGAGTGGCTGGACGAGGGTCTGGCAGCCAGCCAAGGCCAACCCACTGCAAAAATGTAACCGTAAATTGGAAACCTTAGCCTTTATTCCTCAGGAAGAAATGATTTGCGGCAGATTTCTTTACTTCTAAAGAAAATTTACACAGATGTTGGAGCAAATATAGGGTGATTTTAATTTCGCTTTTCATAGGATCATACTGAGTTTTCGCAAGAAACCTCTAGTAAAATACTCGGAGAACTGAGAAGGTGTAAAAGTGAAATATCACTCTGGAAATAAGTGTGAGAATGACAAACTTTCCAGTATTCCCATTGTGTAAGATGCCCAAGTGAGTTTTTCATTTAATTCTTGCTATCCTGTGAAGATAGCTAATAAGCATGTGAGCGTGTGGGTGCATACTGTATCATAACAGGCCTGATTCATCTAAAACACTCAAGGGAGAGTTATGAGCTTTTGCTCTGCATCTTTTCAAAGAGATTTAATTAAAATGAAATATTACATGGATGCTGAGGCAGGAGCTGGACTTGTCAAGTACACAATTCTGCGCTTTCAGCAACTAAATGTTGGCAAAGGGAACTTTTCCGTTACTGATTACATACACAGGTATGATTTTTACTTTACTGGTAAAATAATAAAGTAAGTGTCTGGAGTAGCCTGAATGTCATTAACAATGCTACAATGAGCAGCACAACAGAAAATGAAATATTAAAATTAAACATTTCTTTTTGCATTACTAATGTTTTCCACATGCAAATATTAGTATAAAAAGCAGACAAGGCAATGTATGCATTATAGTTATTCAAACATGGATTGCAAATAAATTTAGATACTATTAGGAAACTCTGAGATGGACTCTTTATTCATTGTATTAGCCAGTATACAGTGGGTGTGAAGAATGTAATGATTACAAAGCATGTACTTTTATTGCTATGAAATAACATATAGCTGTTTTAAGCACAGTGAGAAATTATAATACGTCCCATTGTACCTTATACATTATTTTTTCTATAGTAGTTATCTTGATTAAATAAATGACTGGAAACAGAAAGGAAATGTATCCAACACTATCTTAAAAGATTCCTTACTGACAGCTATGCAGGATGACCTATGATTTAATACCATTCCATTCAGCGGTCATGAAATGGTTGAGTGCAAAGTAGCAGTGCTTTAAATAGTAGAAAAATCTATAAGTGTAAGGATAAGTTGAAAATTAGTCCAAGGGAAAGACTGCTCTGGGAGTTTAAAAAAGAATGACAGATTATCCAGTACTAGTGTTTCAAAATCTAATATTTTATTGAATGGTGCCACTTGGCCTAGTCAAAATGATGCAGATTTTGGATGTAAGTAATACTAAGTCATCGGGCAGGCCCTCTGTGTACGGACGAAATTTACATAGCATTGTCAAACCTGTCAAATGAAATAATGTTTTTTCCTAGAGCTACGAAAATATGTGTTGACAAAACTCATCTCTCAGAATTAGAATCATACCAACCTTTTTCATAATCTTAAGAAAGGAATTTAAGCCTGAACAGGAACAGGGCCATTATTTATCCAGAATGTGATATATTCATCTGAGGATGCTTTGGCTCTGTCAGTCTCCCTGTATATTAAAGGGAAGGTATTGGTGTGGCACCTGGAAGTGCATACTCCAAGTTGCTTTAACTAGCAACTACAGTAGCTCAGGACATGGCATCAAAGAATTCAGCAGATTAAAGCAACTCAGGATCGTGAATAATTTCTCTGATTATTAGCACAAAGTGAAGCCTGTGGTGCTGTACCTTCACTGCATTTACTATTTGTGACACTGTGTTAAAGATGTGCCAAACTACAGGAGGCACTAAACAAGTACAAAAATATTTGTACAAAAAGAAATCAAATTTGTGAAATGTCTCCCTTATTTACAGGATGACCAAGAATTGCAGAGCATTGCATTTTTATTCCGAAATGGCAAGTTAAATTAACAATATATACCTTTAAGCAATTAAATTCTTCAGAGGTTATTAAAAGAACACATTAGTGTAAAACTTTCAGTACTAAGGCTTTTTCTGCAATGGCATAAATATGCAAAATTTCTCCTCTTGAGGCAAGTGAGCAGTTTTACAACATTACAAAGGCACTTAGAAAATCCCTTTATAAATCAGTGAATCAAACTTCCAGCCTTTTTCCTGACAGTGTAAATATTTTATGTTCATAGAAATTTTGTTTGATTAAGTAACATAGGATTTGACTGCATTTCCTTGACTGTTTTGTGCATAGAGAAGTTAAAGAGATGCAAGACATGATTCTGTAGTGACTGAAGAAATGAATCCATCTAATCTTAAGTGCAGATCAACCATTTTATGGATTTACTAGTAATATTAAATTTACAATACACAAACCAAGTTCAACAGTAGTTTGCTGATAGCCATGATTCATTTTCATGTATATCGAGTAACATCTTCTATATTATTTATTGAACTTATTTTACATATTGTTTTATTGCAGAAAGAATTTTTAATAAAGACTTTTTCTGATCTACCACTAGCAGATTAATTTATTCACAGTACAACACCCAGTTTGTCAATCTTTGTTTTTGTTTCTACTGATAAATTATTTAGTTCAAGCAAATCATTGACACCATTCATGCTTGAAATCAGGGCATAAACTACATCTAGAGATCTTAGAGAACCATAATAAATCACCATATTATCTGTATAAATCTCCACTAATGATCTGATATATAGAGATGGCAGGTCATTCATACAGATTAAAAATAAAAACTGAGTCCAGTCAAGGGCTCATAAAATATGTAATAATTATTTAAAGCATCAAAGTCATTATAGATTATAGTATTTCATCTCCACATTTAAATTACAGCATTACTGTCTGAAATGTGATAGTCAAAATTGAAGTAACTTCTTATACAATGAGATCATATCAGCATTTTGACTCTTTGTTATTCAAATTTATTATTCATTATTTTTCTGATTAGAAAGAAAATGTTAAATGAATTGTTTAACGATGTACTTGTTTGGAAGTTGTAATACCTTTGGACAGGAGTGACTAAAATCGCTGGAGACAATATCTGTAAGAACTGATGAGAAAAAGGAAAGTACTGCAAAGCACAAGGCATGGACATGGAATTGGGAGGAAAATCAATGGATCAGTCTCTGCTCTGATTTATACCCTTTGCAAACACACGATGCTGGATTTCAATGGTTATAAATCATTATGTCTCTACTGAAACCAATGGAACAATCCATGTTTAGGCTATCTGAAGCTCTGTCCAGCATCTAGAAGTAGAGTGTCAAGAGCTAGTGGACAGAGACAAATTTGGTCCTGTCTGTTTTATTGAAGGCCTTGGACATTAATGAAAGTACTGCCTGAAAAAAAAATGCCTGTGTTTATTTTTATTCCTTTTCATTGATGACCATCAGTGGATGTAAATGAGAGGCCTGTCTTTTTTCTCCCAGTCACTTAATAATAGCTTATTTGTAAACTCTAGCATAGTCACTTAAATTAGAAATATAAATTAATTGCTTAATAGCATTTGCTCACAGACTATGCCAATTCTGCTCTGTCAGCAGTCTCCATTCAATATTTACCTGCCAATTCATAATGTTATCCCCTTTCTTAAAAGCTGGAAGGACTAAAAATAAAAGAGGAAAACAAGACATTATTGTTACGGGATGGCAATTCAGAGCTGTACCCATCAATAAAAGACATTGTCTCTTATGGGTAATTGCAGTTTTACATCCTGTTACTTTGCAACACAAATACCTCTCCCACCCTAAATGTTAGAAAGGGTTTTTTTTCTTTTTTCTACATAGCTATGGTGAAAATAGGGAAAATAACATGTTTCCAGATCCTGACTGAATGGCAATTTGTTCTGGAGAACTGTGATCAAGTTACAAACTAAAGTCAGGGCAGGGTTTTTCCTTGCATTTCCTTGCAGGATGTGGTAGTCCACGTAAAGAATGCCAATGCTTTAGCACAGTGGCACCCTAAGGGAAAAGACCTGTACATGAGGTCTGAAGGAGAACCTGTGATTTCTAAGGCAATTCAAATCCAGGGTTCAGAGGTGGCTCTAGGAGCAGTACACGCTGAGACTTTTTAAGCTAGGTGCAGGAACAGAAGAAGTTTGTACCCTCAGGGAAAGATACTGAGCTGAACAGAGGCTAGTGCAAAAATCCTCATCTGCAGATTCCTGGCTTCAATTAGTTTTCTTCTTGTAAAATTTGATCAAAAACAGTAGGTAGCATTTTTTTGTGACATAGTGTTGTATGTTCTGGTCCCCCCTCCTAGGGACGGACCAGTATTTTATCTTGGGCAGATTAAAGGCCAGATAAGCAAGCAGTGTTTATGGGCTGCTCCTTGTTTTAGAGTATTCAGACAGAAGGTTCACCCTGGACTACACAAAGAAGGGACCAGCAAGAGAAAATACAGGTCTTACAGGTAGCAAAGGAGTAGTAATATAAATGCAGCTGGCCAACCCTGACTAGTGACTAAACTGACAGCAACATAAGAAATTGCAGAAATGAAAACCTATGTATAAAGAGAGGCATTACCTTACAGAACTGCTGACCAAGGTGGAATTTTCCAGGGCAACCACATCATGAATAACAAATAAGAGTAAAAAGTCAGCAAAACTGAGACCCCTGGGGGAAAGAGTAAATAGGACTAGCTGGCTTATTTTGGAGGGATTGACAGTGGTAAAGATGAAGAAACTGGACTGTGAAAAGAGCTGTAGAAGGGGTAGTAAATCATGTGATTGGGGCTGATCAGGAATACATGTCACCCAGCGCAGAGCTTGATTACCACAGTTTGGAGCAGGACACTGGAACTGCTCTTTCCACTCTACTCATGTCTGACTTACCTCCATGACCAGGAGGGACACGAGGTGATTTTCCCTATCATCAGTGAGGGAATATCAGGAGATCTCTTCATAACATCACTACGGGGATGCCTTCAGGGTACCACTTACCGAGGTCTTTTCCTCTCCTTAGCACTCTTAACTGAGTGTCCCAATACAATGCTTTTTTTTTTTTTTTTTTAATGACTCAATGGCTTAAATTGTAGAGCTGAAGAATCCCCCTCCCTCCACCATCCTCATGCTGCCTTTACTCTGGGGATGGTATTCATCCTCAATGCGAAAGCAATATTTCAAACCTTTTAATATGTAGAAAACTGACTGCTAGGCTACAGGGTTTCTCTTCCAAAGGTTTCTATGTATTCTACGATAAAAATGGCAGTGATCAATGAGCTGTGTACTCCATTTAAAGCCCTCCTTGATAATTTCTGAATCATGATAGAGATATTTGAAATATGTTGTACTGACTTGTCCTCTAATGTAGACTATGTTTTAATTTGTTTTTAATAAAGATATTCTTTACTCTCAGCAATAGGACATGATCAAGCCCACTCTTTTTGCTCTTGCAGAAAAAAACCTATGCCTCAAACAGAGGAGCTGAAGAGAAAATTCTGGGGGTAAAATAAAGCAAACTGTGTTTTTAAATGTGGTAATGATGTAGCAAAGGGAATTTAAGTAGTTGAATCCAACAGTTTAGCTTGGAATGTGTAAGGCCAATAGTTGAAAGTTATTTTTTTAACCTGTCATTTTAAAATATGCTTGTTCACACTCTGACATATTGTAGCATCTAAAAAAGCTGGGGATATTTTAGATTAACAGCATGCATCTTTAATTATGCTCTCTTTAGTTAATAGTTTTGAGAATTATGCTGTGTTAAAGAGCTTTAGCCCATCAAAAAGGTTTTCCTGAGCTTCTCTGACTCTACATCATAGCAGACACCAATGTCACACTAGTCCCTAGGGGATTCTCAGATGCATATACCCTAAACTTTCTCCCACAGAGATTTAAAGAATTACTGCTTAGTACTCACATTCAAGCTTTGTTCTCCATGTAAAATATTCAGCTCTGTACTACTCTGTGTGGCTGCACATCAGGTGATAGACAGCAGGGCTAGGTTTTCAGATTAAATAGTATTAGCTCTGATTAAAAGAAGCAGTATCCAAAAGAAGCAATTGCTATCAAAGTTGAGCTTCAAATAAACTTCTCTGTATAACTAATGATTGTTCATACCATGATGATCATGCTTTATTGCTACAGTTCTCCATTATCAAGTGATAATCAACTCAAAAGGTATTAAAAAAAAAAGAGAGAGATCATTCCTTGTTGCACATCAGACAACAGAGAGACTCATTTATATTTTCCTAACAGTGCTAGGCACAATAGAGGTCAGAAGTTGCATACATGTTTATTCAGATCTACTTTTCTCACCATTTCTTGATATACCCTGATACACTCAGAGACTTTAAGAATAAGCTATTTGCTCACCAGGTTCACACATGGAGGCATGGCCAAAAATCACAGGTACCAGGTTGTAGACTGAGTTTGCTAATTGTAGCTGGACCTTGGGATCTCAGTCTTCAAGAATGACCTTGGCAAACCAGAATAGATAGGGAATAGGGGATTAGGTTTGTTGTATGATTTGGCGTGGAAGGGATTTCTAAGGTCCTCCTATTCAAACACCTACTGAAAACAGGCCTAACTCTGAAGTTAGGTCAGGCTGCTCAGGGCATGTCTTGTTGAGTATTTAAAATCTCCAGTGATGCAGATTCTATAATCTTCACAAGCATATATTTTCAGTGCTTCCAGTGTTTATAATTAATGATTAACACCTCCTTCCCGCCTCCAATATCTTGCCAAAAATTCCGTTGCAGCAGTTTGTGACAGTTCCTCTCATCCTTTCAACATGCAGCTGTGATAACAACCTGGCTCCATATTCTTTACAGACCCTCTTAGGCCACTGAAGACAGCAATTAAACCCCTATATTTTCTTTCTTTTCTCCAGGTGAACAAACCCAGCTTCTTTGTCTTTTCCTTGTATGTTGTCTTTTGAGGGACACATCTTTTAACAGGCTGCCAGTTAGACTTACAACTGTGACTTCTATTCACAGGTCAAGCTAGATTTTCAATCACCTTTAAGACTGTCCATTCAGTCCCTATCTTCCTAATTAAGCTACAATGATGTCATGGGAGTTCAAGTATTCTACCCTCACCCAAAGATCCAGTCATCAAGAAAGGCACTCATGTTGATTAGGCACAATTTTAACCTTGGCCCCTCTGTGCCGGCTGTTCCCTGTGACCTTCTTGTTCTTTATGTGTCTGGACATGCCTTCCAGGAGGATTCAGTTCATGGACTTCTCTGGCACTGGCGCGAGGCTAACCTACCTGCAGTTCCCACAGCCTTCCTTCTTGCCCTTCGAAGATGGAAATGATATATGCCTTTTCCCAGGAATCTCTTCATCAAGGACCTTCCCCAATTACAATCACTTTTCAAAGGTGATAAAGTGACGCTGTGATGACATTGGCTGTCCTGGATATTAACCAACTTTCCCTTCCCTTCCCTTGAGTCTTCTAAAACAGGGAAGAGGAGATTCAGTTTTATACTTAAAAAGAAGCAAAGAAGCCATAGAATTTGCCAGCCTAGTTGCTGAAATACAGATTTCCTATTATCACCACAGATGTTAGATACAGTTTTCCACAACTGACCTCTTTTAACTCTGTACAATATACATGGAAAACTCAAAGGTCAGCTACTTAGAAAATAAAGGCATTTGTTCACTAGTATAAGCTATCTTTGCAGTCTGTCATCATTAATTGTACCACTATTACCCTAAACAGATGTCTGGTTTTATGTGCATATGTTTGAAGACCGTAGAAACTATTCTTTCTAAAACATTGACCACTGATATAATGACTCAGTTCTGTCCAAAAATGTGTGCAAGATAATGAGCTGCAGAACCAAGGCATGCAGTAGACCTGCGTAATTGGATCTCATGTTGATAATTTCGCCTACAATGCTAGTGACAAAAAATGTGATCATAATTGTCTGGTTAACTGACATGCTGGGCAACTGGTGAAATGGAGGGGTACTTGTGCTAGAATAAAAATTGTATGTATCACAGTGTGAAAAAAAATAAGTGATGAGATTTTTATTGTATCTTACAGTGGCAGTTTCACACTGCAGTAATTCTACTGTACTGCATTGCATTTGTCTGAAAAAAAACCAACCCCAAATTGTTCCAGGCTGCCATTAAATGATACCAGGACAATGGAAAGCAAGATTGAGAATCCGTGTGCAACATGATGTATGCTGTCATCCACATATGAAAGCTTTCAATATAGATTTCCATTGACATAGGTAAAAAAATAACTTTTCTATTCATATTCTTCATATTCAAGTGGCTATATTTTTTAACTTGCCTTGTAAATTAATAAGCTAACATAAGAAAGACAAATCCTGGCTTTCTTGATGTCAATGGAAAAAATTCACTTGGCTTCATTGCCAATGATTGCACTTGACATATATCTTAATATGAAATAAATCAGCTGCACACTAGGTTGATAAACAAAAGAAGTATGACCAAGCAAAATGAACAGAGGCCACAAGCTCCATGTTCTGAATCTTGTACTTGACATTTTCCATGAGCTGGCAAACACAGGGTTACTTTTTTGTGGGGGATATATATTCATCAAAGACATAATTCTCTCACTGAAAAAGAGTACAACTTTTGTACAATGCATTATTTCATTTTCTGGGAACAGAAAGCAAACATAAGTGAGTCCCAAGAGAATAGTCACAATTCTTAGTTAAACTCTTGAAAAGTCCTCTGCATGTTGCAAATTCTAAGCTTTTTCTCAATGAGGCATGAATCAGTTAGAAGGAAGACATAGCCTGCATAGTTTTTTGTCTTTGAGTAATCAAATCTGCAAAGATGAATGGTTTGCTAAACTTAGCTTTACGCAGAAAATAGCTGGTTTATAGCTGGACCATAATGTGAAAAGACTGCAGAAGTATGGGATTCCCAAGTGGACATGACTGGAGGACGCATGATCACAGCCTGCCTACCTGTACTCTCTGAAGGATGACCAAGCCAGTGTAAGTAAAATCAGGTCCTTTCGACCAAATTTCTAGTTTTCTAGTAAGACATGATGCTCTCTCCCTTTTGTGACTCACATGAGTCTGATAGATCAGGTAGCTGAGAAGGAAGAATATATATAGGGTTGATGATTGCATATCTGTTGCAGTTACTGGCAAGGTGTACTAAGCCCAGATTCAGTGCTTTGTTATCATGCCTCTGTTGAGAGCAACACGTAATTTGGGCAATGATTATTCTGATGAAATTTAACAACTTGAAATGCCAATTCTGCACCTAGGACCGAGTAATGCTGGGCACAAGTATAAATTGGGAGAGGAGTGGCTGGCGAGCAGCCCTGCAGAAAGGGATCTGGGGGTCCTGGTCGACATCAGGCCCAGTACGACCCAGCAGTGTGTGCCCTGGCAGCCAAGAGGGCAAACCCCATCCTGGGGGACAGCAAACACAGGATAACCAGCTGGTCAAAAGAGGTCATTATCCCTCTGTTTTCAGTGTTGGTGTGGCCTCACCTTGAGTACTGTGTGTGGTTCTGGCCCCACAATTTAAGAAGGATGTGAAAGTCCTTGAATGCATCCAGAGGAGGGCAACAAAGCTGGTGAAAGGGCTGGAATGCGTGTCCTGTGAGGAACGGCTGGGGACTTTGGGCTTCTGTAGTTTGGAGAAAAGGAGGCTGAGGGGCGACCCATTGCTCTCTACAGCTTCCTGAGGAGGGGACATGGAGAGGGAGGTGCTGAGCTCTTCCCCTTGGATCCAGTGACAGGACACTGGGCATGATTCAAAGCTGTACCAGCAGAGGTTTAAACTGGACATGAGGAAGCGTTTCTTTACTGAGAGGCTGGTCAAACAGTGGAACAAGCTTCCTAGACAGATGGTCGATGCCCCAAGCCTATCAGTGTTTAAGAGGCATTTGGAACATGCGCTTAACAACATGCTTTAGCTTTTGGTTGGCCCTGAAGTGGTCAGGTAGTTGGACTAGATGATCATTGTAGGTCCCTTCCAACTGAAAATATTCCATTCCATTCTATTCTATTCTATTCTATTCTGTTCTGTTCTGTTCTATAATTACATATATGAAACCAAAAATGGAAGTGAGTTGTGTCTGCTTTGGCAGTGTTGTTTTGTCATCCTGTTGGATCTCAGGGAAGAAGTAACACTGACTTCAGTAGTGTCTTCCATAACAGCAAAGCAACGAAGAATTTCTCTGGACCCAGAAAAGTGCAGCATGTGCCATCAGGGGTGCTAAAATGAGCAAGTGTACACTCAGTCTTTCTGACTATTTTCTGTTAGTGAAGTGCCACACTATTAAGCAGAATATATATCGTTGCTTCTTCAAATCATTACCACAAGGCAGTACTTTTGGTGTACACTAAATAAAGCTGAATTGATGACATAAATACTTGCAGAACTTTGCTTTAGTTGTATGAATAGACTATCACTGTTTGCAAAATACTGTCCAGCTCATTCAACATAACTAACTGAACAATACCCGTCTCTGTCTAGAAGGGCTATAGTCAGTTTAAGACTTGGATATTACATTGCACTGAGAAGAAGAGGGAACTTTGTGGTGATGCTAATTCTAATCACGATTCTTAGTAGGTTTGTGCAAGGTAAGAAAACATGATGAAATGATATGTGAAGCCAATGGAAGCTTGTTACTGAATGTTTATATCTTTTAAACAACTGTACAAAATAAACTGCGGTAAATACTCTGGCTGTTCAATGATGAGCAGCTGATCAATCAGCTTTTAGATTTGAACAGATATTGATATCTAACGTATTTTTAAAAAATCTAATATTTACATCATTAACCAAACTTATTCAGAAAACCAGAGTCCCAATGGCACTTTGTGCACTTTCTTTAAAAAAAAAAAAAAATAAAAAAAAATCTTTAACCAAACCCTGCTTCAGTCTTTCCTTTTTATTTTTAGCTTCTACTCCATAAACTTCATCCCACTTGCTCAGGCTCACTGGGAATACCAGTGAGATAAACTGTGGGGTTTTGTGTTTATGTCTGTTTTACCACCTCTAATGTGCTAATCTTACTTCTGTAAAGTACAACAGGCTTCTCTCACCTAACATTTTCAAAGAAGTGCTGTGAATACAGTAAGGGGTAGACCAGTGCTTCCTGTTCTGGTTGCATAGTGTTACTCAGAAAATGGAAATTCTTTACTAAATTATATCTTCGGAAGTGTGGAAGATGTGAACTCATCTATAGTTAATATAAAACTCAAGTGTAAACAATTTCTATCCCAAAGGGCATTTCTAAATAACTCCTAGTACAGAGGATTCTGACATGGGATACAGTCATTTGTGGGCACAGTGAGCTTATTTTGCAGAACAGAGCTTAACACATTTTGCAAGGTTGGTTAAGAGCTATTTTGTTATCAGCATATTATTCTGCTGATAATGCAGGTTACTCAGCAAAGGGAGACTATCATGCTCCAGTGAAGCCAAAGGCTACTTCTTAGGACACAAGTCTACCTCTACAGAATAACCAGCAGAATTAAGGCTTTAGACCTTATTCCTGAATAAATTGGCAACTGCTCAGCAGAATTCTCCATACAGAGTGAATCTGTACCTTTGTTCTGTCTCATTCCTCACTGATCATAAAGATGAATATATCCTTACACAGCAACAATGTGAGCTTTGCCTGCTCAAGAATGACCTCATAAAAAATAAAGAGGAATCCTTTATATTATGGAAATCTTTAGGATAATACTACCTCTCTTAATAGAGCACATAGATGTCTCTTAGGTCTACGATTTCACTTCCTTTAAATATAAAATTCTGAAGTCATAAAATTTAATGTATTGTTTAAAAGGATAATAATTTCTAATGAATTTCAGTAATTTATTTTGGTTTTAAAATCAATTATCAACATTTTTAAAGTATAAGGTTGGAATTAACTTTAATTCAAAGATGATACTTGATTTTAATAAGTAGCAGGTTTCTCTAATCTTTCCAAATCTGTTTACACACAAAAAGATATTATTTTCTCTGCTGCTTCTGAGATAGGAACAAGCATTATAAATTCTACAACTTTTAAGAAATTTAAACAACTAGGATTTCAAGATATATTTTTAGACCTAATACAAGATTCCTGAAGTGTGTGTGCGTACATTCTGTTAAATCTTTGAGTACACAATGTATCAGTTAAGAACTTATACTTCATCTGTTTTCATTTTTAGAAATGGTTGCTATTTCCCTTTTTTGGACAACCTAACTCAATAAGCTAAGTTGCTTCAGTTAGCTGACATTAAAATACAAAATCAGGCATTTGAAATCTATTGCATTCACAGAATGAAATTCATTTTTGCTGCTTCTGTTTGCCATGGTGCAATTTTATGACCAAGAACTGTAGCAAATTCTTTCTTTGTATATAAACACACACTAATGCATCATGTCACAAACATCAGCACATGCAAAATCAGATAGCTGTAAACTAAAGACTATATCATGAAAAACTATTTGCACTTTGTGAAAAAGTATTAGTATTTAATCATTATGAAGATAACTCCAACATTCCTAACTTCATCATACTTATCACAAAAACAGCAATTATGCAGCTTTTATTAATGTAACTAAAAGTAATTTCTATAACTAAATAATATTTTAAGATCCTTGCAACTGGAGAATATTGAGGTAGCTATCTTATGGGAGCATGCCTGACCATTTTCCTGTATTCTGACATCTGACAAATGAAATATCTCCAATAATTCTAAAACTTTTTTGGAAATGAATAGTAATGATCAGTGACTTGTGTCTGCAAGATTAAATTATGGCTCACCTAAAGCTTACTTTTCAGTATTATGCAGTATATGAACTGGATAATTAACTGGAAATGTATTTATTCTCATTTCCCATTAATTTGTGGATAGAATTATGTCTCCTAAGTTTAGTGGTAGAGTTATCATCCACAAATAATAACACTTTGTCAATGTTTAAATCATCTGACTGTAGTATACTTTCTATATTTTCAGAGTCCTGGTGCTGCTTCATTACTGCCGTGAAAATCATCAAGCAAAGAATGGACTATTACACTTCCAAGTGGGTGGTGATTAAGAAACTTGGAAACATTTTGATATTTGCATGTATTTAAGGCACCAGTGACTACAGAGAAAATTATGTCCTTTTCATCTAAGTCTCAGTCTAAAAAGATGACCATTTCAACTAAGAGCTTATACACCTTTGGCAATACAGGATACTCTAGTCCTGTCAAGATCTATCATTTCAGCAAGAGGCAAATCTTGGAACATGAGATCACTGTTAAGTGATCCATGTGAATGTCTATGGGTGACATTGCAGTACGCTGTTCCTCCTTTTTCTGGCACCCGTTTGCTTTTTTTTGTATTTTGGTGATTTTTTTAGAAATACAAAATGTTTTAGTGATTTTGTTCTCAGAAGCTATGCTAGAATTATTTTAATAGTCCTATCCATTCACATGCTGTCTTACATCTGACAGTCCATTATAAGTAGATGAGAAACTTCTACTTCATAAACTACAGCTCGTGATACTTATTTCTATTGTTACTGAGCCGTGTAAGATCATTTCTCTACTTTAGGAAGTTCCTCCTCCTTCAGCAACACTGCCATCACAATCACTGTCAGGACCACAGTCTATGTAGGATGCAATCAACCAACTAAAAAACACATGAATGATGTTATATGCAACCCTTGATTGGGATCTTTTTCCTGCTTCCCATCCTGTGTTTATTGTATTGAAAGGCTATAGTCACTGTGTCTTCTTTAGTCTCTCATTAGCATATTGTAAAAATAATCTCTGAATATTGAGAGAGTGATCATAAAAGTGAACTTAGCTCAAACTCTTTAAGGCAAATTGGAGCTGTTCTGGAAATATATTTCAAAGTTTTATGTTTATTTCATTGATTGTTAAATTTTTTTGTATGTGAAATTTTAGATATTTGTTATATATCAGTTATATATTTCTATTTTAAAAAGATTTTTCTTGAAATTGAGTGTACAGGACTTGATCAAGAAACCGGTAAGTGGGAAGTAAGAGCCTTCAGCAAAGAGATAACAGATTTACATGAAAGGTTTTGCAGTTTCTGTCTCCGTCGTTCCTAGTTCTTTGCTTGACTGACAGGTTTTCATGCAGAAGTCTCAGTGTATGATTTGATATGTTTTAGAGGAATTTAAGGTTGCATTAATTTCAGATCTCTTTTGAAATTCTCATCAAGTTGTGGTACTAAACTCAGCACTACAAAGTCCACCTTCCATAACCTCTTAGGAATACAAAATTGCACGTGTTGCACAGTACAATGGAAGTCTGTGAGAAGTGCAGCTCTCATCCATGGAGGTGTTGCTGAGTCTGGATGAATAGTTCTGGAGAGCTGTGGTAAGTCCTTTCCACACTGTCTGAAGAGGCTGATGAGATACCATTATTTAAAGCCCAACCCTACAGATGCATTTAACAAGTCTTTCCAATAAAACATGTTAGTGTTTGAAAAGGTCAAGTATTACTCACATTAATGTACCTTTCCAGCTGGAATAATTACTATATTCTACTTTATTATCTAGCTTAACAGTACAAATGAGAGGTCTGGTACAATATCAGATTTTAACCGATAAACTCTCAACCACAAAGCTACATCGATGTTTTTTATTTCAGATATGCTATGCAGAACAGTTTTGGGACAACTTGAAGAGTGTTTTTTTTCTGAACTTTATGACTAGTTTTTTATCTAAAGACTTGTATTATAAGATCTGTGGCATTATGAAATGAAATAATCTAAACTTGGACATTCTTGCCCTCACTTAATAAGTGTTTCACAAAGATTATGATGTTCAATTTAGAAAGCTTTGGTGAGAATTGATAATTTCTTGCTTTTCTAAATTTTACAAGCCTTTTCAAATTCAACAGAGAGAAGCTATTTCACTCATCTCAATACAGTAATGTTCAGCAGGCAATGTGGCAAAATCTAGATGTTTTAGTTAAAATGTTGCTTTTTATTTCCACAACTTCTGAAAAGCATAAAAATATTGTTTCCAGGTAACTGAGCGGCATGCTGGGATGTTCAGTATAAGCAGGTAGAATTACAGGTTGAAACAGAAACAAAAAAACAAAAAAAACAAAAGAAAAATTTTCATGCAGGCCATGAAGTGTAAGTAGAGCTTCTGTACCCCTTCAGTAGCAATTATTTTCCCTCTGTACAAAACAGATAATGGTTTTCACAGTGACATTTATTTCTCTGCCACCTTTTCCCTGAATATTTGTATCCATTTTTTTGCTCACCCTAAGAAGTCCCATGTCATTGTGCTCTATTGTCACTGGGCACCGAACTGGCTGTGCAGGTCCAGTTAATCTCTACTGCTGTCAGATGACAGACACCAGTTTCATCGTGTCTATGGCACTTCTTCATTCACACAAGTCAAGTTTGGCTTTTGGTTAATAACACTTCTTAAATTCCATGAGGATTTTCATGGACTATTGAAATACTGATGCTGGAAAAGGAAAACAAAAGGTGCTGGTTGTTTGCAAACTTTTTCCATTCATTGATTGCTCTGCCAAGATGCTTGTAAGATTGCAGTCTCCATGGGAAACCTGTGATTAAAGGACAAATCAACAATAATTTCTCAGGAAGCTGAAACCTTTAATCTTCAAATGGCTACTTCTAGGGTCTTGCCAAGAGTCATCTGGAAAGGACAAAGCTAAAAATATAATTATAGGAAAAAGAAATCTTAGAGCTGTTTTACTGCTAATAGACAAGATGATGTTAAACTGTGTTACCAATCAGACCAAAGACGTGGCAGCTTGGGGATGAGCTGGTTTAACAAATGAGGAAGATTGTTTATCTCAAAAAACAAGATTAAAGAATGTGAGCTTTGAAGTGGAAATCCAAGCTTCAAACTCAAGTCCTTAACAGTATTTATATGCAATAATAAAAGGTACATGAAGTGGCTCTTAATCTACAGTCTGGTGATGAACTACTTGGCAGGTACTAGTAGCAGCTTAGTGATGAGCCAGTATTCTGCACCCAAAATATGGCCTCATAAACTAGTTCTAGGAAATTTTTCTTTGGGTCACTGGAGTAGGTGTCATATTTTTTAACACAGAAATGAATAGTCACACATGGGAATTGTATCCCTGGTGTGAAATTACTGGACTAGAAAATAGTCCCATACTTAGTTAGAAAAATGCTCATAGAACAAGATTGATTTGGTGTAACTGGAGCTTATAGCTATGTCAGAGAGAATGAAAGTAAAAAAGAATGTTAGAAGATCGGAAGAACATTCATATGACTTCAGGAAATTACTGCCCCACACTTGAAAATTGCTGACCCTCATCTGAGCCACAGTAACCCCTCCTGTGCACATCTTAGCTTGCTGCAAATGCAAAGCAAAATGGAGTTGTTTAAAAACCAGTTGTTTCCCTTCATATGAAGGTGCAAATACAAGGTCTCTTACCGTGGCTCAGCTAAGGGCTGAGGCTTTTAGTAAAAGAGCTATAACCTCTTAAGGATACCTTAACCTGAACAACCCCTACCTTGTGGTCATGCCTACCTGCTCAAAATTTTGACAATTTGAGCTTTGAAGGTTCACTTGAGAACTGTTTTTTGTTCCTAGAAGTCTCAAGATAGGCAGCACTGTGAGAAAATGCCCTTCCATGACAGGAATGTGTATTCATAGATTTAACCATATCAAGAAGCAATTTGGATAAGTAATCTTAATGCAACTGCTTTTCAGCACTCACATCTGTGATGATCAGTATAGTGAGAAGACAAATATATTAAAACAAAGGCAAAGAGTGAGTCTTCAAAACAGAGCCAGGACTATTTGCAAAGAGCATTAAAACTGGAACAAATTACTAATTTGTGAGGGCTGAAGGGAAAAGGGGACAGTGTCCTGAAAATAATGGGTTAACTCCTGTAGGCAGTCTGTTAAATAAAATAATTTGTTTTCTTGGATGTAATTGTTCTATCTGTTACAAGATCAGTTAATGAGATTGGATAAAAAGCCATTTACTTCACTGGTTATTGTTATCTACATAAGATTGCTAGAAAACATAGATATTTCAAATGAGGCCTAGAATTTCTGAGTTAAATACAAATGATCATAGTATGCATTTTGGAAAGGAAAGCTGCTTTAACTCTTGCAGGCACAAACACCATTGAAAACATTAAGGAAAGACATTTTCCTATTTTGACTTTAGTAACTCCAAATTTAAAATGAATAAAAATTAGACTTGCATTTATGTTCATCAAATGCATTAATATAAATGCACAAATAATACAAAACGTTGCAACCAGAAATGGAACTGGCAATGTTTAATAGCACTATGCATTCTCAAATTTTGTTCATGGCTCAAAACCCCAAATATTTACATGCATGGTCTATTTACACAGAAAAATTATTTTCTGAAATAGTAAAATAATTATTTCAGGTAAAAGAAAATATTATTCACAAATCATCTATAATAACCTGAGTAAAAACAAAAATAAAGCCAAAAACCCAAATCAGTCAGTTCAACCCAACCTGAAACAAAAAATGTCCTTAGTTTCTGTACAAGTTCTCCACAAACCTTTCTTGTCTCTGTCCTCCAGCTCCCATACATGCTTCTCTCAGCTCTGATGTAGTCATTTCCTCGACAGCATCCATTTGGAAAATAGAGGAAAAGCAAAAAAGAAGTAAGTGTCAGTTTGAACAGTGGAAAATTACAATCTGGGAAAAAGGAAAAGCAAAGACAGGGATAACACAGAGTCTTGGAAGTAACCTCTTTTGAAGCTAGAATGCTTTTTGACGTTATCTTGATGAGTATTTTTCAAGTGATATCAGCAGTTATAAAATTACATTTGATTTTAATATGAATGAACTGCATTCATTAGCAAGAGGCTGGAATCTTGCTTAAAAAGACAGCTCATGAAATTACAGTGTTTCAGTTCTGCTTTAGTCTGATCAAGGACCTCATTTGGAATCTTCAGTTATTTAAAAAATGTACCCATTAATATTGACAGAAGGGATTTAGGAAGACAGGTTCTATAAATCTTACATGCAAAGACAATAAAATAAGGAAGTGTTTGAATATGAAGATAATGACTATTTTAATATTTTTTATATTTTAACTATATGCATATATCTTACCTGACTTTTGTTATGATTCTTAAAATGAATACAGACTACAAAGCCAAACAATAAGCAGTTCTAGAAACTGCTGAAGAAAAAAATATACAAAGCAGTTCATTTTAGCACTATTCCTTTTTGTGGATAATGAGGACCATGATGTTGCAAAGAAAGATGTCTGTTCAGTCAAAATCCTGGAGTCATATAAAATACCAATCATGACCATGATCAGGTCTCACCATCACCACCTGGTGAAATACATATTAGGAAAAAATTTATATGACTTACAAGTGAAGAATCTGTTCTCTTCTTAAAAAAACCACAAACATTTCTATGTTTTATTTCTTATTTTCTAATGTTTTGTAAGTTTTAAAAGATAGTTTTATAATTTTATACTATTTTAAACTTAGTAGCCGTAATTCAGATTTCGTCTTGCCCTTGGAGTAATGTGGGCTTACTGATATTGATCCAGCAGCTAGATAAAACAATCAAAACTGTTCTGGAGATTGAAATGGTACAATTTCTCAGGTCTGTTGACTGTGTTTCTCAGTTGTGAAAGTGGCAACTATTCTAAATGTTAAGTGTTCTCTTTCAAAACCTCAACTTTCATGTCATTATAAAAATACACGCAGATATTTTTCACCTCTCTTCAAAGGTAGGAATCATGGCAGGATTACTAGTTGATGCATTTAGGCCTTGTCTGGCCACTTTTTTTTTTAGGGATGAGGAGATTTTTAGTTCAAGAGTTTAGTTTACTGATAAGAGCATGGAAGGGAAATTGCAAGAAACAACAGGTCGTTGAATATTGAAGCAGAACTGCTTTCGGGAAGCTGTACAACCGGCTCAGATTTCTGCTTGTAACAAACTCTGTTCCACAGTCACACGTGGAACAAGCTGTGCTGATTTCTCTTCCCAAGGGAGACAGCTATAACAGGTCATGGCTCTGCTCTGAGAACAGGACTTTGCAGAGACATACTGCTCCCCCAGCCTTTTACTATGTGTTGTACTTACTGCCCATGTGTACTCAGAAGACACTGAAAGATCAGTTTTTCTCATAAACTGATTTTTTTAGTGACTTTTGACCAGCGATCTCTGATATTTTCATGCACTGCTACCTCCAGCTCCTTTTCCTTCTACTACTACATTCATTGAAAGACAACCAGGGTCAAATAAATTTTACATTAGTTTCATTTCTATTCTTTTTAGATGCATTATTTTGACAGGAAGGGATAATATCATCTTAGGGCAACTGACACTGAAAAGATACACAATCATTCCTCATTTTACAAAGAGCCTATTTTATTAAAAAATAAAATTAAAATATTAAGTTATTAAAAATAAAATTAAATTATTTAAAAAATAACATTAATAAGCTGTGTATTCATGGGTTAGCATATATTTTGTTTCCACTAAAATATCTGATTAGAGAAGTTAACTAGTGTTGGATGGAATGATCAATTTTACATAATAATAAAAAGAGCTTAGTAAAATAGCCCCCTGGAAGGGAATGGGCTATATAGGACCATGAATCCAAAATCCCATTCTGCTGAAGTGAAAATATTGTTCATGTTCTGATCAGTATAAACCAGCATGTTGTTTAACTAACTTATTTTATTTTAATCCTAGACAAATTCTTGTACTTGAACCACATAACTGCCAATGAACTGATGGAATAATCGTCAATGTCTGTATTTGTAGGGCGTGAACTTCATAAAAGTAGAATCACAGCAGGTTTAGCTTAAGGATAACCTTACTGTAATGGAGTAGTTCATCCTCCACTGCACCAGCCCAGAGTACAATCTTCACTTCTAGTTGTAACAGCTACCCATTGCAAACATCTGTTCTGAAAAGCTGCAGCACAAACGGAATGGTGACAGCAGATGAAGAGGTTGTAGGCTTCTTTGAAAGGCTTCAGGGGCACTAAAAAAAACAGCAGAGAGAGCCACAGAGCACGTAAAACCAGCTATATTGATTTAGGTCAAACATACAAGAAGCTTGTCTATATTAGCAACTAAAAAAAATGACAAAAATAGGAGAGTAAGTTCCAAACGTACAGTAGTTTTCACACGTAGTCAATCCACAACCATTTGAGTCTTGGAGGCTTTCTGAGCCATACACCACTTCTGTGTATCGTTGGAGTTCTCTTCCTTAAACACATCTAGTACATTCTTGAGCTAGTTTAAACTCTTGACTTTCCAGAGTGGCAAAGCACTCTGAATCATGACTGCATGTTGCAGGAGGAATCACTACCTTTTATTTTTTATTTTTAGTTGTTCCTGATAATGTAGTTTGATGCCCTTACTTTTTTGCACTTTTTTTCATTCTTCTACAACCCCCTTGACTTTGTAGACCTGTATCATATCTCCCTTGATTGCTTTTTTTTATTTAGTTTTTTCTTGGATGCAAGAAGGTCCATCCTTTTGATAGATGTAGAGACCTTCTTGAACCTTACCTTTCAACATGGCATTATATCCTTGAGACAGGGAACCAGTATTTAAGTATCAGGTGAACCGTAAATTTATTCAATGGCACAGTCATTTTCTATGTTTTGCACTTCATCTCTCTCCTAATAATTCCTGACATACAATTTACATTTTTGTTTTACTCAATTTGCTTTCTCTAGGGTCACTTCGAGAAAGGTTGACAAAGAATAAAATTACTGAAAAGTTTTAGAAGAGAAGAGAATGAGGTCTTTGTTTCCTAGCAAAGGCATCTTTGGCTGGAAGACAGATGTATAAATCTGGAATTTTTAAGGTATCCTGGAATAACAGGAACTAGTGCTTCTGAAGACATCAGATCATACTTGAACTTCTAGATTATGGGTTGTAACTATGTTTCATATTATTGTAGAAATGAGGAGCTGCTGCAGCATTTAATTGCAGAAACAAAAAGACTGCTCTATCTGAGCTGACCATGGCAGTCCCATGGATCACTTGTAGATCAGGACCCTTAACATTTGCTTACTATATGCTGATATTGCTTCAGAAGCTATCCCACGTTAGCAAAAATGTTAAAAGTAGTCCAGACACAGTATTGAAAAGCTATCACATTCTGAAGAGTTCAAGCCTGTCAACAACCTAATATTATCCAAACAACATCACAGCTGAATCAGTAGTAATCCACTTCATTAGAAAGGACACTGCAGTATTGGTAACAGGTATTTTGAAAAATGCCCCAACAACTCATTACAGTGATTAAGCTTCAACTGGTGGTTTCCTCCCCTCTCCAGTAAAGAGGGTGCATGACTTAATAATCTTTTGATGAATAGATTATAAATGCTGTTTTCTTGCCCTAAAATTGTTCAGTTGCTATAAGCAAAATTTAAAATAGCGTCCCTGGCACACAGTGTTTTTAACATTGTTGGTCTTAGAACAGTTGTCTGAAGCCTGCTGTATAGAGCTCTCCCCACTAGTACCATTCCTAAAATAAGTTTCAGTAGAAATCCAGAAAGATACCTGAAAAATGCATGGATTGAGAAAAGTGATGCATAAGACAATGTTAAAACAAAAGTTTAACTAGTTTACCATGCTGGTTCTGCTATCGTAGGTTCTGCAGATTTGAAGACGCCACTTAAAATACGATCTGGTAGTGACTAATAACTTAGCCCTGACTGCTGGAGAGCTAGTATTATTTAAGGTCTTCTGGTCAGTATATTACACATCTGTATACCCAACAGGACTTGATTACAAGAACTGCCTATACAAAGTTGACTGTAGAAGTGGAACTTTAAGTGGTATTTAGAAACTCTTTCCCTGGGATTCTGTAGATACTTAACACTCAAAGACTGTTTAAGTCAAATAATATATACATTGCTTTGGAACTCCACTAATGCAGTACTATATAGCCTGAGTGCAGCACTGTGCCTTTGTACGCTTGCAATTATATATTACAATGTTGTGTTGGTAATAAACAGTAAAAAAAAAAAACCAAACAAAAAAACCCCACCTCTAAAGTAATGTTTGCATACTTCAAAAAATACTAGAAGATTTTAATCTAAAGATTTAAAAAGTTATTGTTTCTTAAATTATTACAAACAAATACAGTTGCAGATACACTCATCACAAAATTTTGTTATGGCTTCTGCTTAATTAGACTTTTTGGTATATATTGTGTTCATGCTGGTTTTTTGAAGGGGATATTAGTCTCATAATATTCAGTCGGAGTTGGATAGGTCAAGACAGTTTTTTAGTCCTAAATTAGGAGTTGTGTTCCAGGTACTTAGAATTCTTGGAAGATCAGGCAGTGGGGATGTCTGACGCGAGCCTGCCTATGAAAGAAGGGACTGTGTGCCATGAGGGCACAGCTGTGGGGATTTGAGCTGATGACAAATTCATGTGAATGAGCTACAGTAAATGGATATGCCACTGGCTCTCCCTGTGAGCAATCTGAGTTGATTAGGTGGAATACTGAACGCAGGAGTCTCTGCTTCTTTCAGAACCATGTGTGAAAGACTACTCCCAGGTCAATCAGAAGGGCCCTGAGCCTGGTGGGGAGCTTTCAGAAGAGTCATCTTTCTACATGGTAAATTGCTTTTTTTGAGGGAAGTAATTAATTGCAATCACTTCAACAACATTGGAAAACGACTTTTTGAAGATTGGTTTTGTTAGAATTATGTTTTATTTAGCCTTATAAGGTTGGAAAACCATTTATAATTTGATGTGAAAATCAGGGTTCCTCTTTGAGGAGAGGGAGAAATAACGATTTTTTTCAGACCACAACTTAGCATTTAGTTCCTGCTGCTGTTTTCTATCTTGTTAGGCTCGCTGGAAAATTGAAGTATGAGAAAATACTTCAGCATTTCACATTTAAACAAACATTACCTGACAGAACATTCAGGCATTATGCATTTGAAGGAAGTTTATCCCTTCCTTATTTCTCAGTCTGCCCTGGGAGAAGATATCAGTGCCTGTTAATAAAATAACCATGCTAAGTAGAACACACAGTTGACAATGGCATCAGATTGGGTTTTTTTGCTGGCACGACAGAGGTATTCTAGTATAAAAGAGCTTTCTTATAGTAATAAGGGTTATATTACTGAAGTGCTCTAGTTTTCTTTTATACTGGAGACAGTTTCTACATTGTTCCCTGTGAATGTAGAGGCAATTGTTTATTCAGGGTCTCATAAACTACATATTGCTGATCCAAACTAAGTAATTTGTGACTTCACTTTTCACAGGGAATTGTTCAGGAGCTTCACTGCCCCTGCCACCCCATTTTGAGGTGGGAAATCAGGGTTGTGTACACAGTATCTAATACCTACTACTTATTGGGGTCCATATACTGAGGATTTTGAGGAAGTGTCTAGCTCTATAGCTTGACCTGTATTACTAATCACAGCAACACTTGGTGTAATCTTTTGACTAGTATTTTCACCATTATCTTTTAAACCAGCTCAAAAGATTCAGAACAATAGGAATGCAGGCCCTTTAGCTAAGAAGAAGTGAGCTCAACATGGAATTATTTGGGATTAATACACCTTTCTAATTAGCTCAGCAGGGGATCTATTTTAAACTAGTACACTTCATCAAAAGAAAAGACAAGCTTGGTGGCTACGGTATTGTAAACAGGGTACAATCTTGATCTGAGCCTGTTAGTGGCATGAAACAAAACTTCTGCTTTGCAAAAAATATTAACCAACTAAGCCTCACAACCCTGTTATTTGACTTTGTTGGGAAAAATAGAAATTAATACAGTCAGTAATCTAGAACAATTAAAATTATTTCTCTTAAAAGCAACTGCCATGACTTATGTGATGCTTTACATAGTTTTAAATAAATTACGTTAAGATACTGGAATCAACAGCTACTAGTATTTGCTGTAAAATCCAACACTTCGTCAGAGACATTTATTCCCACAGTAGAAGAAGGTTCAATGCTGTGTAGCTCTGTAGTAATTGTGCTGTTCCCATTGCTATTAATGGACAACAACCTTGTATTAGTTTAGCTATATACGGCCTAAAGACTTGTCTGGCCTTGTCTAGACTTGCCTGGTCTTATTTTAGCTATTCTTAGCTGAAGGAGAAAATTGTGCAATAGTTAGGTGACTAGAGTTTAACTTGCTTTAACTAGCTTTATTTTAGCTTTATACAACTAGATAGTTTTACCCTGAAGAAATTATTCCATATACTGTGAATATCTAAAAAAGCCAAAGTTTTGAGTCTAACAACTGTTAGACACAACCCTCAGAACATCCATCACAGTTCTCCTCTGAGCAGATGCCTTCAAGTCAACAAATTTTTTTTCTGTTCACAGGAACAACTTTGGTTTACAGGACACTTTGCTAGGAAAGGTGCTCAGCTGAAGCTGTTGTGATGGGTGAATTTTGGCAGAGCACATGTATTCACCAGACATGGTTGATAATGCTTTAAACTGTGACTGTTGCTGAAATGATGTTGCAAAACTGCAGGGCTGCTGATGTGTCCTGACAAAAATACCACAGAGTGGCAACAGTGTGTCTTCTGGGCAGATCTCCTGATTTTTCTAATCCAATCCCTCCTCTTCCTCACCTGGTCTTTGTGGGATTTGTTTCCTGTGTTCTTGAAGCAGCTGCAAGTGGCTAAACATATTGGAATTCCACGATACCGAAGAGAAGAAGTAGAGGAAGACAGCGTTCCTGTGGGAGAAGGGCAGGTGGGAATGGGCAAAGCTAGAGTTTAATAGATTTTCACAGCCATGAAGGACTGAGTGGGAGAGAAGGAAATGATTGCCTTTGCTCTGAGCAGATGGGTTAAATCACATTGCCTTGCTTCCACATTTCTCAACTAGGAAAACAAAATCCTGGACAACACTGATAGCCTTGTAGTGCCAATCCTAGCCAAAACACACACTGAGGGATATTTGCTGCATGCCTAGGAGCGCGCTGTGCCCAGAGCAAAATATCTGCATCCCCCCTGCCCCAGGCACACACAGCAATGAGTCTCTTCTGGTGAGATCTGAGAGGAAGGACTGGGGATGTAGGACACTGGAGGTAGATTAAATGGCAGAGCAGGACGAAGATTATAGGCATACTCTGACCTCTTTTCCTACAAATTTTCAAAAAAATACTTATTTTGAACAAGGTCATTTCAGATTTCATGAGATTTTCCTGCTGATCTCTCCCCAAAGCACTGGGTGCCAGCCAGTAATCCAGGACTGACACAGATGTGTTGGCAAGCAACCTCAGCTGGCAGAACAGAGGTTCTCACGCAGGCTCCTTCCTCTACCCTTGGACAGCTGTTACCCACATCAGACAATCCTGTCACTGCTGCAGCCTCAAAAGCAAACACCTGCCTGCTCTCTGGCCACAGAGGACTTGGGAGCAGCCAGCTGTCCCCTTTAGCTCTCACTAATTCTTGGTTCTTAAAAATTGATGAGGTGTGTAAATAAAACAGGTGTAGTACAGGCTGTCCACCAAGCAGTTGGTTTTTCAATATCTGAGAACTTCACCTGCAGAGGAAGCTCCTCTATCTTTTAGTCTTCAGAGCGACAAATGCACTTCATTAATTTTCCTCCCAACTTTATTCCTTTAAGTGGTATACATCACACCCATCATTCAGGACAGGTTACCTACATCTCTTTGCAGCACAAAGATACAGAGTATTTGGACCCCATCCTAGCCCTCACAGGGCTTTAAGGATGTGCAATATCTCACAAAGTATATCCCAGGCCAGGTCTTCAAATTTGCAGAAACCATCTCCTCAGGCAGGAATAACTCATCAATTCTCTCAAATTACATTTCTGGCCCTAATAATGGAAAAGCCTATATCCCATGATGTGTTGATAGGGTCTTGTTTTGCAGAGAAGTATTTTCTTAGATTTTTCTTCTTTTTTAAGAATTGATATTAATCAATGTATTGGGCTTTACTCCTTGTACTTCTGCATGAGGCCCTTTGATCAAGGTATGCCATGATTCAAAGTTATCCAGCGCATCACAGGGTATCCTGGGAGCATCCCTGTATCCGGCTGTATTGATATGTCATTATGAGATACAGAACCATCCAAAACACCTCTTCACGACACTGGTAAGTTTATGGCTATGGCTACATCTCCCTTTATGTTCTTTAGTAAGATGAGCTGTGAAGGTAAAGCAGATTATAGGTAGAACAGTTATCTTCAGCTTTCTCAGCAGACAAGTGACCTTGGGAGTACATGACTGGTGGACACTCTGTATACCTTCTGCACGCCAAGCATTTCAGAGGAGACCCTTCTGTTAAGTATATCTGAACCTGACTTTAAATTGTGACAGTAGGAGCTGTGAATTAAGCTCTTACTTGTTCTGGCTAGGTCACCTCTGCACATAGGCAGAAGCTTTATAAACCCGAAAGAATTGACTAAACTGAAATGGGTAATGACAGTCAGGAATCTTGACACAGAACTCAGACCTAAGCTGCTAGTTTGGGTATGATCTTACCTGAGGATGTCCTCTTTACAGAATTCTTTAAAAATAATGCCCTTTTCATGATTTCAAGCCTTGCTGTTCTCATCTGTAAAGCTTTTTCTGATGCAGAAAGCACATCCCAGTAACTTTAGTTTCAACAAATCATTCTTGTCTTTTGTTACCTGAGAACAGGAAGGAAAGGACTTCTATAGGAATCACAGCTTTAGGATGGTGAATATGATCATCCATACATGGTCCCAAAGTATGGACCATGGTTTTCAACTTTGTTGTGGGTATAGAAAGAAAACCCTTCAAAACCACTGAAACTACTTTTAAAAATGCAGCTTGGTTATGATAGCAACTGGAAAACTCTTAAACTATCAAAGTTGTTTTTTTCTGTGACAAGAAATTCATAGAGGTACCCTGTATATGCTTTGAGTTTGCTTTGAGTAAAGGGTAACAAAGGCATTCCTTTCTCCTCTGGGAAGGAAACAAACTATGTCTATCTGCCACAGCAGTAACACAGCATTGACCTGTGATTTTGGCTGCTTCTGTCACCAGCTGAGGCTCTTTTTCTGTTGCTAGAGTTGTTTCTTTTCTACTTTCCCACATACGAATTATAATAACTTCCTGCACTCCAACATGTTGTCAAATTGCTTAATGTTTTTCTGAGTAGCTGCCCAGGAGGGATACCTGTTTTGAACATCTTAGATCCTAAAGTTCTCTGAGTCACTCTCAAAATATAGCTGGAGTTGGTAGCCATGATATTGTCCTAAATAAAGCCATCGGAACAGAGTGCAATCTGAAATATATGTGAGTGAACAAAAGAAGATAAGGTGATATTCTCCAGATACTCATACTGCACAGGCTGTATTAGATTACAGATAGGCTGTGAATTACAATACTTACATGAGTATTGCACTAAATTTTAATGTTCAGCCTTCATAATTTTAAGTGTTTGTTTTTGCCATGCGGAAAACCAGTAAAGAGAAATGTGAAAACACTTTAATTTTATTTAGAAGTGTCATCTTCCTCTTGCTGTGCATGTGGCAATAAAACAGAACTTATTCTGATGGCATTATCAGCCATAAGCATTACAAATTGACACATTTCCTAGTACGCTCAGCATTATAATGAACTTTAACATACTGCACATTGACATTCAACCACTATAAAAATACTTTCATTACAGGACATTTTGTTGTGCCTTCAGTCATGTAGAAATCTAACAAAGAACAATCTACAGACTTAAGTTTTATTTTGAAATGTCAGTTTCTATTCATAAACATCAATAAAAAGTATTTGCCCTAATAGCATTTGGAGGCAACAAAAAATAAGCCAATCTGTACTTCAGGATGCTATCATCAAGATCACTTAAAGAACACACTGAACACAATATGTACTGTAGGTGTGCTCTTTAGGAGATGCCTAGTGTACTTGCAGACCAACCTTTGTTGTTTCTCAAGACTCATAAAAATTGTTCATATATAAAAAATGTATTGCATTATTTAGGCTAATTGATATAGCAAGGCTCCAAGCAGACCTCACAGTTTTTGTCTTCTCTCCCCTCATCTAATAAACTGTTCTGTTTCATCTTTCATGGTGGCATAGTAAGTTCAGTTTTTATAAACTGTATGGTGGAAGAAAAGCTTTGAAACAAAACGGAGATTTCTTTGTTCAGTCCAAATTTGGGGTTTTAGAAAGACATTGAGGTGCTGGAGTATGTCCAAAGAAGAGCAATGAAGCTGGTGAAGGGTTTAGAGCACAAGACTTATGAGGAGCGGCTGAGGGAACTGGGGTTGTTTAGCCTGGAGAAAAGGAAGCTGAGGGGAGACCTTGTCACTGTCTACAACTACCTGAAAGGAGGGTGTAGTGAGGTGGGTGTCAGTCTCTTTTCCCAAGCAGCAAGTGACAGAACAAGAGGAAATGGCCTCAAGTTGCAGCAGGGGAGGTTTGGATTAGATATTAGGAAAAATTATTCACCAAAAGCGTTGTCGGGCATTGGAACAGGCTGCCCAGGGAAGTGGTGGAGTCACCATCCCTGGAGGTATTTAAAAGATGTGTAAGCGTGAGGGTTAGGGACATGGTTTAGTCGTGAACTTGGTAGTGTTACATTTACAGTTGGACTCAATGATCTCAGGGGTCTTTTCCAACCTAAATGATTCTATGATTTACAGTAACACCAAACAGTTTTCCTGCCTTGGCTGCTCTCAGGGACTAGGAATTTTTTTTTCTCCCATTAAACAATCCCCAACAACGTCAAAATATTTCCTACATCAGTTACAGTGAAATTAAATTCTGTCATCATGTATGTACAGCTAGGAACAGTTTCCTTCTCTCATCCTTTCTACTATCTCCATGTACAGATTTTCATTTCTGGATTTCCCCTAGGATGGCTCCATTTCCTTAGGGACCTTTGATGGCAGATCTTATTAAAAGCCTGCAAATGCATGTATGATCCAGTGATTGGATCTTCATTATCCTCAAACTCTAAGGATGCATTAATACCAACACATTTAATGTGCCTGCAACTGTTCTCTGGCACTGGAGCTCGCTAGCAGGGACCAGTCTATGTTTCATATTCTCCAAAACATGGCTGCACATTGAGAATGGTCTCCAGATTGCATTAGCTCATAAATTGTAAGCAGGACAGTGATAGTTGGCATGAGTCAAAAGCCTGCCATAGAGTATTCTAACAGTTCATTGGTAAATAGAATCAAATTCCACTGGCTGGGAACGTTCCCAAAGTAGCCATTGACTTTTTTATAGTACTGTATTGATTTTGGATGGAAAGACTGCTTTCTATAGAATCTGCATTTATTCTTCCTCCTTTCCCATCTCTCTCTCTCTCTCTGCTCCCCCCTCCCTTGCCCCCGCCAGTTCTAATCTTTGCAGTTTGCCTGAAGTTAAATCAGATTTAGCAGTTCATTTTCTAGTTCTTTCCTGGACTATTTTTAAAATTGATGTCCTATTCCATCCTTTCCATCCTTCTGATTTTAGCTGGTAGTTAGCAATTTCATATTTGATTACCTTTAGCTTTTCTGGCTGAATATCATCTCTTCATGTCAATTTCTTATTAATCTCTTTATTGGTTTATCTTAATGGCCATTTACTGACACTTCAGTTTGAGACAGTTCCTCAGACGGTTCCCTCATAAAAAAAAAAATGGCCACCAATATGGAGATGCATTGAGAAGAAAAATGCAGTATTTTTTAGCTGTTCTACTATGGTCATTTCTTCCTTAAGTGTTTGTTTAGCACTTGCATCATCTTTGGACCCTTGTCAATTCTTTGGCAGTCTTCCTGACTTCACTGGGCTTAAAAAAAAAGCTCTGTTAGAAGTTTTAATGTTGTTAGTAAGTCACTCCTAAACACATTTTCAAACCAGCAGTGTTGAACTTGTATATCTCTTATAACTCAGTGTTTAAGAGCATATATCCTCTTTTCTCCTATTTTCTTCATTTGGACCCAACTTTTATCTTTTGAACAACTTTTTTTTTTCTGTTTGTTAATTTATAATAATCCCTTAAACTCGGCTATTTACTGGGGGGGGGGTTGGCCTTTTAGATAGATATTCTATAGAGACTTTGCCTCACATATGGTTTTGAATTTTCTATACTGCCTGCCTGAGAGAATTTAGATATATTAACTCTCTTCAGTTCTTTTCTAACTTTCATTGTAACTATTTTATTAATATATATGTAGTTTTTCTTTCTGCAGTTAAATATTTTTGTGGTAGATTTCTGTAGCTCTTTTTAGCATGCAAAGTTGTTTAATTCTAATATTTTTCAGGTGCTTTGCTGGGCATTTATAAGGCACTGTAACACCTTAGTCTAAGGAACCCAGCAAGTACTTTAGACAGGTATCTAGAGTCACGGTTCAGAATCTGGACTTCCCCCACAATGGATAGAAAACTAAGCATCTCAGAAAATGAATGCTAAAACTCCCATGATCATAAAAGGTAATTAAAAAAAAAAAGGTGATCAGTCTTCCAGTTTTCTTCCTGCCTGCAGCAGGAATGTGAGAGAGATCTATCAATTGCCGTTCCTCTCAGTTATGTCCTGAAGGCAGTGAAGGACTAATATTCATGGATGGACCTGAGCAGCACCAAATATTTTGTGGTGAAAATGATGATAAAGACAATGGTGCTGTCTATTATTTATAAAGGAAGTTGGTATTCAGGCAGACCGGCTCTTGGCCTTCCTTATTTTGTGGGATTTTAAACTTGTATGTCTCCCAAGCCATCAGAATATCCTCATCATGAAGTTATCATAGTACGTTCTACTCTATGTCTCAGAGAGATGCATTTTCAAAACTACTGGGGCTAGACAAGCAAGAGAAAGTACGTGTGCCTGTAGTGAAGACACCCCACCGGGAGTCAGGGTTTCTGCTTCTTGTTCTATTTATACATTTAGATGCTGCAAGGGTTAGGCCCCTATGAGGCACTCTTTTTATACCTAAAAATTCTCCCTGCTTCTGCCCTATTGTGGGGATTTCTGCTGTCTGAACTACAGAAACAGGTGAGAGCAGTAGCTAGTTAGCATCTCCTGTTGAAGCACCAGCATGAGAAAAGGAGGTGCTTTGAAACAGTTTGTTGACAGTAAAAGAATAAAGATTTAGAAAAGAAGATATAGTGATGAACCCATTCCTCTTTGTTTCTATCCTCCTCCCTCCTCCCAGCACACTCCTTTCTGGCCTGCCCAGCTGAACTGTTGTCTCAGTTCTTACTCTCATGCCCATTCCCTCTGCAGGAACCTGGTTCTTTATACAGATTCATTACAGGACAGTCTTCTGGTTAACATTATCTTGTTCAGTTTCTCATTGTACCTTATGCTAGTACAATAATTTAATGATCTATGTATTTGTCATAACCCTCTAGATGTCTGTGAAATCAGTGTTTGTAAGTAGTAATTAAATTTTTTTTAAAGGCAAAAACCTTCTGTTTAAGGGAATTTGATCGTACTTGTCAGTTAGCTTTCTCAAGAAGGTGGCAACGTAAAATGGTTACTCTTACCTTTTCTTGCTTAAACTTCAGGGTTATTTTAGAGGATGTACTAATAAACAAATAGTAAATTGAAAGACATATTTTTTTTATTTACTGTACAAAGTACACTTACTTAAATAAGTGTCAAATTTAGATGTAGTCATCAGCCCATTCTTTCAAAAACTTCTTCAATGTCTTTCCTGTAGTGAGGGGCCCAAAACTGAACACAGTATTTGAGGTGCGGCCTCACCGATGCTGAGTACAGGGGGGCAATCACCTCCCTGCTCCTGCTGGCCGTGCTATTTCTGATACAGGCCAGGATGCCATTGGCCTTCTTGGCCACCTGGATACACTGCTGGCTTGTATTTAGCCGGCTGTCAGCCAGCACCCCCAGGTCTTTCTCTGCCGGGCAGCTTTCCCGCCACTCTTCCCCAGGCCTGTAGCGCTGCATGGGGTTGTTGTGACCCAAGTGCAGGACCCAGCACTTGGCCTTGTTGAACCTCATACAATTGGCCTCAGCCCATCGATCCAGCCTGTCCAGATCCCTCTGTAGAGCCTCCTACCTTTGAGCAGATCAACACTCCTGCCCAGCTGAGTGTTGTCCACAAACTTACTGAGTGTGCACTCCATCCCCTCATCCAGATCATCGATATTAAAGAGAACTGGCCTCAATACTGGGGCAACACCACTTGTGACCCACCGCCAACTGGATTTAACTCCATTCACCACTACTCTCTGGCCCTAGCCATCCAGCCAGTTTTTTAACCCAGACAAAATATAGAAGAATAGTTATAAGTGTATAAAACTGTTTAAATCTTATGTTTTTTCCTGAATCCTGAGAAAAAGATGCAGTTTTCATCTGACTACCTCAAAAAGGATAAAGCATAATTAGAAAAGGACAAGATGGATTGGTGTTTTCAGCCTGAAGAGGAGAAAACTGGCAAAGGGGAACAACAGAGACATAATAAAATGAATGGACTGCAGAAGGGAATTACCATTTCTTAGAACACAAGAACCTAATAATATAAATATCAAGCAAAAGGTTTAATTTGCTGAAAAGGAATTGTTTTCTCACAACTTGTAATTAAACTGTAGAATTTCTTCACACAGAAAGATACCTAGAACAAATCTGTAATATTAAAAAGAGTTGTTAGGATCATCAATGTGTATTAGAAGGGGTTTTGTCCAGGTGCAACCTCAAAGCATTCCCTAACGTGGTAGCTACCAAAAACTAGTAAGTAAAATTGCCTTACATATGACATCTTCCGCGTGCCCATACCCTGGCACAAAACTATGTTTGAAAGAAAAACACCAGAGGTGACAGAGCTTTTTTCTGGGCCAGCAAGGTCTTTGCTAATTGTGTAACAGTCTGGCTCCCAGGGAAAAAAAGTCTAGGAATTTTATGCAAGTATTTTATTATAGTAACACTTGTATAGTTGCCAAGTCAGGTGTGGAGAAGTTAGGAAATAACAGACATGAAACTAGAATATTTAATCATATGTTGAAAATCACTGTCAAATTACATGTACATGAGGAATGGAATGAATTTTACAGTCTTTTTAATTCTAGGAAATCTTAATGTTTTCATGCTTGACTTCACAATATGAACTATTTTCTACTATGTTCTACTATAGTTTTTAAATGAGATATTAGATGCATTTTGACTTTGATTTTTATTTCCAGAATCTTAAAATATTTACTCATTATTTAATAGGAAATCTTACTTGTTTATTAACAGATCTTTACTACGGCATGTAATCACAAGATATAATAACAAATGTGAAGTTTTCTTGTACTATTTTGTGCATCACTGCTCCTCATCAACAGTAGTTCCATTTCATATTGCATAATTCAGCTGTACTTCAAGTATTGATGCATAATACTCTTTTTCAGTTTCCATTATTCAGAGGTTTTAATAGCAAGCATGTGACCATCTGTGCTTGAAGCTGAAGTGACACTACTTCTTTAATGTTTATTGAAGACATCAGATTGGAAACAGAAATATAATTTTCTTCTTGATGATCTTTGTAAGTAAAGTTAATGATAAAGGCCCATTGGTCTAATAACCTTGTTATGTGCATCATTGACTTGAGGTTTCTTTGGAGAAACACATTTCTCATCCAGAAATGTTGAGTGCTCTTTTATGTGTGGTTATTAATTTTTTCTCAGAGGATTAACTTCTCCTACAGACTGCAGTAAATTATATTAGGAGAGCAAAGCAAACCTTAAACCTACTCTTCCATTTCTGTTGACCAAAACCAGGGCATCAGTGATATATTTTTGGGTACAGCAGATGAGGATTAGTAGCATTTGGTACCATAGTTTTAGTTTAACCAAGATAATACAACATGCTATGATAGGATTCTGTCATGAAAGCATCTTAAGAGGTTCCTTTCAGGACCTTTTAAAATCACTTTGCATTTCTGTGAGCAGATGGTAAGGTAATAGTTTGATCTCTAGATGCACATACAGAGAAACAGCATGTTAGTTAATTATAAGTTTGTATGAAAAGTGGTTATGAGTTCTCAGCATTGGTTCCAGGGACTGAAATGTGTCATCAGATCTCTATACCATCTAAAAAGAACAGACACTGAATCTTTTCAGTGACCCTGGTCAAAATCATTGAATAAGAACTATTCTCTCAGTATTCTATGATTAATTTGTAATAAATGTATTGAAACCCCAACAATCTTCAGATAAACAACTTGTGAACTAAACATTGATTCAACATGCTATTCACAGTGAAAACATCTTTGCACTGCTCTACAGTTTTGGTGGCTGTATTTTACAAGCTACCACAAAGTATTCTATACATATGTCAGGATAATTCAGAATGAAATTAATTTAGTGCTGACCTGAGTATTCTTTTACCCCATGACAGCAAAAGAGAAGTCAGGCAAAATTAATAAGTTTTCATAATCAGTTTTCTGTGACAATAGTAACAATCATACAAAATACGCCTAGTTTCTTTTCAAGAGTTACCATCATATCTTGTATTGACTGAATTAAAAGCACAAGCACTAGATAAATGTTTATTTTGCTGCTTTTTAAAATAAGAGATCTAGCATCCAACCCATGCAGCCAGTCACATTCCCTTACTTTCTTGATCTTTCAGCCATTTTTGTATAGTGTTGCAGATGGAGTGACACACTTCACTCATAAGAGAGAAGTAGCAATATATTTATTGATAGAAAACAGTGATTTAACAAAGTTTGATAGTAAATGCAACAGTGGTTTAACAAGATCCAATGGCAAGGTTCACTTGATATTTACTGCATAGAGGACAGGGTCAGACAAAACTGTGAGGGAGACCCTCCCATCGAGTCACAAGGTTCAGAAAGGACTCGCTTGCGTTCTAAACTCCTTCTCAGAGGGGAGTTTAGGTGTGGCTGGATCCAGAGTTAGTGCCAGACTTGGTCAACGGTTTATGTCTAAAGGATTATATATGCGCAACAAATCCTTTATATCACTTAGCTAAGATTTCAAAGTTTAACATGCTATTAATCACTTACTGAGAATCTGCTGTGGCAAGAAATCTCTCAACCTTGAGGAATAATCTTGAGAGGTGTCCGTACTCAAGGGGAGATCCTGGTGTGCAGCCCGCTGCCGTGCAGGAGAGCTCAACGGACCCTGGGCTGTCCATTGTTTACAGAGTAAGATAATTGACTCCTAGTCATATTTGCATACCGACTACAGATGTTAGTTTCTTCCAAATTTGGCTTGAGTCGGACATTGACCAGCACTGTTGTTAGGTGGGCACATTGTTCAAATTAGCCCTTGGCTATTGTATTATTATCTGTCTCTCCCGAAAGCACTTGGAGCCAGATGCAGCCATCACGACCAGATATATCCATCACAACTGCCACTGGTGGTTGTCACCTGAGCAGGGTTATGGGAAATACAGGTCAGTTTGGGGGCAGGGGGGAGCACACTGCCACATATAGGTACGTAGGAATACTTTAATCTCTTTTATAATTTCTGTCAGCCTTGAGACGGTTACTGAAGTGTCATAAACAGTCAGTTCTGGAGGTTAGTAACCTCGGGATAGAAAAAAATTAATTTGCAACACTTATACAAGTTGTATTTTGTTTTCCTGTTTCCTTCATTCACTTTTCTGAACCCAACGGCAATTTCTTTTACTTCCTTCCTTGTGTTTTCATCTTACTGCAACAATGACTTTCTTTCTTCACTACTACATCTTTAACTGATCAGAGCATGGTGAATCTGTAATCCAGCTGAACAGTAAGTCTTGATCTCAGAAATATTTTATTAGCAGTAGACCTTGCATTATTTTGTCTAATTGATGGTGGCACTCTTCCCGCCTTCACTTCATCCTCCTGGAAACAGCTTCTGACTTCTTTTATCCAGTATGGCACTGAAAAAATAGTCTGGCTTCCAAAAATCACAGGCGGAAGTGAGAAAAATGGAAACTAAATAGACTAAATAGTAATATCTGTCAGCTGTGAAAAGACAATGCAAAACTTGTTAAAGGACATATTTCATATCATTACCCTCATCGCACCATATCCATCTGTCACATGTTCCTCAAGAATTAGCTTTAAATCTCAGATATTAACAATTCAACTCAATCTTTAATGATATACAATGAAATTGCCTGAAACTATTTCACAGCTAAGAAACTTTGAGCCGATATCCTCTCTACCAATAACTTGTGCCTTCCGAAGACATTGCATAAAGAGCATATTTGGCCCATTCTGGTTTTCTTCTCGTGAAGATGACACCTATAATTTTACTAGAATTCAACGAATCAAGCTAAGGCACCTACAAACTGCCTTGTAACAACAGCTCTTGTAATGAGAATGGGAGTATATTTTGCAGTGATAAAAAATGACAGATCAATTACAGTGAGCCTTAACTGTTATAGGTGAATTACACACAACAGATTTTATTAGTTCTAAACTAATGATTGTTATCACTCTGTCCTTTTATTATCTCATGTCTGCTCAACTAGCATTCTTCAGTTGATTAACACCTCCCAACTTTCATAGACAACTATAACAGCAGTAACAGCAATTGTACTATAAATGCAAATCTAGTACTAATGCAAGATGCTAAATTCATTACTTATACAATGTTTCAGTATTAAAAAGAGAGAATCAGAGACTCACTCCATGATATAACATATTACTAGAACAAATGTTATTTTATTGCTGATGTATTAATAAATTAAGCCTAGAAAGTATTTCATAGGTCACAAAGTCCAATCTCTGCCAATGAAAGATTGCTCTCTACAGGAAATTGTGGGTTTTTCCCTGTCCAATTTAAGTGACTTAAGTTCTTGAAAGATATCCTTAATTGCCATAGAAACAGTTCCAAAACATAGATGCCTGATCAAACAAGGTAAATAACATTCCTGAATCGAGTGAAGTTCAACCTGCAATAAGAAAATGTTCATTCTCCATTAAGACTTTGTTTGGCTCAGTTCAAAAAGTCCACTGTTAAGTACCTAAATCACAGGATTACAGGATCAGAGAATCACAGAACAGTTCAGATTGGAAGAGGCCTCTGGACACCATGGAGTCCAGCTCCCTTGCTCAGAGCAGGGTCAACTAGACCATTGCCTCTTGTCCTGTCAGTGGGGTTCACTGAGAAGAGTCTGGCTCCCTCTTCTTCATTCCCTCCCATTGGGTATTTATAAATATTGCTAAGATCTGCACCCCCACTGCCAGGCCCTTGAACCTTCTCTTCTCCAGGCTGAACTGCCCCAAGTCTTTGAGACTCTCCTTGTATGAAAGGTTCTCCAGTCCCTTAATCATCTTTTTGGTCCTTCACAGAGGAGTTTCTCTCTCAAGTCCTAAAGCAGGATTCAGTTTCCCAGACAAATACTCATCTCCCATTTTTAGGTGTCCTGTTGTCCAACATGTTCTCATAGGGCTGGCAGATATGATACACAATATCAGCTCCAAGAGATCAGCACACTTCTAGAAGGGCAAACAGAAACCGATTGGGACACTCTAGCATATCCAAATTGGCAGCAAATAGAAATATACAGACAATTAAGTCCCATTTCAGGCATTCAAAGTATCTCAGACTCCATGGCAGGTTAGCCAGTATTTTCTTAAACCAGTCTTGAACTAGGCTCCTAAACTCTACTTAAATGATTTGATGAGTGCCTGTCTTGTATTTTGGAATGGAACCTAAGCCCCTAAGTTCCCTGTAGAAAAGATAAAATCTATTTAGGAATCTCAAAATGGTGTTTTATGAAACACTTCAAGGAATATAACTTTTAGCTTGGAAAAAGGGCTCTGAGTTCTAATCTCCAAATGTCTTTGTAAGGTAAGATGGTGTAGACAGAAACTAGTTGAGTTTTTCAGTTATTGAGTTGTAGAGGTATGTCCCCATTTGCGTTTTGCCTCTTAGTGAATCCCAAATTCTGTTCTGGGACCACATTGTAAGAGGAAACTGATAAAATAGGCAGGTATTGAGTGCATCTAACTAGAAATGCAAGCACTAGGGCTTTCTGAAGGAGAGTAGTAGAGCTTTTCTCTGTGTGGTGGGTTGACCTTGGCTGGCTATCAGACGTCCACCAAGACACTCCCCCTCCATCAACATGACAGAGGGAGAAAATATAATGGAAAGCTCCTGGGTTGAGATAAGGACAGGGAGATTAATTACCAATTACTACCATGAGCAAAACAGATGGGCCAAATGGGCTTGACTTGGGAAAACTGATTTAATTTATTGCCAATTACTTATAAACAGAGTAGGATAGTGAGAAATAAGAACAAAACTAAAACCACCTTCTCCCCACCCCACCTTTCTTCCCAGGCTCAACTTTGTTCCTAACTCTTCTACCTCCTGCTCCTGAGCAGTGCAGTGGGGTGGGGAACAGGAGTTGTGGTCAGTTCATAATGTTTTGACTATATTTCTAACATATTTCTTAAATATGTTATCACAGAGGTGCTCCCAGTGTTGCTGATGGGCTTGGCCTTGGCCAGCAGCAGGTCCGACTTGGAGCCGGCTGGCATTGGCTCTGTCGGACATGGAGGCAGCTTCTGGTGTCTTCTCACAGAAGCCACCCCTGCAACCTCCCCTGCTACCATAACCTTGTCATGTGAACCCAATACACTCTGTTTATTCAAGTCCCTATGTAGAATTGGGTGCCTGCTTGTATATTAAAGATCTTAAAACACTCCAGTTAAGAAAATAATAATTTTCATAGTATGGGTCATATATTTAGCCTAACCTACACCTTCCTCTAAAGACCTTATAAGAACAGAAATTCAGCTTTTGACATAATGTAGGCCACAATATATGTGATCTTACCAAAGTAATGGAATTTTGTTAGCACTGGCAAAGAAGCGTTCAATCAAGTGTGATAAGTCCTATGATACAAGCTTGGACATTGTTCATAAATGAGTACTTGCCCCTAGGACAAATTATGTATTGATTGTCACAGGGAAACAAGCCATATTTGAAGACGAATGAGCCCCAGCATTCTAGTCTTATACAGGCTATCTGTGTTCATACAGAGCCTGTTCTTCCTCATACCTTGCAGGCTGCAGGATGTGGTCTGTCATATTTATTACACACCTCAACAATAAAAATGTTTGCTATTAAAGCAAACCATAAAGCAGATGTATGAAGCCTAGAGAGAGAGCAAGCACATTTTATGGTATTACTTTGAACATATTGTCTGCAAATGAATCAAGTTGGAAAGCCATTTGAATACTGTTCATACTAAGTCTCTAAACCAGCAGCAGCAGGAAAATGCATCTTATTTTCATTTCAGTTGTAATAGCTTCACTGTAATTCTGTTAACCTTGTTGTATTTCAGGATAACTAAATTAGAAGTTCATTTACATACATAATTAATTTGTTTATATTTGAATACTGGTCTTGTCACATTATATATTAATGAAATAGTAAGCTAAGGAACAGCTTAAGGACTTTGCCTACTGTATACATTTCTTTCAGAGCAAAATAGTCACCTTATTAATACTGTGTATGTATCAGGGCCACACGTATACTTCGGTTTGAAATTCAGCCCTGGTAGTCACCAAACCTTGAGGGAAACCATGTTTGAGTGGTAACTATAAGCAAAGTGTCAGGACAATTGCAAATGCAAGTGCAGCTGCAAATATGTCTAGTTAAAATGTCTGGAGTTCTAAT
The DNA here is from genome assembly GCF_000737465.1 of Haliaeetus leucocephalus. Lineage (NCBI taxonomy): Eukaryota > Metazoa > Chordata > Aves > Accipitriformes > Accipitridae > Haliaeetus > Haliaeetus leucocephalus. The sequence continues at coordinate 3,861,253 of NW_010972842.1, read as the reverse complement.
ATGGTTTTGCTTATGTGATACATGTCTTCTAGCTATACAGCTTAATAGAATATTTCTGAATTTTACTTGCATGAGGTCAATTGAAGAAATAAATTTCTGTCCTTGAGTTCAAATAAATGGGATTTTAAATCTGAATATGGGAGTAGAGGAACCAGCAGTATAAAACATTGGGGATAGAACACCTTTTGCGCCAGAAAGGGACAGGACATCCTCAGGCCATTTACCAGCATTTGGGTTCAGAGATAAACAAGGCAGAAAGGTGACCAGAACAGATCCAGCTAACACCAGCTATGCAGTTACGTTGTCAGTGATACGATGATGACAAAGAAATTACACAGAAGTAAATTAAATAGAATTGGTCGCTTCTTGGACATAACCACTGCTTGTGAAAGTAGTCAGGTGTGATAAGTGAGGCCATCAAAGAGGCAATTAAATGAGCCAAATAGAGACTTGACTGGTCATTTACAATCAGGACACCTTCAACGATATTAAAACCCACCCAAATAAAAACCCTCATAAAATCAGAAGCCAAATTACGCAACCAGAGAAGACATAAAGCAAGAGATCTGATTAAAGCCATTTGCCTTATGTATGGTGATGGAAGTATTAAACGTACTTGGAGAGTTCACTCAGCATGGAAATTAACTGAGGCAGAGGAGGAAGAGGAAGAATTAATGCTCATGTTTATAGCCCTTTAGAGCTAAAAAGAGCACTGCTTTTGCTTTTGTCATCTCTTGTGGGCTGAAGAATGCCTCTCAAACTGGGGTCAGAGAATCTCTTTAACAGTATACACAAGTTTTGCTTTAGACATTCCAAGCGATATTGAAGCTACAATCTTCACTGATAAATTATATCAGCATTAATTATCATCACTACTAGGAACTTTTGCCTTATTTAAATTTGAATTTTCTAAAATCCCTTTCCAACTACTGATTTTTTTCTTCCTTTCTCAGTAATGCCAAAAGCCTTCCTCTTTCCATCTCAATTTGTGCTCCATATTTAAGCACCCACAGTCTCTGATCCAGTCAACTTCTTCAAACTTTTTTCTCATAAAGTACTGTATTAACTTATTAAGCTTTCTCACAGCTCTCTGGAGCATTTTAGAACTACTTTGAATTTTTGCTAATGATTCGTTGAGGAGTGGATACCATAAAAGTACCGGTATTCCACCAAAAGACTTACTGACACTGTGGAGCAAGATAATTTCACTTTTGTAGGGTTTGCTGTGGCAAATTTTACTGAGCATTGCACTAAGGCTATATAATGAGAAAGTCATCTAGCATAATCACTAAATTCTTCAACTCACTCTTTTTCAAGGCTAAACATCCAGTTTTGTAAATACAGACTCTTTTATTTGCTCCCAGATACAACCTAACAAGGCACTTTTTAATAGAAAGGGAAGTAACCATTTCTTTAAGAGCTTTAAGCACTTTTGTAGCTGTGTTGCACCTCATTATTTATTGAACTTGCAATCTGTTATGTATACATTTGACCGTAATGATTTCAGTATCATTGTCTAGATTATTTATAAAAAAAGATTTATTGAATATAGTAGAGGGCACTTTACTGAAAGTACTTATGAATAGCTCCCCTGTAAGACCTACAGCTTTAGAGCCTTCAGTAAGTCATTTTAAAGATACATTATTTATACCTTCCTAATTTCAAATACTCTAAGTTTAAATCAAGTTCCATTTTGTACTAGATCAGATACCTAGAGATGCTGCAATAGTCTATACCACAATAGGAGCCTTTATTAATCAGACCTATATTGCTTAGAAAATTAACAGCAAATATCTTGGATGATATTTAAACCTGTGAGAACTGGCACAGTAGATGGTAATTTTGGTCTCTAAATATTTTTTGGCAGAGTCCCAAACTGATCATACCAGGAAATTCCTTGGGCTTGACACTAGGCTTTCCCCATTCTTTAATTAATGTTGTTTCCAATATTTTTTCAGCACTGGATGAATTTACTAGTACCCTAATCCTTTGTAATTCTCCATTTTTTCAAGACTCAGTAATATAAATTATTTGAATAATTTCCAAGTTAAAGCTTTTAGGACTTTTGGGAGTACATTTGCTGGGATCACTACATTTTAAAATTATTGTAATGTGGTTGTTCCCTCACACTCTTTTTTTCAAGGTACAATACTTTGCGGCAGGCTTCTATGGTCCAGGAAGAAAAGGTTCAATATTTTCTAAAATACTATGACTTGATTATTTGATCCTTTGTGATTTACACCTGGAAAAAAACTTGAAAATCCAGTGGTCTTGATAATCAAACATGAACTGATGTGGAACAGTATGGATTCCAGATGTGATGAGCTCAGAGAAAAAACAAACAAACCAGCCTGTTATTGTCTCACACTGCAAAACCTCCACAGAATGTTCTCTTTGGTAGATACCTGTGCTCCAAAATTGCCTTTCATTAAGGAACAAGTTTTCTTCTTATTCTGAAGGGTTATGAATGACTGGGTTTGAGCTCTGGATTTTTTACTGTTGTTTTCCAAAAGGCTCAACCTGAAGACTATCTCTTGAAAATATGTCTTGTTTGAATTCAGGGCCCTCTTCTGCCATGGTGTTTATCACAGGGAGAAGTAGGACAGGGGAGGGAAGAAGGGAACCAGTGTCGTGATCAACTTCATGGATTTGTCTTTTCAAATTAACTGTTGCCTTAAGAAGCATAACTACGCAGACTGCACTTCCAGCTCCCTGTTTTCTTGTTTCAAGCTCATATGTATTTCTGACCCCTGCCTGCTTCCCAGAGGAAACAATGTGCTGTAATCCAGTCGCTCTTCTCTTGTGAGAGAAGATACAGGAGGAGACAGGGAGAAAAGTGAGTACAGGCATATCACTTCAGGGTGGAGAGAGGCAAAAACAAAAGCATATCGCCCGGCTGCTGCAAGTACGTTGCTTGCTCTGGTATCTTTATGCGTGAGCAAGCAAGTCAAACAAGTTCCTACACTTTAATGAATTGCATCAGCTGCAGTAGTCGTTCATGCATGCTCCTATCTTATCCTACTTGTGAAGTAAATCGTATTAGCTTAGGCTACCTTCATCATGTTTCAAAAGTTGTTAAAGGTTGAAGTTAACTTATGCACTGTAGTTTATCAGGCCAGGAATGCATGCATAATTAATGCATTGAGAATAATTCAGTCTTTGGATCACGTGACTAGGCTTTTTAGAAAATATAACATTTTTAAAGAGTACTGAAGCATTTTACTACTTCAGTAGCATCTATTCTGTGGATACCTCTACACTGGGCCTAATGTGAAGACTTCAGATTTGCTGTGAATGAGGGGATGGTGTACAGATTTGGCATCCATTATATCTTTTGTCTGTAAGCTAAGCTAAGGCTGCCAGAAATCCCTTTTGCCCTTAAGACAGTAAACATTTGGAGTCCTCTTAGGAAGGACCTGAGGGCACCTTCAAGGAATAATCTCCACGCTATTTTCTTTTTTTCCCTACTTGATGTCACTGAAATGGCAAATAGAATAGCTGAAGGCTGCATACAAATGTTGGTGTCTATGGATTGGGTACATCGCAAATTCCCATTACTGTCCAGGAATATCAGCAGGTTTTCCCCAGAGCTAGCCTTTGGGGTGATTCAACAAGCAAACAAGGTAGATGGGCAGCTCTGCTGGCCTTGAGGCTACCCTGAGGGCTGCTCTACATAGTAACATAGACACAGCATCTGGGACTCTGCATGCAATCACTGAAGCAGCCTGTACTTTCAGAGCTGATGCTTCAGGCTCTTGGCACACCACTTATGTCTTGCTAAACAGTCAGTTCACACTCTCAAAGTCTTAGAAATTCTATACCAATAAGCCTGTTCAGCTATGAGCTGCAATGGAGATGTGAACATGTTGGGTGCAAGTGGGATAGGCTTGATGAGTGTTTTAAAGAGGAAAAAAATAACTAATACAGTGACAGCATTTGGAAAACTTTACCACAGAGTATAAGGCTGAAAGAGAAAGGGTCTGATCCCCTTGTCCTGTAAAAGTGCTACGTATCCCCAGCATTGACTTTGATTTTCACTTGCACTTTTTTTGCATTATTTTACTTCCTAACCATTAGAAAATGATCTCCAGTTTATTCAAGTCCCTAATAGCACAACTAATGTCTCAATATTTTTCTTACATATATAACTTTAAGAAGATATGGAAGTGAAAAAAATAATTATAGTTTTGTCCCAGTAGATAACACTGTTTAACAGAATCTTCTCTAGTTGGTCTTATTTGCATGCAATATATGTAGAAGAAAAGTAACTAATGGATTTAATGACTTTTTTCTCACTGGATATACTAGTTTATGGACTTATAAATACAGCACCATTTGTTGGATAGTGCTGGAGAACAAGTTTATCAGCTCATTAAAATCTTGCCAATATAAACTGCAGTTAGTGAAAGAGAAGGCATTGTGTTATACACCTCGTCATTCAGCTAAAGGTTCCTACCCATTTGCAATAATTTAAATGCCACATTGCAGGAGTTTAATTAGTTTAATTGTAGTTCTTGGTGTTCAAGATGAGTTCAGGCTTGGATAGTATTCTGAATACTTAAAATTCTCCTGGAGTTTGTCTCATCACAAGTTAGATGGCATCAAGTTGCTGCTGGAAAGCAAGGAGCAATGACAATGGTAAGCAGTGGCACGTGATGGGGGATTTAAGCAATCAGAGAAAAGTAACACCCACACACTTTAAATTAAAAATTCACATTTGGCAAATCTCATAAGCAGGCTCTCCTGAATAGCATTTCCCATTAATCCATTATGAAGAGCTATAGAAGTATATTAGGCTAAATAATTTCCCATATAATTTTCCTGTTTAAACAATACTATTGCTTAAAATCCTTGGCAGGTATATAATATTATAAATACAACCCCTCTTTGAATTCTGTGTTAGGTTTTACGAATTCATGAAGCAAAGTAATGAAATTCTCAGGGCCTATTAGGCCATACAGAACCATGAGACATAAATGAAGGCATGACAGGAAAGCATCAGACCACAACTTTAAAATATCTAACTTAATAGGAATGAACATTATCATCCCTTCCCTCACTTCATAATACCATATCTATACAAGATGTCACTAAGCCTTATTCCAAATAGCTACTATTAATGGCTGGTTTCTTTCAATCTAAACACTGGATTCTGTTTGCTTGTGAATTCTAATCTTTCTCACCTGTGAAGAAAAATGAGTGTACAAAGGAACTTACTTCAATTTGTGAAGCCTGAAAGTCTTCTCTTCCTCTTGCTGATTCGTTTACCACTGAATCTTTTTCCTAGTTACACTAAAGAGCCAGACATAGTGAGTGATATTTTTTTTTCAGTTTGTATCTAATTAAAAACTTACATTTGACTTATATTTAACTACTCAATTGCCATGCTTGTTAAAATATGCACCCATGAGAATATGGGCAAATTTACAGGACACACATGACCTGAATTCAGAATACAAATTACACCATGGGCAAAAGACAGATTTTAACTAGCAACTTGCATACATTATTCTCATGCAGGCTTGGCTGTGTTTTAGCATACATTTATTTGGAGTTTCTGTTTTTAGCATTTGGAGATCACAGTTACTTCATTGTTTGCCTAAATTGATGTGAATAGATCAAGCACGTTTGCAGCAATGCTCATATATGTGAAGCTGTAACCCATAAAAATTTATATCCTTTTGTACTACTAATATTTTCTAAGAGTAAATGCCTTTTCTTTCAATGTGAAATGTTTCAATCAAGGTTTCACTCAAATCAAGTATTCAGAGAGGGAATGTTTCAAGGTTAAATGAATTTGTTTAAGCTGTGTTCTCACCTCCGTTCGTTCATTTTCTATGGATATTCTGTCAGCTGAGTACACTATTAGAAGTGTTTGCTGAAGAAAAAAAGGTATTTTCTGCAAATGTTAAAGAAAACTCATAGAAGGTGGTTTCAAAACTAATAATAGCAAATACATGTATAGTAGTTTGTGTCCATTGAGTCTGAAAGAGAAACATATCAAACACAAGCTTCTTTTTCAACTAAGGCAGTTTGAACTTCAGCTAGAAAATACTTTCAGTAACTTAGTCATGTATAATGGATGTACAGAATTATGTTTAGGTCACTGAATTTTTTGTTAAAAGCTGTAGGCTTAATGCCCAATTCACTACAGGCTCTCATTTAATCTGATTTCATCATCTTTCCTCAGTCTCATCAAGTCACTTGATTTCTCCTTCTTGTCTGACTTTACCACATCAGAAAACAGACTAAAGCTTACTTTCTCATTTAAATAAAGCTGAGGTTTAAAAGACTTCAGTCAGAATCTTCTTTTGCTATTGTTGCGGAAGGGTCATGTTTGACTGAGAGCTCTTTAAGACTTGAACATACTTTCACTACTTACTCATATAGCTCCTCACAGTCTGGTGCCCTAAATTTAATAGCATGCGGAAAATGGAAAAACCACTACATTTTCTCCTTTAATTTCTTATGCTTATTGTATGATAAGATGAAAACCTACATATATCTTTTTGTTTCTTGGGAAGTTGGAAAACTTGACTCACTCTTGCAGGACTGAACCAAAATGTCACAGATCAGCACTGTGATAACATATGGGACAAATGACTCCTGCTCCTCATACAGGTGGTCCTGGGTTCTAATTAAAGTTTCATTTCAACCAAAGTGGGTTTTTTTCCAGTGGAAAATTCACTTTTTTTTCCTTTTTTTTTTTTTTTAACGAACATACCATGCAAATCTTTTTGCTCCCTTATGGGACTATTGAAATACAAGTTACAACAATGAAGATGTGAATTGGGATTTCTCATGGTGAGTAATGTCAAATGTCAAATGCATTCAAACAGAATTATGATCTGTGAGGAGATCACAGAAAGCAATATATTGTTGGTTAGGTTGCTATATTTAGCTGTAATTAGTAAAACCTTTTCATCCAGAACAAAAAGACCCCAACTAGTATCCTACAGAAAACTAAGGACATATTTCCTTTTCCTATGGGTATTTTATTCAATTTAAGAGCAAGCTGACTTTTTTAGTACTATAATACCTAGAAAATTCTATTGCTATCAACAGTTAACTTGACGTTGCCTACAGTTCAAGTAAGCCTGGTCTTTATTCTGAGAAAAATGCTTGGAGTTACATGTCAGGTTTTTAAGTTCATATGAAGTAGACATTTGTCTTTTCTCACTGTCTGCAATAAAGCTAGTATAAATTAATGTCTTTCTAGCCCATGAATGTGTTTCATTTTTTAATATCTTTGACTCATGTGTCAAGATCTTTCTTCAAAAGGCTGGTATCTGCCTTTTTGTAACAAAATGAATATCAAAATGAGAAACAGAAGGAAAGAGGTGAAAGGGACAGTTTCATTTTTGAATAAGGAGGTAGATCTTTAAACTATCAGTGCTGTACATTCAGACAAAAGTGGTGAGTGGGTAGAAGAGACTTATATGGACTTTTTAGTGGTCTGACAGGAAATTAAGCACCTTTATAACTGCTCATCTATCATGCATTCACCTTTATCTGATGGCATGTCCTTAGTAAATGGTGACATTTGCAAGCGGTTCAATTAAAGTCACTGTGCTCTGGGTAATGCTACAATCTCTGTGTATGAAATAAATAACAGTTAAATTACATTGCATGAATATCACTTCTTTTCAAACAGCAAGTAGTATGATAACAATGGGTATGTACAACAAAGTTGAATGAATACTGATTAGTCACTTATTTTACAAGTGTTCTATGGTCAAAGGTCATTGTAATCTTACAATTCAAGACTCATTAAATTTATGTCTATGTTAGAAAGAAGACTGGAAAGATTAAACTTTTCTGTTAGCTGAAATGTGTTGAAAGCTAAAAGAACAAAATGAGTACGTGCCGTCTCATAGCTTAATCTTATAGTTAAAGGCAGAATTTTCTTTTCCTTATTTTAGTGTTAATTTTTTAAAAGGTAAAGTCTATACTAGAGGAAAGCGTTCCACTCCATTTTCCTCTTTTTTCCAAAACTGACCTGTGAAATATAGTTAGAGCAATGTTGGGGGAGGAAGAAATTTTTGGATATTGATATTAGTATGTACATTCTACTTCTCCACCAGGTTTCCTTTCCTGTGATATAGATAAGGTCTTGGCACCTGTTAGACTTAATGAAGAGAAGACACAGAAGAGCATTATAGTCTGACTAACAGAATGAAATGGAAATTAAAACATGAGGCACATCAAAGTAAAAGTCCAAGGAGACACAGCTGTGGAATTTCTAGATCAAAGTATTTTCATTTTCCATTCTTCATTTCGGGTTTTTGTGGCGGGGTTTTGGTAGTGGTTGAGGGGACTGCAGGGCCGGCTCCTGTGAGAAGCTGCCAGAAGCTTCCCCGGCTCTGAGTGGGACCCCCCTCTGGCCCAGGCTGAGCCAATCAGTGACAATGGTAACACCTGTGGAGAACAGATTTAAGAGGGGGAACCTGCAGCAGAGAGGGGACTGGAATGTGGGAGGAACTCCTCTGTGGATATTGAGGTTGGTGAGGGAAGAGGGGATGCTCCTGCAGCTGGTGGTGAGGTGGCAGGCTGTTGTCCCCGTCCCTGTCCCATCCTGTCGTCCCCCCAAGCTCATGGCAGGAGAGCGGGGGAGCAGAGGCCCACCTGCAGCCCGGGGAGAGAGGAGGCCGTGCTGGAGTAGGGGGATGGATGCCCCACAAGATGGCTGCCGCTCCATGGGGAAGTCCGTGCTGGAGCAGGCTGTGCCTGAAGGACTGCAGCCCGTGGGAAGGACCCATGTTGGAGAAGTTCATGGAGGACTGTCTCCTGTGGGAGGGACCCCACGCTGGAGCAGGGGAGGAGTGAGGAGTCCTCCCTCTGAGGAGGAAGGAGCAGCAGAGGCAAGGTATGATGGGCTGACCCTAACCCCCGTTCCCCGTCCCCCTGCGCCGCCAGAGAGTAGGAGGGAGAAATTTCGGGAATAAAGCTAAGCCCAGGAAGAATGGAGGGGTGGGGCGAAAGTATTTTAGGATTTGGTTTTACTTCCCATTATCCTGTTTTGATTTGATTGGTAGTAAATTAAATTGATTTTGTTTCTTCCCCAAGTTGAGTCTGTCTCTTATCCGTGACCATAAGTGGTGCGTGATCCCTCCCTGTCTTTGTCTTGACCCATGAGCATTTCTTTGTATTTTCTCCTTCTCATCCCACCAGGGAGGAGTGAGTGAGTGGATTCATGGGGCTTTGTTGCCAGCTGAGCTTAAACCATGACAACTTCTTTATAAAAGACTTGGAAAGCCTTCCCTGAGGGGAAGAAAAAAAATAGTATTTAAGATATTATAAAGTGGGAAGTGACATTTTCTAACTGGCTTACACTTTACGACTGTATGCAAATACATGAACAAGACTTGTGGTTTTTTTTTTCTTCGGGGACACATATCAAGATATTCAGTAAAAGAGGAGTCCATACTATAGGATTGCTGTTATATTTATTACAGAGTTTATATAATTTTCTCTGATGTACTTGATTCTTGAAGGAGCTTCTGGCCAGATCAAGAACACTAAATTAAGACAGATTTTGAACCGAGCTATGTATTCAATGAGGAAACAATGCTGAAAAGATGATTTCGTATCACAGTCTGTAAAACTACTTTTGCAAAGAAAGTTTTCAAAGAAGTTCCAGTTTTACAAGTATCACAGCTTTCTTATTTTCAACTACAGTCAACTGTTCACCATCTATGCAGAATCTGGGTTGTTGGATATAAAGGTGAGAGGGCAGATTTGTATATCGTGTATATATGGTGGGACTTTTGGCTATCCAGTCTTCCCAGACAGATATACGCAGTAAACCTACAGGCATGCCAAGTTTCACATACTAGATGTAAGACTCAAAGCACTGGCTCGTGACTCACGCTGCCTTTCACAACAAAGGATATACCTTACACAGTAATGCAGTTGTGCAGCACTCCACCTTTCCTGATGGGAATTTGATTGAGCTGATAGCGATGGTCACCTGGCTTGTCAGAGAGAACTGCAGGCACAAGGGTGTACATTTACCAGCACAGAGCATCTATGGGGCCTCAAGCTGGTAGGGCCCTTCTTATGGGCAGACATCCCAACATCAGCTTTGCACCTTCCTGTCCCTGCTTATGTGACTTAATGCCATCTGAAGCAGGAACTAAGTAGAAATTTGAGATATCTTTGATTAGAGCTAGAACTGATCTCTGTGGAGCTCTACAGAAGTATCTCTTCCCGATCCTTTGGTTTGGTTAGCAGAGGGCGACCCTGCATAAACAATCTTACATTTTGCTCGCTTGTTGCACACTGCAGGGACCACTTACATTAAGAATTCAGTCCAACAGACACTTTTTATTACCAGCCAAAAGTCAAAAGAGGAGTAAGAGCCGCTGACGAGGTATAAAGATCAACACAGGTGTGATGTTAAAGCCTGTGAGCTTTAATGTGAGCACAATCAACAGTGAGTAGGTCCATGCTGACTATGCGTGTGTTGAGTGGAGATTACAAGTTGAAGTGAGTACCAATTGTTGTACAGTGGTATAACATTTTAACAGTAGAAAAAATACTCGGTAGAAAGTAGGTGTTTCCATTGTTTCAATTACTTCAACATGGCACCCCATTGCTCCATATTATTATTCATAACTTTATGTAAATATACTATAAATTCTGTGATTCCATTGTGCATTAGGAATAATGCTTATACCAATAATTAAGTCATACCTCTACCCCATGAAACATAAATACTTGATTGGTATGAAGAAATGAAAACCACAGATCTCTGAAGAAAGCAAATAACCAGATATGTAGACCAAGACACAGTAAAATAGACAAATCTCTACTGATGAGAAATGAGAGTGAGTGAGCTGACCATCAGGGTCACACCTCCTCCACTACAAAAAACACGAGCTGTCCAGTGACTGGAACTGACTACATCAATCCAGCAACTGAGCGCACTGAATGCTGAGTGTAAGGGATTACACTCACAAAATCTTGCTATGTTTTTTACACCTTTGTAATAGATTTAGTGAAAAGTCCTTGTCGTAGTATTTGTGGCCAGCTTTTGCTTTGGTGGTATGATGGTGCCCATTGTAACAGTTCTTATCAATGCAGTAAATTCTGGAAAATTATTAATTAGAAAAAGGACAATCTGAATCTTTATGTTTTTGTGTATGTTTCCAGTATAGGTTTCTTATTAAGCTGGTTTTGCCATTTCTTATTATGCTGGTTTTGCCATTTCTTAAAGAATTCAAACCAAGATAAACAGGAAGTATTTTTCCCTGTATGGCATGTTCCTTTCTTATAATGTCTCTATATACACACCTCAGATTGTTTTTCAAGTGGACTGTTTTTGTGAAGATATATAAGTAGGGACTGATAGGTTGTTGTTTTGGATAACTGCCCAAAAGGGAGAGAAATGCCAATTTGGAATGCCACAAAAACATGGATGAAGATAATATAGAGGGCGCTTTTTTAACCTTCAGCCTAGAGGAAAGTATGTGGAAAATAAACTTCAACAAAAAATGTGAGCAGATTTCTTAGAGGAAAATTACAAACCATGGGTCTTATTTTTCAATATTAGTGTAACATTTTTCCTCCCTCACTCCTTCTCCCCTTATTCAGTTCTCATAACTTGCAGTGAGTTTAAAATTAGACTATCTTCTAAAGTCAGTGTCATTGCATTTGATCTACAAAGCATCCAGCATGCTTCAGAGTGCTTTATAAATAACGTGGAGGTCTAATTCTGTGCTCAACCTCTTGAGAGGTGTCAGAAGGAGCAGAAAGATGATTTTATTTTTATGCAGCTCAAATTTTGCTTTGACTGAGAACAGATGACATGTTTTAACTGGTTTTTCTAATAAGCTGAATGTCTACAGGTTTGAAAGTTTATGGTAAATCTCCCTGCTATACTCTACATGAAGGACTGCTATAGGAAGAACTGTGCAAGTGCAGCGTAGTTTCTACACTCAGGTGAATCCTCTGCTGGGGTGTTAAAATACCTGTACTCCACTGGAATGATTTATACAGGGAAGACTGTAAGAGACCAGGTAGTCCTTTAAAGACCCAGAAGGGCAGCTGGCTCTGTTTGCCAAGACAAATAGGTGCTGGAGATGGGAAACCACATGGGAGCCTTTTTTCCAGCTGGCAGATTTAAAAGGCTTCCAGCTCAGAAAGAGGATTCATGCAGAGAGTAGCTTATTAGCTAGAGGACTGAAGAGGCTAGCTACCTGATTTGAAAGATTCTAGAAATGGTTTTCTTTTTCTCTTCTCTAGAGTGGATGGGATTGCTCTATTTGTTAGCTTGGTGGCTAATGAAAGCTGTTGTGAATTCTGCAGCTGAATTGTTCTGGTACTCATATCAGGCTTTGACCAGTGAACAAACACTGCACCACAAAGTTTTGAATCAGTATGCTTTAACTCACAGGAGATTAGTCACAGAGGCTGCTTTTCTTGGTTTGCTACTCTCGCTGAGTTTTCTTTACAGTCAACAGAGAAACAAAGCTTCTTCCAGGCAGGGCGTATAATAGCAAAGGTAGGCTGGTGTAGCCACCCCTGAAGGACTTTTCCATCGAAAGGAGGTCATTAGATTACTTGTCACCTTCAGTAGAAGTATGTCCTTTTGGACACCTTTCTCTGCATAAGCTGCTCTAACAAATGTGATGCTAAATATTATGTCAGTATTAAAAGGGTCATTGAAGCAAAATTGTGTGTGCTAAGCTTAACACTTCCAAACTGTTGTCTGTATCTTTGTGTTCAAATTCATAGAAAATCTTCAATTTCATCTAAAGAAAAATAGAATTTAGACAAATCAACAGCATCCAGTGTAGGATTATGAATATGGAAAGGGGTATCTACGGTCTATTTTAATATTCCATATAATCCACAAAAGAACTGTGTTGTGGGTTTTTTTAGAGGGGGCGAGTAGCACAAAACCTGTTGGGTTTATTTGAGTGTCCTGGTGATAATAGAAAACATCAAAACACTTACATTTTAAAAGAAATATATTTTGTTAAATGCCGTGTTTCTTTGTTGGTTCAATCATCTGGATGGATTCAATTGTATAAGGCTGTTAAATCTGAAAATGAAAGATGAGGTGTGTTTCAGCTTAGAAACATTTGTTATGACCCTTTTTGTAGTAAACTTTTCAAAGAAGAAAATACATTATATCCTCTTTTGTTTTATGTGGCAACTTGAATAAATCTGCTACTTTCTTTAGTAAAAAGGTCTCTACTGGGAGTATGGCTATTTGCCATGCTGGATTGGACTAGTAGCTCAATACTCTTACCATGTTTACCTCCAACAGTAGACAATACTTAAAGGTTACGAGAAATATGAAGAAAGCAAAAGCACCTGGGGAATCAGCAACAGATTCTACATGACTTCATTCAATTTAACATCATTTCTTAGTTTAGAACACTTCTCATCTATGAACAACCCACAGTCCCAAAGCCAGGTGCTATGACATTTGTCTCTCTTTTTGTCTTTTGATAAGTTCTGTTTCTGTGAATGCCACACAGTATTCCTATCATAAAGCCCTTGTGAGACTAGTTCTTGTGTGCATGAATTGCTATTAATCCACTGTGACTTCAGCAGTCTTTTGCAGAGACCCCAAAAAATCAATGCATGACCATCTGAACTTCTGCATATTTTTTATATGTTTGTATAATTGGTTTCAGTGGAATTCATTGCACCCAACCACTAAAAATCTATGGTGTAGGCCTCTATGCATACTCCACTCTACCAAACTTCTCTGTTAAAGAACTGTATTTGAATACCTGAACTTCACTCTTTTCACCCATTTCAAAAGAATCTGCCAGAGACGTTAGTTCTGATGTGAAGTGTGTCATTAGCATTGTCTTCTAGCATTTGAACCAAAGTTTTGTAAGAGGGAATACTGTCTGAGAGCCATTTTGTTCTGGCTGAACTGTTCTTTTCTCAGATACCATCTAACAGACAGCAAACCCCTCCTGTTCCCTGAATTTGCTTTGGCAATATGCCTTTTGATTTTCTTCCTTCGTGGTCACACATATCTGCTGCTTCCTATCTGTGTGGGGCTCAATTATCTCTCATCTCTTTCTCATTCTGTCTGCAAATGATTCTGTCTTTTGATCTTTTCTCCCTATGCTCCATTTCCTTATTGTCTCCATATCTCTTTTCTCCACTGGGCTTTTGTTGTTTTTATTTTTTTATTCCTTTATTTTTTTTTTCTTCTAGTCCTGTCACTTCGATCCAGCAAATTTGCTCTTGAACTGTTAGTCTTGTAACTATCTCTTCCTCTGCTACGCATTCATGGTCAATATCTAAGTCCAAAATTCTGTGCTCTAGATAGATATTTTTCTGCAGCCTCATATCCTGTGTATCTTTAAATGTCAATGAGTTCCACAATCATTTTTAGCTTAATCTTTACTTTCTGAATCTTTACTTCACTAAGCTCTGCCAGATGATACTAAAAATACAGGAAGCTTGTATGTTATCTCTGAATAGAAACTCTCATATCATGCTGATTTTTTTACATCAGTTTATTTCTGTTACTTTTTCTCCCTCCTTAGGTCACTGCCAGCATTTTCTGTGGACACTATCACCTTCCCTTTCTAACAGATATCTTTTGAAAGATACCAATGTGAAAAACTATCCTCTAACACCCTGTTTTAAGTACATTTTTCACCACTTCACATACCTGTATAACTGCACTGTTGTACTAAAGGAGAAATTTTCTTAACTTGGCTGGTAGTCATTTGATGGTCCAAATTCTTTTTATGTGAACAGTTTTAATTGCTTGTATTCATATTACTCATCAAGGTGACATAACAGTAGCCAGGCATACATTCAAACTTTCTTAATGGAGCTGGTCAAGAAATCAACAAACATGTTTAGAGTGAATTTGGAAGTTAAAGGCACTCAGAAGTTTACCCAAACTTTTTGGATTGAAATATTTATGCAAATTCAAATAACTTTAAAAAAAATAAAATCCTGAGGATTTCACTATTCCTCACCTAAAGACTTCTAATCCAGTAAATTTTGACATATAATTTGAGGTCAATGGGGTGCAGTCACTAGAAGAAGTTTCACACATCAACATTTCAGGACTGCATTCTTATTTCCCTATGTATCCAGCCTAGTTTAAACATCTTGGCTAAAGCTCTGAAGTTAAATTAAGCTTTGCTAGCATTTTTCTTTCATTTGATTTTCCTTCAAACATGGCAGATATCTCAAAATAATAGAAGAGTCCAGCAACCATCAGTTTTTATCCACAATGCTAACTTATACGTTGTCTGGTGGTGGAAAAGGTGGCATTCTCCACTGTTATTTAAAATAGTTCTGTTAGTATTGGCAGTGCTGATTAAAGAGCAAACTTTTAACAATGGTACACAAAGCATCACAAAATTAAGTTCAATGCACATGAAATCATTGTACATATATAATTATATGTACGTATTCGTACCTAGATATATTTATATATATGCAAGAGGCATTTGTTTCTCTGTGGTGGGTTTTGGTCCGTTAAATTTCATAGATTTTAAATAACACTTGGGATCCATTAAAAAAACTAATCCCCTTAATGTAAAGCGTAAAAGAGGGGGAAGTGAAATCACTGGAAATAATACACTTGCTGAGAATATTTATACATTGGGGTTTGAGGTTTTATCATATTTTTCTTCTCTTTCAAAAAAATCTGTCTGGGATGTCATCCTTTTCAAAGAGGAGGAGTAGACTAATTGGGTGATAAAACCAGCTATGTGCAAAGGGCCAGATCCCAAACCTGCCAAAATCAAAGTATAACTTTCCATTGATTTTCCGCTTGCTGAAGTGTTACCAGGTATCCACAGTACAGGAAGTAAGATAGCAGAATAAAAACAGAGAAAGCTTTCTTTCTTTCTGTTACTTAAGAGCAACATGTGACATTTACAGGTATAAAGCTTTTCTGGAGAGGAGAAGATAGTACTTAAGTTGTCAGAGGCGCTCTAATCTCAGCTACTCCTCTCTTTTTTCCCTTACTATAGTTCTAAAGATATTAATAAAATCTGAGAAAAATGTCATGCATTTATGAAAAGAAAATAGTTCTGAGTGAAAACTATTTTTAGTAGGAATATAGTTATGAGGTATTATACTTTGCAATAACTTTCAGAAGCATTGGAACTCAAGCATGACTTAGTTCAGGTAAGTTCCGCTTTTGAAAAGCTTATTTTGAAGTGAGTGTCCTGTATATTACTAACACAATAAATTCGGGTACAGTCAGTGGAGTAAAACTACTTCATATCTTGTAATTAATTTGTTTTTACCTTTTCATTCCTTTTTATTCTGATGGAAAGTAAACAAACAGAAATGTGATTAACAGATTGTATACACAGAACTATATTTTATATTTTATTTAATACCTGTGAAGACCTATTAATTTCAGAAGCACTGTACAAGGCCGTAACTCACCTCAGGATTTAATTCATACCTTCTCCACACATCAGGGTATGTCTTGCCTGCTGGTTAGAAACAAGGTAGAAATGTTTGGAACTGAACTCTTTCTGGCAATTAGAAGAACTTATTCTCAATAAATGTGCTTAGCAGAATCAGTAAGCAGCTTTCTGTAAGATGTTTAGCTGGAAATGATTCCTTCACACCAAAAGAATATGTTAAGTGAGTAACGAATCCCATTTCAGACAGTTTTTTTGCTAGTGACACTGAATTCACACGAAAGGAGATTTTTTTTTTTGGCATGAAAAGCTGCAATAGTTTTACCTCTCCTCCCAAACATACATTCTTATCTCCTTTGCAGTTACAGTGACCTTGGCCTGTTTGTTCCATAGCCAGAGAGTCTCTAGCTCATGCTGAAGTGAAAGAGAACTGACATCACAGGAAAGATAGATTCTAATGCTATAGAGAGAGATAGTAGTCTCTGACCGTGTGCCAAAGGTCAGTGATATTCAAGTGCTAGTACTCATCTGAGTTGTTAAAGTAAGTTGTTAAATATTTAAACCTAGAAAAATTTTAAATCCCCAAATTAGTTAAAATTATGAGAAATGATGGCACTTTGTACTGAGATTCATCATGCCACTTTTCGCAAACAGAATGTTTAAGGTTTTTATTTGTCTGTGCAACTCCTCTGGCAGCATATTTTTTCATGTCCATTGGTCTGTTCTGTTTGAAGAGCACATTCATACCAGCACAGAACGAAGTTGAGGACAAAAAACATACCATAACACCAATTCAGATGTCTTGACTACAACCAGGTGCTTTAGTACCTGTAATAAGAGTCTGACAACAGAGCTTTTGAGCATGGAAATAGAGCAAAGAACTTTATTACTATTTTAGCAGCATGTCATCAAGCAAAAAAAGACTTTTGAAATTCTTGCCTTTGTATCTAATTCAGCTGGAGAGCCTCATCTGAGTTTCATTAACTGTCCTAGACAAAGTCATCCCAAAAAGTCAAAGCTCCAACTTTCTGCCTGATTTGGAGCTAAAAAACCACCCATATTTTCACATGGTATTTGCTTAACATTTTTTCAAATGTTCTTTCTTCCACTGAGAGAGAAGGTCAGAGCTGAAATGTTGAGATGGGTTTGTTAAAACTTTCATGGAGGAAACCTTGGTCTTATGCAAGGTCAGAACCAAAATTTCATTTTCAAAATCATAGTGAACCTAGGCAAAACTGTGGGGTTTGGAGGAGGTCTTATTGTTGAGGTACAACAGAACTTTAATCCTGTTTGATTTGGACAATGAGTTTATTAGCATGATATTAACTTTATAAACTATTAAATGAAAAAATTCCAGTGTTGTAATTAAAGAAATGGCACTGTAGACCTACTAGCCTCCCTATAGAAGCAAAGCAAGATTTGTACACAAACTGACAAAAGATTAGTCCAAACAATGAAAACTGAATACTAAAATCTCAAACTACATAATAGGTCTTTAAATACAACTGCACAATATGTCACTTCTTTATCACAGAGTTCACTACAGGGCAAATCACATCTACATCTAAAACTATGATATGCCGGGAAAAATGCTGTCTTTTCTGTGTTATAAGAAAATTCCGTGGGATTTAAGTATGATTAAGAAGCATATCCATAAATCTGACTCAATCTTCAGTCTAATAGCATATTTAAATTGTTTACTTGGAGAAGCCCAGGAGAGAAAATTAGGAAAAAAGAAAAAAGTTGAAACTTATTTAACATCGAAGTAGTAGTTAAGTCAGTTTCCTGTAGACCAGAGTACCATGAACCTGACTCTCACAGGACATTTCAGTCAATTTAAAAATTTGTTTGCTGTATCATGTCGCAGGAACCATGAGCCTTCTGTCAGCATCCTGTTTTCATATCGGTGCCTGTGAAAAATAATGAAGAATTATTTTCTTAGTGAAGATTCCACATGATCTAATTGTAGGCTTTTATGCTGTAGAGTAACTGTGAACTAACTTCCCTAAATTCCTATTAAAAAAGGGTATCCTGCTGCAAAGGAGTGTTCTGAGGTCATAAATTGGGTTCCTCTGGAGATATTCTTTTATTCTAGTACTTCTATAAGATGATAAGCCTAGGTTAAGACATGCTGTACCTAGTGGTAGGCAGTATAAATACCTCTCCTAACACTAACTATTCATAAAACCAGAACTGGCATAGGCCCTCCTGGACTGTTAAGTCCAGCTCTTTCCCATCAGATGCAACCATACCATGCAATGCTTTTGATACAATGATCAGCTCCACTTTGTAACTAATTAGTATTTTGACTCTTGTTACTTGTAGAACCTCACTACTAAAATGGTAAGAAACCTTTTTTCTTATGTCCAGTACAAGTTTATGGTGGTGAAAACATGGGGAAAAGTGACTTGTAGACTATAGAAGAAAAATGTATCTCACTTAAAACATCCATGGAGAGAGTGTTGAGACATGTTGAAAGTGAAATACTAAAGCTGTAGGGAAAAGTCCTCCTTCATGTAATAAACTGTTGACAGGAGGTGACATTTACTGAGCAATCAGAGCATTCTCCTTACTGGGATAGGACTTTTTTCAGCTAACATCAGCCACCTAAAAATGGGACATTTAGTCTAAGCTAACCAGTACGTTCCTTGAGTGGATACAAAAGTTAGGTACAGCAGAGTTAGGCTGCATTTTTTCTTTCTTTTAAACATCTCCCTTGGAATAGGCTAATATGGAAAGTCTCCCTCTTTATAAAAGAACATTGATGTCCAATCCCTAGAAACATTCAAGGTCAGGTTGGACGGGGCTCTGAGCAACTTGGTCTAGTTGAAGATGTCCCTGCTCATTGCAGGGGGGTTGGACTAGATGAGCTTTAAAGGTCCCTTCCAACCCAAACTATTCTGATTCTATGATATATCCCTCTATATAACAAATATACAGAAAGCCTAGTAGAGTCTCTAAGACTAGAAAGCTACTTTCAGACAGTTGTAGATAGACAAAATTAATCCCATCATATACAAGGTGGTTTGTGATAGAGGTAGGAAAGGCAAATATAACACATCTATCAGTGGTAAAGTGATTTTTCAGCATGTATCACAACTGCTATCTTCTGTTACATAGGTTCCCACAGAAAGCAGAAATTTGCTCCTAGCTTCTGGAGGTGAATTAATTACTCCATGAGATATATTTTCATTAATTCCAATGTCTCCTTAGATGTCAAAACCACTAAAAGTCTATTAGCCTCCCCCAGAGACCCACACCCCCTCCTGACAGTGGCTGCTGGTTCCCAGCCCACCTGCCCACAAAGGGCAGACCCTGTGCCCTACCCTGGGATCCGAAAATACTGGTTTCTGTTGCTTGTTTCTCTGAAATATTTGGGTAAAACACTTTAAATGGTTAAGTTCTGTGGCCAGACTGTGTTTATTTGTATGATGCTTATTTCCTTAGTCTACAGTAAAATGCAGCATTCCTGTAGTCACCAAGATGCTGTGAGATTTAAAACCCCCATGAGCATCACTCTACTCCGAACTCTCTTCTGCACCTGAATCCCTTGGACAGTAGCATAACATTTCACAGAAATGTTTTACTTATCTGCTTCTTAATATAGAACTACTCAGTAATGTAAGGTAGATATAAATACCTTTGTGATGAAAAGTCACTAAAATGTCCCTGGCTGGTTAATAATGATTACAGTTGAAAAAAATAGGCTAAATTTGGGATAGTGTGGCAGGTGGCAAGGGCCTCAGGAGCTTCACCTTGCATCTGGCTACCATTTTTGTTCTGCAAGGGCATGTGAGTGTGTGCTCCAGGGAACGGTCCTTAATGAAAGAATCCTCTACAGAAATGAACAGAGTGTAATGAGGCTGGCCACCAGGAGCTGAAATACCAGTGGCTGTCTGATAGTCTGGGAGTTCACTTGCCAAGATCATTCCCCAATTTTGGACCTCCGTGATGCCCAGTAAATGGGGTTATGGAATAATTCCCTTCTGGATTGCATTTGCTTGCCTAAAGGCATTCCTGTCTCAGGATACACAGATCTCTGCTTGCTTGACAGTCCCTACTGACCTCGCTGAAGCCACATAAAAACAGTACATAGCGAAGCAGCATCAGACATTGCGTAAGCAGAAATGAGTAAAGGCTTTAGCTGGTGTCAGGCCACGTGTACCTTGGTTTAAGATACGTTAGCTATCACAAACAGTCCTGAAGGCTACATCTATGTTAGTGAATAAAATACAATGATTCTTTGACAGTAGAACAAGGAGCAGCACATGGCCTCTGTCTGTATCATTAAAATCTCATAACTTAGAGCACAGAACAGTCATGTGCAAAATAGCCTGATCAATGGTAATTCCTGAACTGTGCTGAGGAACTGTTCAGAAACGTGCAAGTTGGCCTGAATCAAAGCTATTCTAGGGATCATTTGAAGAAAATCAAAGCAGCCAATAAGCAGTCGGCTGGAAGAAGTGCTCCTAGTCAGGAACAAGATGCTAAAGTGGGTCTGTCGGCTACATCTTTCATTTGCTGTAGAAAGTGAGAGTGCGCTGGTGGGCAGGTATGGATTAAAAAGAAGAGGGGCAAACCTGACCCTCTGAAATGACATATATTGACACATCCTTATTCATGGCCGTGGCCTGGAAAGGCCGTTCTGCAGTGGTTCCTGCCCAATGCCCCACGAGCATATGCTCATTTCTTAAGGTGGACCATCGCACCAGTGCATGGGTGAAGCCTGTTTGCTGGCACAGGTACTGCCAGTGTAACAGACTCTTGTGACAGCTGCCAAATATCAAGAAGTAACACCCACACCACTACTGTGAGCTCAGGAGGTGAGATTATACCTATTGATGGGGCCAGTTAAATGGCAAAATGGCAAGTTTCCATGGGTTTTCTAGGTTTTGAAGCAAATTGGGAATTAAGTTCCCCTCGGTTTTGTGCACTGACCATTAAAATCCCATTTTTCATGAAGGGAAGAATAAATGTTTTAAACTGTTTATAAAGATATGTTTAAAATGCTTTATTTCTTATTTCTTCCATGTACAAGTATGTTTTTGACTTCCCATTTAAGTTATTCAGGAATAGTCTTACTGATATTTAAATATGTTCCTTGAATTTTCTGACATTTTAAACTTTTTTTTTCAATTAGCAGCATTAAACTGACCGCTTTAAGTGGAACACTTTTTACATTTCTCTCCAGTGAGGGTAAATAATACAGCGAGTAATTAAAACTGCTTTTCTACTGTATACTGTCCTTTGCAAATTCAGTATGTGGGTTACTTCTACCCAGCAACTGAGAAGGGGTAATGTTTTTTTGATTTTATGGAGGAAGTTGAAAATCCAAGAATTTATGCTGGGAAGTAGCAATTACTTCAAAAGAAATAGACATTAGCTGCCTTCTCTTTAAGAATGTGTAATATGAACTATTTACTAGAATCCAATCTTCATGTACATGGGTCTTCACTTATTAAATTATTTCCAATAATGACATTAGTCACTTTACTATATACAGTTTTCAGGTACTGAAGAGTACTGGAATTTTAAACAAGAAATAAAAATACACTATTTACACCCTTAGAAGAGGAAAAAAAACCCAATTGTCATTCCCTAAATTTACAGATAGTATACTTGACTTCTAGCAAGACTGTTCAACTGCTTCTAATTTATTGTAAACGTTACTTCTGAACTGATTATATACTAGTTACTACACAAATACAAGTTTGGTTTACTTGAAAACAAAAGAAATCTCTGTACGGAATTTGGTTCAGTTTCAACAAATGTCATTTTTTGCTGTCATTGAAGCAATAGTCCTCTTGCACTAGTGTTTCATAGGTGGAATTTAGACTTAAGATGTTAACATAAGGTTTAGTCCCCCACCCTGCTGAAATTAGTTACAAGGTTTCCAATAAATCCTGGGGCTTATGCTTCAGGCCTAAGTCTCATACAAGCATAAAATTGCAATTGTTTATCTTGTGGGATATGACTGCTGAATTTCTCAGTTTTCTTTCAACACAACAAGGAGGGCAACCTTATTGCTTTGGTAAGATCGATTGATTGATTGATCGATAGATCTATCTATCTACGTACCTATATCTATAACCTTCTTAAATCTCATCCATATTCTTTCTTTGAGATCAACTCTGATCAAAGAAACCTTGAGCATAGAGCTAAGGCTGGGTTGGGTCACCTTTATGCTATTCTGAAAACACTGACTATATTTAAAGATGCTTCTTGTGTTTTTCATGAATGACTAGCTCGTCCTGCACCAGCTCCCTGTGTAACACTCAGAGGAACGCGCAGCGTGAGAAATAGGAAAGTTATTTGAATTGTGCTTGTGAACCAGACAATTGCAGTGCTGTGGTATAAATATCAATCATGTTTTCTATTCTGTGCTCTCAGTAGAAATTAATTTGGCATTACTAAACAGCAGAACGCAGGTTATGTTCAAAATTCTTCCCTATTCCACACTGTGCAAGGTGCTGTGCAAGCACAGATGCAGACATAATTCCTGATCTGGAGATCTTGTTTCACTGAGGGAGACTTTTTAAATTATTTTTGTGTAATGATGTAAATTCCATTATAAACAAAGCAAGTTATTCCATCAATAGGCAGCACATTTTTTGTGAAATAGCAAATTGCCTTCTATTTGCTGCTGGTTTTCCTGGATATTTTTATATGTTTTGGTCAGCACAAAATGGAAAGGCATTTTCTTTGTATAAAAGAGGTACCTCAAAACTATGCCTATGCTCAGCTGTACTCTTTGGAGCTTCTGAACACCTTCAGTGAATAAATAAATGTGCACGGAGTTTTGGTAAGAAATTCTAAGAAATCATAAAGTGCTGAAACTTTCTGCCAAAACACAAATTTAAAAAAAAAAAATACTCATTAACCCTAAAATATATAAAGCTCACAAGAGTGAGCTTGGCAGAGGCCTGAAGGAACCAGTCTAGACTCTGTCCTGGATCTGAGGAATCTGCAGGGAAGCCTTGGGCCAGGAGTAAAACAAGTTGATAACATGAAAGCCGAGAAATATCCAGCCCCAGGAGAGACCAGACCGGCTGCTCTTGTAGGACTTGGGGATCCTGGAAGTTGCAACTCTATGGGCTGGATAGCCAGCCTTTCTGCAGCCATCAGTGACATTCAGAAATTCACAGGGAAATAAAAAAAATATATCAGTTTTGTTGATCAAGTTTGGTTTAAAGTTAACAACTGGAAAAGATAAACTTTTTTTTTACTATTTTTTTCGTGTTTCAGTGTTATCGACACATCATTTAACCTTACAACAAAAGGTCTACTTGATGGTAATGTTTTAACTTGTATGATGATATCTTCTAGAAATAGTAACAAAAAATAAATTCCTGGTGTGCTGTTTTGCACAAACACAGGACACAGCTCATGCTCTTCGTGACAGACAGGCATAGTGGTCAGGAGCACAAAACAGTCTGGGAAGTTATCTTACGCTCACATTGTAGTAAGTAATTGTGTGGAGTTAAGCTGAGCTAACAGAGTTACGTACAAGTCAACGACCAACAGTTCACAATCCTTTTTACGTTAACATGTACAGCAGCATGTGCGAGAGACTACAAGAAGTTTCTTGTACTTCCTTGACTTACATTGTGAATCCACCGTATCTCTAGCTATTGATAGTAAGTACTACCAAATGTGCTTACAAAACTCTTGAGAATCAACATATAGGGTACAAAAGTACAAAAGCATGTCAAAGCATAGATACTGTGTTCCTCCCATGAAAATCATTTTTAGTGGTGGAATTTTGACATCTAATCTCTGACTACTAACTTTGTTTCTAGGTTTGTATACTTATTTTTTAACTGGTTTACTCTTTTTTTAATGATCTGGTTCCTCACAATCTCTTATTCAGACAAGAATTCAAAACAGGAAAATAAAAATGAACAAAAAGATTAAAAGGTAAATGGGAACTATTTATTAGTAAAGTGTATATAATAGAGTCTGCCATATAACCTTTCAATTCAGTTTCAGTCTTGTGCTGTTTTATTCATATAATTTTTATTGATGTAAGACCATTAGGTTGCAGTATGTGACACATGTGTACCAGTAAGAATATTTCGGAGTCCCCCACTTCCTCAAAACTGCTGACTGAACAGTATGTGTGGTTTCTTGTGGAAATATCAGTAAAAGCACAGTTTCCCAGACAGTAAAAACTGATGAAATCAAGTGAAGAAAAAGTAAACCATACTAACAAGTCATCTGTTCAACATCAGAATTCTGCATTCACTGTCATGGTTTTGCTCAGCACACAAGTAAGCACAGAGGTCAGGTGGAGCATGAGAGGGAAAACTGGGAATTCAAGAAGCTGCACAGAAAGAGAAACACTAAGAAAAATGTGGTTGTTCATTTTAAAAGTGTTTTCTGATTTTATGCTCAAGGGCAGTTGCTTTGTGTGTGTGTGTGTACACGAGCATGTGCTTGTGTATGCGTGTGAGGATAGTGGATCAGATCATCTGTCCCGCTGTACTCATGTGTTAGGACAAAGCGAGAAAGAAGCCATCACTTGAACATGTTCACAGCTGGTTTTCTTTGGCCTCTGTTCCCATCAACTTTGCAAGCTAAACACAGCCAGGAGTTACGTGCTTCTGAGTGGAAAAACGTGAAGGAAAGCACTGGGGAGTTCCCTTGAAGACACTAGGTCCTCATCCAAGCGGATTCCTGCTTATCCCGCTGTTCTGTTTCTTAGCTTTTCCTGCTATTCCCTGTATTGGGAACTTAGACATCTAATGTAGGGTATGCATTCCCACCCGGGTGATGGTCACCTAAAGTTAGGTGTTAAAATGCTAAATTTTAACGAGCTCAAGTTCTGTACTGGAGCAGGTCCCAAAGGATCTTGTGCTTGTTTGAAATTAAAAATGTTTAAAAGACTAACATACAGTAAGTATTTTGTCTTCACATGCACTTATAGCAACCTTTTTTTGCATTATCTTTGTTAGTTATCAGAACTGTTTAACTGGTAAAAATTCCAATCTGCGGATCAAAATATAGCTACATAAAGCAGTCATTTAGTATTTATTGTCCTATATGTATGTAAATTCTAAATAACACCGAAATTAGAAAAATGTTAGGAGTGTCTTGATTTAAGTATACCCCCTTTTAAAGGGTGTTCTATATTTCCTGCAAGTTAAATATCTATTTTCCTTTTAAAAATTCTCCCGAATTACTTTCCTTGGTTCAGTGTAGTTAGGAGATGCATAATACAATTAAAATAAATATAGATATAATTTATTTATCTTTTTATGGTATCAGCATGATTTGGATTGATGGCTTAAGGAAAGTTTAGGGAGATAGAGGAAAAAATTCTCACTCAGTTATTTAAGCAGGCAATTATGATTTGGTCTAAGTCTCTACTTCACTTTCCTTAATCACATTCTCAAATTCTGAACTTTCTAAAAGGTGATACAAACTTCTTTGCCCACGTCCATCTCTGTCAAAAATTCATTTCATTGTTACAGTATTTTTGTGCATAGCTAAACCCAAGGGTTGTCCTAAATTATATCCAGTTACACCCTTTCTGCTTGCCTACCTTTGAGCTCTTTTGAAGGAAGTATTGTCTGTGACTGTCGGTTTTGTTGATAAAGTATTCTTACAGACTCGAGCTCCAAGGGGTAAAATGAATTAAAACAACACAGGTATCACCATGCTCACTGTGATAAAGAAATATTCTGGAAATACCTTGAAACATCAAAGATGTGTAATCCAGACTTTTTTCCTAACATTATGAAGCAAATGTAGTACAAGAAGCTTTTTCAAATTTTTTATTGTTGGCTTTATAGCAATCTACATATGAATCTTCCCAGTTGTTGATGAGTATTCTGATAATTCAGGGGACTAAATTCTATGCACTTTATTGCTCTATTAATGAAAAGCCTACAAATAAATTCATTTTTCCAGTCACAATTATACTAGACCATTTAGAAGGAATTATTGCCCTTTTTTCTGCAAAATAATACAACCACTTACGGAACTTAATATCACATTGTGGGTTTTATTGTTGTTCTTGACATTTTACTGTAAAAATGAAAGTTTAATTCAATGTAAATTTAAATGCTGCTGACAGGAATGATTTCCAGGTTTCCCTTTCTCACTGAAAATATCTTTCTAATTAGTTTTTTTTTTCTTGTGTCAGCCTTTTCTTTTCCTGAAGTCAGTCGATCCTGTCTGATTTATGATCATGTTTTCAGTATCTTTTTGCTCACTTTTTACACTCATCTGTCATTGTTAGTTCTCCCACTTTAATGTTGTTTAAGCTTATGTGCTGTAGGGTGTATACTCTTTACCTAAATCAGGGGGGAAAAAAAAAAAGTGAAATTATACTGGAAAGATGTGGAGACATGGGATGGACCATACTTTCTACCTGGCACCTCCTTTGATTCCAGTGCATGTATTAATGTTAATTAAGGTGCAGAGATACTCCCTATATTGCAGCCTATACCATGTCCTCCTGCATTAGTACATAGCAGACCATCTTTTATAATATTCTCTCTGTTGGTACAGAAAAATGTTCTGCTTCATTTGCTGGAGCAAGTCTTATCTCTTAAACCACAGCTCATCATGAAGTGGGAAGGAGCTCTTTTGCTTTAATGAATGTCACTGAAGTCCGCCAAGAAGAAACTAATTTCTGTCTTTGGAGACAGAACAGGAATATACATACATTGTTTAGCAACTCTTAAGAGTTGGACATCTTAACCAGGACATTACAGAGCCCAAATTGCCACATAGATCTTCTAAGTTCCACTGGCTCTTATGTAGACCCAGCTCTGCAGTAGACTTGCATTATACTTGAAAATTGAACTCTTCTACTAATTAAAAAAAAAAAGGCTATATCTGAACCTGAAGATATCCAACTTTACCGTTTTGCAACCAACCTGCTCCTTAATATTCATGTGTGCTCAGAGGGAGTCTACTTTAAATGTATGACAGATACATATGTATGAACATGTATATTTTTGTATGTCCAGTTTATGAGATCGTGTGTGTTAGTAGGAGTATAAGGATGCAATAATAAGTTTCTGCGCTTCTCTGTGGGAGTGGAAAGGGAAATTATCAGTGAAACATTGTCCTCTTTGAACTCCCCCTCAAATTTGTATTTCTGTACCATTTACAACTTCATGTTAGGAACTACGGCACTGTTTCTATCTTTGAGTTAAAAGGACTTTCCTAAATGGAGAGTACGAAATGGACTCTTAAAAGTCTTGAACAGTTTAAAAAAACCACAAACCACCTCTTCAACGTCTACCTTTTTTTTTTTTCTGCTGTGACAGATGGTACACATTTCTGTTTGGACCCGAAAAATATCGTGTTAAGAAGCAGTTCTGTGTAACTTTTATTTATGCTATTTGGAAACAAGCCCCAGCTGACCTGATCAGAAGATTTATACTGAAAAAGCATTACTCCCAACATTTACCAGTGCACAGGGCTGGGAAGAAAAGAATAAATTGGAATGATTATTTGTGAAGAATAAGTGTTCAAAAAACACTCTACAGACTTTCCCACTCCCCTACCCCAAACCTTGCTAATTCAAAACCCTTAAGGTGGTTTTTTTTTGGCCAAACAGCAGTGTTAACAAAGAGCCTAATAACAGATAGAGTAAATTCCTTCCTTTTAAGGAACACTTTTAAGACAAATCAGTCTTTATCAGATACTACATGCTGTGGGTCAGCTGTGAGCCTGCTGAACAGCAGTGCAAAACCACTCACAACACTCTGCTGCTTTCTGTTGTATGCCACACTGCAAACATCTGACAGGATGGCAAACTATGTTCAAATAAAACAGGAAGAATGTTGTAAAAACTGGCATGCACATTAAACCAAAACAGCTGGCTGTCACATTTATTGCTAACTCACTTTTCATAATCAGTCTCTTTCTTTTTGTCTACTGAAACATTCTTTAGAATGCTTGTATGGAACCACAGGGGAGATATAGGAATTGTATGTTGGGGAACATTCTATTACCATACCCAGTCCACCTCTATTATACTGTTCCCTGTAGGAAAACAACAAACTATTTTCCTGTTTTATAATTTTCATCTCTTTTACAGTAAGAATTAGATGCATATCTGGAGAAAGAAGATTATAGTGTATGTTCCCTATTTTTTAAAAAAACATGTCTAAATCCTGCTGGTGACAAATGCTCTGCTATTCTGGAGGAAGGAAATCAGTGCGAAAGCATTATCATCCAGTTTTCTGATTACTTGAATATCAGAAATAATGCTCTTGTCATCTATAGGCTTTATTTTGAAAGCACCAGTAAGTGAGCTGGCTGAATACAAACAGATGGAATGGCACCTGCCTGTCAGAGACGGAAGAAAGGTAAGCTTGGCTACCCCAGGCCATGAGGGGTGCTTTGTTACACCCAGTTCAACAGCCTGTGTGTTAATGCAAAGATCGGTGACAAATGCCTGAGGCTAAACAGCCTTTCCACAAAGCCACGCCTGGCACTGTGTCTAGAGAAGATACCACCTCCAGTATGACTGGAGACTGTTCTTCCCGCAAATATTCTGTCCATGACTTCCCCGTTTCGTTAACATAGCTGTTTAAGATTGCGCACCTCGAAGACCTCTCTTCTTTGGGACATCGCTCTCACAATGAGGAGCAGTACGCAGCAAGGAAGCCTATTCCAAACCAACCCAGACTTCTTGCTTCTTCCTTCCAGAAGGACAACGAGGTCAGTGTAACCTGGAATGCACCATTTTTAAAAAAAAAAATCTTTCTCAGAAAAAAAGAACAACAGAATAATGGAAGAAAAAAAAAATGAATCTCTGGTGGTGCCACTTCCAAGTTAGTAAAATATATAAGCATGTGCTTGATACCATCTCTGTTCAGAAATTTGCCTTCACTTACATGCTTCCCCTGAAAGAAGTGTGGTTCTGTTTAATCATCCATCTGTGGTTTTTCCTAGTTAAGGATGAATCACTGAACTGGCATTTCAGAGACAACAGTATAAAGGAAGATGATTATCTGGAGAAAAAAAAGAGGACTCTGAAGAGAGAAACTACTCAAACATCTCTGTATAGTGTCAGTGCAGAACATTACTGGGAAAATTCCTTTCACTGGCCAAGACTCAATTCAGCATGACAAGCAATAAACCCTATATAATATTTGAGCTCTAACCTTCTGCTAAAGCCCCCCTCTAATTACCTAGATATGTCAGGTGGTAAGTCTTGCCACTCTGAATAAATCTGACATCAACAGATTTCTCCTCCTAATTTTTATTTTAATAAGTAAGCCGTACAGCAGCTGTGAAGTTACTGATAATGAATGTTAGGAAATAGGATTACTCAAGTGAGTTAAATCCTTCTGCCTTTTCATTATACGCTATATAATACTCGAAACTCATGTCCTGAATAGGCAGACAACAAGTAACTGGAACTTACATGTTTGATCCCTATGCCTCTAGCTGAGGCAGTAAACAATTCTCAGGCAGTAGGTGCTTTCCAAGGGCCATGTTCATGAGAAAACCTGGAATGACAACAGTATCGAAATGTGCTTATCTGCATTGCTGTGTTCAGAAACTCCCCGGCAGGTCGTGGTGGGTGTTTGTGTGCCTGTGCATGTTTGCATGTGTAAGATTACTTTATTAACAGTAGGCTGATCTTGGTTTGCCTTGGTATAAGCTATTTTTTTAGCATCTAGTCACCAATAGTTTGGCACCTAAAAATCCATGAGACATTTTTGGCTATAGTCTTGCAGAATTTCCATGGGGCCACTTCATACACTTTCTGAACTGCCAAGCTGGCTTACCTATCTCTCTGGGATGTTTTTTCCTGTTAAAGAAATGCTGCTATTGACCTTTTCTTCCCAACCCTGCTTGATGATGGCACTGGACTGAATCCACTATAACTTCATTTCAAGTTTGACTACATAGATAAATGAATTTACAGAGTAGCAGGGAGTCTCATTCCAATAAAACCAGTGACCTCTTTTCCCTGTTAAGTTCTGCTGGGTTAAGTTATTTTTTTATCAACAAAGAGATCAGAGGAATATGAGGCAAAGGTTGCAGTCCTATTGGTAACTAAAAGTAGAGCAGACATACAAGAAATTATATTGGATTCAGTTTCATAACATTCTTGTATTCTTTTTTTATTTATTATCAATAATGCAGCTCAGTCTGGTAAAAATTTCTGCCTTGATAAAGTGATCTTTGGTTTAGTATCATACCGTGTCTTGATTAAAAACTTGTAGAAAATTAACATAGCACATATTAAATGGCTTAAAACCAGCTTAGAGACTGACAATACAGGGTATTTCTAACTGCATAGAGGTCAGTAAGTGGGGCTGTTTCTACTGGGGTTCCACACACAGACCATTTTTATTAAGTGTCTATATTAGACAATGTTATGAACCCTATGCTAGATATATTTAGGAGTGAAATTGTAACTAATGAGGAGGGAAGTGACTGGTTATCTGAGTCACTCTGAAACAAATGGTCACAACTTACCAGAATGTATTTTGACACACTTCAGTAAGGGTAAGACCAAAGGGAACAAAGAACTAGATCTATACCTACAGAGGAGGAGACTACCTCAGAAAGCAGTGATTCAGAAAACTACTTGAAATCATCACAGAACCTCCTTAACATAACCTTTCAGTCTCATACCGGAGCAAAAGTTCTAATACTGTCCATGAAGGCATGAAAGAAGACTGCCAAGTTAACACAGAAATGTTTTTGACTTAGTACGCGAGAAACAGAAAGACATCTGCAAGAATGTGTCTACTTCCAGTGTCCACATCCAGACAAATATGGAAATACTGAAGATAGGTCAAAGAGGCAATGGTCTGGGAGTCAAAAAACCAGTCTTATTATTTGAGGCTTAAAGAGCTCAATCAACTCAGCATATCTGCAGAGAAGGTTAAAAGGTGATTTAATCAGAATACAGGTGCTCATTCAAGTAAAAGAGATGTGATAGTGGGGTTGCTTAGTCTTGCAAAGACATAAAAAGCTCCAACTCCTGGAAGCTGAACTTGGATGAATTCAAGCTTGGAAAAGAAATGAATTTAAAGCAGTAGGAGTAATTAGGATAAAAATAGATGTGAGTGAGTGAAAGACACACCAGCACATGGACTTTGAGGTACAGTCTAAAGGCTGTGCTTAAATCCATCCAGCTTCTTGGAAAACTGAGTAAGAGAAATTGCTCATGACAGTGTTCTTCCTTTCTGGATTTCAAATCTAAGATACTTCATTACTCCTTAAGGAAAGGGAAACAATTCTGTATTTTGTAAGAGACATAGGTCAAAAAATGCAGCACTTTGGAAACTGATTTCTATAAAATATACTTAATTAAAAAAAAAAAGAAAAAATCTTCTTTCTAATATTGATGCTGAGTCAAGGGAAAATATAGGTTGTTTAAAGAATACTCTCCTTGTGCTTCAGTTGCAGATCTCAGGGGTGAAGAGGAAGTGGCTATCCACCTTCTCCAATGCATTTTATCAACATCTAGAAATGTCAAGCTTACATTTAAGAATCTAGTTCACTATTTCTTTTCAATTCCACATTCCAGCCCCGGGAATTGGGAAGGCATCCTCCTAAACATGAACTAAGTATGAACTGATGTTGCATTCAGTCTGTTGAAAGCAGCCAGGCAGCAGTAAGAGATGAAAGATCATGCTGAGGTGTTAACTCTCAAAAAGTTTTCACTGGAAGACAACTTAAATGTCACCGCTTTGCTTCAGAGGACGGTTTATATATCATTATTACCAACAAAGTATTTTCCATGCAGAGTTTTACATGGAAGAATCAGACAGATAGTCTTCAGTCTGGCACAGGCATCTGTAACTATCCTTAAACTTCATCCTTACCGGAATTTTTAGCGCTGTTTTGATTTATTTTATTTGCTGTTTGACTCAAATGGACTCATGTGACTGCCTACTTTATCAGTAGACTTAGTTCACTCCAGATTTGGATGAATTCTCACAAGGAAGCAGTGATGCAATTGAGAAAAATATAGGTTAGCAGAATTTATGGAATTTGAACATTCATCTGTATCCCATATATACAAAACAGATGCGTTTATCTGTTTTACTTTATTTGCATTACACACCAGTTTTTATGATATGGGACAAACAGTTTTGTTGCACAAACCAAATATGAGCACAGGTCATTAGACTTTCCTTAGATATCTACAAATTCTCTCAATATAAAGAAGTAATATCCAGAAATGAATAATAGAAACACAGAAGAAAGGGAAAAAGTAAAGTCTGGAAAAAGAAGATTGTTCTTGGTGAAAAAAAAAGAACCATAGGGAGAAAAAGTAGCTCCCGAGACTATTGGACTTCTCTGCAACCTTTAGTATGAGGTAGTTCCTATATTCCTGTATGTCATTGTAGAAGATGAACAGAAGTCCAACTCTAGTCTCTCCAGTTTCTCACGCAGAACTCAGCTTGAAAAAAGTAATTGTTCCACTTCTCTGGCATCCCATCTCTGCGTGTTCCTGAAATCATTTAAATAGATGTACTTTCCTGGAGAGTTTCTCAGTCATGTGAAACACCATGTGTGAAATACAGTGTACTTAGCTGAACCCTGCTATGTATCTAATTCTCATCCGATGAATCACTACTACTACCACAGTAAAGCCACATAGACATTTAGCTGTCAGACTAGTAAAAGAAGCTTCAAGACAACCTATCTAGCTATGATGACTGCCATCAATCTCCAGAAAGACCTGTTTTGGTGAAGTATGTTTGGAAACTTTGTTCTTCCTGGACAGAAGCTAAGCCAAAATCTTTTTTCATGTACATTTTTTATGTGGAAAACAACTAAGCAATTGTTGGTTTGTTGGGGTTTTTTTCAGCTTAGGGTATAAAACAGCAGAGGCAAGGTAACAACAGTCAAAGATGACTGTTACAGATGGTGAAAATGCCCCACAAACTCAAAGACTGAAAAATTTAAATACAACAGCATATGATAAAACTAAAAAATACAGTAAAATAAATTATCTCCTCATCTCCAAGAAGTTTGATTTCCAACACTGCTGTAGCTTATGATTGACCAGCACAAGTTGGTATCTAAGAAGATGGAAACTTTTCCCATTGCTGAAGAACATAGCCTCTGTATGGATTCTGTCATGCTGAAGAGGGTATGAAATCTTCCTGTGACCTTTCTATCAGTCAGGGCTGCTGTTCTCTATCCCTCCATTTGGTTTGGTTGAAATTTGCAAAAGTTTTCAATGGTTATTTTTGAAGGTTAGGACACAGTAAAAGGGATGGTAAAAGAAAGAATTGGAACACAATAATATTTTCATTTTTTTTAGAGACAATGTCGACAGCAAACTAGAAAAAGTTTTTTGCTTTTCCCCACTCCTTCCCAACGAATAGTGTTAGAAAATCTGTGAAGTATACTAGCAACTTTGCTGTTGATTTAATTTATGAAAGATGAGAGTGACAGGAAGTTTTATAAAAGGCTAAGATAGATAATTGCCACCTTACTTTTTGGTTTTTTTGAAAGTTGACATATTCTCTGAGCAAACAAAATTCCTTTACAGGGAATCATTTTCTCTTTCCCCCCAACCACATTTCCCAAAGTCTTTATTATACCTTCAGATAATGGGTGTTTTACTCATGTAGCAAAATGACAGATTTGGAGCTTACAATAAAATTGTCCCAAGTGTTATTGCTGTGCTGACTGTGTATTTCAGCTATGTCAACTCCAGTAGTTTTGAATAATTATTTAAAAACTACTTACTTTATTTGGTTATGATAAATATCAGGTCTTTGTTCAATGTCTGCAACAGAGAAGATACTAGCAATACAAGTAAATTTACAGATAGACCATTACTGAGACTAACTATTGCTCATGTGAAAATTAGTGGTCTTTTCCAGCAACTGAGGATTATCTAAATAATCTTGCTGTTAATATTCATTGATTCAAATTGAACCCAACCCTAACAGTTGAATAGAAATTAAAGGTGGCTTCTCTATGCAACAGCAAACATGTTACCTATTGTATGCTTAAAGTATTATAATTGCAATTTTGGAATTCTTCCAAAAGATAGTTAATTAACATTGCTTTCATTTGCATAATGTTGCTTTCTGTCATATTGCTTGCTTACAGTGCTTTGCTCTAACTGCAAAAGTCTACTCTAACTGAACGTATTCAGCTTCTGCCTTTTAGCATAGGAGTCCTTGCCAACTGTTTGCTTCAGCCATTTACTGTTCATTTTTTATATGGTGCGGCTAGTCACATGGTATTGTTTCTGCTTGGTAACTCAGTGAATTTTTCAGAACAGTGAATGATGGATTTTTACTACAGGAGTTTCATAAGAAAAGCTGCCTTATTTTCCAAATTAATGAATATTTTCAGAATCACCTGGTTACGTATCCAAGGAATTAGAGAACACGCCTAACAATTCCAGGAATATAATACATGTTAAGTTTTAATTCACCACAGATATATATGTATACTATAATTAACTTATTCATAGACCTTAAGCTTAGTAAATTCAACAACTTATTTGTCAGTAAAAGATTAACCTGAAAAGCTTTTGAAATTCACACAGTGCTAAGCAAAATCCTTTATGCTTTGCCTAGAAACGAGATTTGGGAAACGCCTAGCTGAGATCCTCTTGTTTTTCATTGCAGGGGCAGGAAGGTGTTAAAGACTGAATGACATTCTTCAGTTTGTACTGCACTTGCCGTTCATTTATTTTCTCTTAACCATGAAAAGCTATTATGAGTTCCAAGTATTAAAACTGTGCAGATCTACAGTAATCACTGTCAGTGGGTCTAAGTTCCTTAGAAAGATCAGAGCGACAATATGTAATTTCCTGATTAAAAAAAAAAATCATTTCTGCTTCCAGTGAAAATAAACATTGTGCTAGTGCCAACTGTATATTGAAATAATTATTCATAAAGGAAGCATTTTAAAAGAGCTCAGACTCAGTGAAGAACAACAGCATTTTTCCTGAAAATTCAAAGCCAATCACACACAAAGGAATAAGAAAGAATATAATATACTTTTAGCTTCATGCTTTTTTTGTACCTTGACATTGTGTATGCTAGAAATTATAATAGTGTGTAATGAAATATGCGCATACTTTTATACTTCTCCCCTTAAAAACGTTCATTTTACTCCAATGTACCTTCAAACAAATCCTTGGGAATTGAAATTGGCCCAATAGACCACTGAGCCTTTCAAAAATAATTGTAAAGTAAAGGTGTTTCAAAACATGTTACCAGGTTCTACTGCAGTTCTCAAATATTCAACAAGTTGATGCAAACTGTTGCAAGACAAATATTTATATACATGGATATCTTTTTTCAACAAATATGAGTCAAGATAAAAGTTCGTGTCTATCTATGCAACTATATAATTGTGAAAAATAAGAGCAAAATTAGTGTCCAGTACTAAGATTCTGATTTGCTAGCATTTTACATTAGTTTTATATAGGTCCAAAAAATTATGTCATAATCAAAGAATTTTGGACCCAAAGCCAAATTTAGTTGCTACATTTACATTTTTTTATGTAGGTAATCTGAAAGAATTAAGTGTATTCATAAACAAACCTGGATACTGAGCAGCTAAATGTAACCTCTAGAGAAGTGGAGGAAGGAAAACGAATTTCCTTAGCGAGATGAGCTGGTCCAATATAGAATAAGATTTAAAAAGCTTATCTACTGTTACATTTCCCATATTTTTTTTCAAATGTGACTTTGCAGTTATTAGTTTTAGAATCCAAAGAAAATAAGGATTATGCAGCCGTAATTATTATGCATTGGAACATAAAGATGCATTCCTATCCATTTGCTCCCTTCTTTTTCTCCCTTTCAGATTTTGGAATACTATTGAACATTAACCAGATTTGTCAGAGGAGTACATCTGAAAAATATTAGATTTCCACAGAAAGCCTGTACAGGGGCACAGTCATTGGTTTGACATACCAGCAGCTGAGAGGTGAAGTGTTTTGTAGAGTTTACACAGAGGCCATGAGCAGAGGTCAGACAGGCAATCAGCACTTCTTATTAACTGGCCAAATTAGTATGTGCAAAACTGGCAGAATGCCAGAAAGGAGTGCAGAAGAAAGCTTAAAATGCTGTAATGGGAGAATATAGGAAACTTGACACGGGAAAATGTAACATCGCAGTTCAGATATGAAATGCACAGCCAGATGAAGCCATGCTTCATTATTGCTTCTGTTGAAAAAGTTCCTTCTGCAGTTTACAAGGCTTTTTTTCCCCCTGGAATACAGGAAACTTACATATGAGAAGGTATCTTTCTGGATCTGTATATCATTGCTTACTCCTAAAACCACAATAACCTGTTTAACGGTTAGTTGTGACTTAATATTTGTAAAGAAATGTTTATATGAGACTTGTTTAAAGTGGAGTTTTAACCACACAGAGAGGTAGGAAAGTATGAGGCAGCTAATACAGAAGAATGTGAATGCAACTTGCATGGATTCTGTCCAAGGCTGAAATACTTTTCAATAACAGCCAAAGAGACCTCCCTGGAACTACCCAGTAGCCCAGTGAGTTAATAATTGGAAGGAATCAGGTTTGAGAGGAAAGATAATACATTGATAAGAAAGTTCAATGAGAAGAGTTCTGCCCTAAGGAAGATTTCATGGCGATTTATCACCATAAATTTTACTTTCCCACTTAGTGTCCTATCATCAGAAGAACATTCTGTAGAGGTGGAAGTGCAGCTCGCTGTTTGATTAATGTGTTGTTTGTAGAGTCATTTTTCTAATCAGGAGATTACTTGCTCTCTCCTATCCTGCTTGCCCATGCTCAAAAAAGCAGAAGAGCAATACGATTAATTAGGATTTCAATGTTGTCTGAAAAAAATGCAGATTCTTTTTTTCAGCATTTGGAATATGAAAAAGGCAAGACAACGCTGAGCGTAGTGACTTCTTTCTGTATGAAAGTAGAGTTCACTTACTGTATTTAAGAGAAATATCTTTTTCAAAAGCAACTCATGGCCTTCTCTAGTCATTCTACTGACCTTGGTTTAGCCTGAAGGTTCAGGAACTTGAGACACCATATTGTATTTAGTAATATAATGAATACCATGAGAGGTATACATGACCACTGAAAGGAGAAAATATCATTCAGGCTTGATGAAAGAGGGCCTAGATTTAATCATATAAAATAGCTATGCTGGGTATGTGGCTTCTAAGATGGAAGAAAAGATCACTTACAGATTAAAAAAAAGCAATTATCTTTATTTAAAAAAGGTTCTTATCTGTAGATGTTAAGAGATCTGATTGGCCGAACCAGCTGTTAGAACGTCAGACAATTGCATTCTGAATATTATTTTATGAAAGCAACCTGATTTATAATCCCTTTTCAGGTAAACCTGAAGCTAACTCTACAAATCTGGAAAAAGAGTGGACCTTTGAGCAAGGGCAATCTTTATCTGCTATTGTCTATTTGTTTGAACAGCAATTTTGGCCCCAAAATATTTTGTGTGATTTTAAATATTTGTTCTTGATAAATCTGATGACAAAACATAAGCTGGACGTTAAGAAAAACAATCCTGAACTAACTGAAACCCAAGGCAAAACAACTTTGGCTTCAAGAAGGGGGAATCAATTCCTATGGGTGACATGAAATTGAGGTGTTTATGTGAGGATGTTTGCACATGTGCTCAATGTTCAAACTCTCTTTATGTTAGGTGGAGACCTAGGAACTTAATTTGCCTAAACAATGTCACCTAAAGATATATTAAATACCCTAGGATATCTGAGATATTCACACAGGACTGGTGGAAGAAGGACAGGACCTACGTCAGGCCCACACCTTTATGGAAAGACAGTTACAGGCCAGAACTATGTGGAGGCAACTGATTTCAGCCAACGTCTCCATTTACTGAAATGGGAACTTTGACAGATTGCCCTGCAGGATGAGCCAAATTTAGGTAATTTAATCCGGGGCTGAATCCCACTCTGCCTGTTGGCAGCAGCAGGCATTGCTCCATCTCAAAAGAGATACTTAAGTTTTCAAATTTGTCTTCTCTTGAGTTAAAAAAATGAAGCGCATACAAAACAGGTAAACACCAGCAAGAGAAAGGTGAACTGAGTGCAGTTTAATTGATTATTCCGATTTCAGTGTGACAAAGCCAGCACTAGATTTTCATTAAAATTTACAAAAGAACGGCAAGGTTACAAACAGTTCAGAGCAATAATATACCCTCATTACCAAATTCCTTTTATATGTTTAACCATATTCATTTAGCATTCACTTAAAAAGAACAGCAGGGTTCTCTTGAACTTGTCACTTGTGATTTATTAAGTTCATTTTATATTCATTTGTTTATAGATCAAACATGGGGAAGAAAGGCTCGACAGTATTGAACACATTTAACAAAAAAAAGGAGGACTGGGTATTTAACTTTACATCCTGCTAGGTTACACGTTTTTAGGAGGAAGACAATAATTAAATTTAAGCAACTGGTTTGATCAAGGATAAATGCTCTCTGCCTCTTAAATACCTCTGAAATCAATATGCCTATTTAGAGTGAGATAATAGTTCCTGAAAAAACATGGCATCGTCTTGGTGGTGGACTGATGTTTCACTATGTGTGTGGTTTGAATAGTGAAAAGTTGAAATTGGTTCTCTTGAAAACTGATTTCCTGCATGCAGGTAACACACATTGGTGAAGCAGACATTGTGCATGCTGGAATCATCCCTTGGCTAAAGAAACACAAATCAGTGTCTAGAAATGTTGAGTCTCACAGCTACTACTAAAGCACTTCTGTCTCTTACTAGAATTATTCTTCACTTCAGAGCAGCAGCTGGAAAAACTGCTAAACTACCATTTAAATACCAACAGCAAAATTTATAAAAATTCATGAAAAGATGTTCTTAATTTTACAAGGATTTGCATGGTAATGAAAAATACAGTTCTTGAAGAATTTAAAATTTTCATTACTATGGAAACATTTTCAGTTGGAATAATATTTTCAGCTTGAAAAAAGTATAAATTTTTATTCGAAATGTCGTAAAAACTGGACATTGTATAAACTTTTTGTAAGAAAATTTTTCTTTTTTTTTTTTTTTTTTTAATTTCCTCATATGCTCAGTTCCTCAGTGCTGCATCTGATAGTGACTCCTGGAGGGAAAATGAATTTGCAGCTACAAA
The DNA here is from genome assembly GCF_000737465.1 of Haliaeetus leucocephalus. NCBI lineage: Eukaryota > Metazoa > Chordata > Aves > Accipitriformes > Accipitridae > Haliaeetus > Haliaeetus leucocephalus. Next base: position 3,821,780 of record NW_010972842.1, on the reverse strand, counting down.
GAACCAACCCCTCCAGCAGAAGCTGGTGATGTGGACATACCATTACAGAAACATGGCCACAGACATCTCAATTTATCAATTGGATACTAACACACTGTATTTCTTTTGCTGTTCATGGGTAGACTTTTATTTCTTTGGTTTGATCTTGGATATATGTTTCCTGGTTAAACTGGGACAATAGCAACAATGGGACATCAGAGCAGGTGTTGGCATGACGAGATTATTTTGCCTGTTTGGGCTATGTGTACAGTTTTCACATCATGTTTCCTCTGAGACATTATGGAAATGCAATCCTCTCAGCCATGACTGAGCAACACTTTAAACCAAATACTATTTATAAGCTAAATAATTTTAATACATTGCCTTTATTATTGTTCCATCTTTACTACTGCATAGAATTAATCATGCATTCAATTAGAAAATAAGTAGATATTCCAGTATAAATATGGATATTATAAGACTAGTATAATAACAGGTTACTAAAAATACCCTTCATAATAGGCTGAATTTAAACTTGAGTATGTGGGAACTTTGTTTAAAAAAAAAACCCTATTTTTGGTTAAAGGCAAGATTTGACATGGGGGCAAAACAGCCTCTTCCTGGCTAGCAAGAGTGGTCTTTAGGCTGTATGTAGGAAACTCAAAACATGGTTACAAATTCATGCTATTAAGGAAAGAATATCTTTGAACTATCTGGAAAGAAAACCCTGCATTAATTTTCCAGTAGATGCTGGTATATTGCTAGACTTTTCTCCTGCACCATGTAATATAACAGAGAAAGAGCAAAATTACCTTGGAGTCAGTCTCTAAAACAAATTCCAGATCACTCATACATGATTGCCTAGTGTCTCCTCATGGCACTTTGGATATGATTGCTATCCCACCAACACACATCACCTTTATCCCTTCTAAAACCTCCCCCTCCCATTATATCAATACTGAGATTAACATTGAAGACCTAACCTTGCTATTTTTTTCTCTCTCCATCTTCCTGCTTGTAAGAAGAGCAAAAAAGAAAGCATCAATACTGTCTTCCACAATTCTGGGCAACTATTTTCAGCAGCACATGCTTGGGAGTGTGGCTTTATTTTCAAGAATAACATGGGTCACCATGTTACTTTCTCAGATACACTTTAAGTCATTTTTAGAATTATTCAGATACGTCCCTGTTTGAATATATACCTGTGGGTTTTATCTCTGTATTTCAGTGGGATCCATAGTTAACAGTACAGTCATATGTAGTGTAATGCTGTACTAGTGTCATAAATTATACAAACAGGGAAAAAACCTTCAAAGAACAACTGTTAACAGCACAGAAGTATAAAAAAAAAATGTTACGTGCTCTTGCTGTTTATCTCAGTTTGAATTGCACTGTGACAGAAAAGAACACTCAGTGGTTAATTTGAAAAGAATGAGACCTCCTGGAGAAATTATATTTTTACTCTCCCAATGGCAAAATGAACAACAACAACAACAACAAAAGAATGTGAAAGTAAATACAAATGTAAAATTTATGCTCTTCAAAATATAAAAAAATTTAGTGTGCAATGTTGTGAAAGCATAAAAGTATTTTAAAAAAGACATCATAAGAATAAGTGCTTGCTTGCTTACTTCATGAAAAATGAACAAGGGACGCATCATTTCATAACAGCACATTCAAATAAATGCTCAAATTAAACACAGAGAGAGTGGAGAATATGCTGTTATTACAGATGTTATGAAATTCAGTCATTAGAAATAACATGAGCAACAACAGATTAGAAACTCAAACCCCACAGGGAGTAGTCACGTAAGAACCTAGGTAAGATTAGGTAAAAATTGTAAATATAAAGAAATATGAGATTCACATCTAGTGTCTGAATGAAATGAGGAGCGTGGTTACAGCTTCTCAGACTGTCACATATAAAAGATGTATAGAACTTTAAAGGTTAGAAAATCTTTTGTCATTTTTAAGGATGCTGCTGAAGTCAGGCAAATGATGTGTTCACCAGCTTCTGATAAGGAGGATTAAAAGTTTCAGGATAACAGCATTGGTCTTTACAACTCTGGCTGATGTTGTGCCAGTGGTGGAATAGACACCTTCATGTTCAGCACGTTTTGTTTGACTTCTCACGATGCTTTTAGCAAAGTTGTTTCACTTGAGGAGTTAACAGTTTTGGTTAATACTTCAGCAGCTTCTGACCACACAGTGATAACTAACTATCTTTGAAATATGACTTAACTCCCATAATAATATTTCCCATAGTGTGCAGTCCCCTTCTGTATTTGCTAAATTGTCAGCTAATAGTAAAATTTGGGGTTGCATTAATTTGTCTTCTTCATTTCAATAACTAAGCATTAATGATGGGGTAATGCTGAGAGATATTTTGGCTAAAATCTTCAAGACTATACTTGGTTTATAATAATTTGCTTCATCCAAGGAATACTCTTTTTATTAGACTGTGTTATTGTGTATTTTGGGAAGTTGTGTCCAGAAAATTTAAATTGTTATCTCAGAAATAATTAAGACAGTTAAAAATGGGAATCCAGAACTCTGCTCAGTTTCAAGCTTGCATTTATCCAGTAGGGTTTAGCCTGAACTGTTTAGCATCTGTTAATGATTTTTTGTTAATGATTTTATGTTATCTACACTCAACTTCATTGCATAGGTAGTCTGGGTCATTGACAGTTGACACTGGAATGCAGAATAGCTTAGCTCCTGATCAAGCATTCGTGCAACAAACAGTGTTATTAGGTTGTCAGTAATTATGCGTCTTAATGTCCATTTTCTGCTTGTGCTGAGGTGCTCTTCATTACCATTGTTGTGTGAACAAGTTTAGAATTCCATCAGTTCTTGGCTGAATTTACTTTTGTCTTTACACTCAAAAAGTTAAATTCTAGCCCAATTTAAACAGTGTATAGATGCAAAAATATATACCCAGCATGTTAATATTGTTTGAACTTGAAATAAAACCCAAAATAGATCCAGGGGCTTTAAAAAAACCTACAAACCAACAAACAACCAACAGCAACAACAACAAACCCAAACCATTTGGGCTTTGTCCTAGCTGAAAGCTTGATTTAAATATACATTGAAAGGTAACTTCTCTTCAAAATATTGGCCAATTCACACTGTCCTCAAAATCACTACCCCAGTCTAGATAAGGTCTAAATTCTGCACAAATAAAGGAATGAGAACCTGCCATTTTGTAGGGGCAGATGAAAAATAGCTGGTTCTTCTCATTCCCCCTTTTCCTTTTCTTTTTCCTCAAGAAAGAAAATTTCAGAAATCCAGCAAAGACAAACTCAACTCTTTTGCCTTCTTAATTGGGGATAACTGAGGTAGGACAGCATATGGACTGTAGTACATAAAAAATGAACAGTATTAAAATTATGTTGCCTGCTGCTAACCTGATGCCATTAGTGGCCAAGAACTCTCTGCTTAATGAACACGTTTATTTGGAATTCATGCCTGTAGCATTAGGAAACCTTGATTCGTTTTTCCAAAGCATTAACCAAGATAACAAGGACAGAAGTAGTACAGAATGTCATTAAAAAGAAGCATGATCATAGAAGAATAGGTGATGACTTATGTGGAACCTAATCTGCTGATTTTCTAAATGCCATTTGGAATCTGTCACCCATTTCTTGGGTTACTTTTAGGTTATGTACAAAACTGCTTTTCAATTATAAAATCACGGAGTTGTTCTGGTTGGAAGGCAACATAGGAGGTCTCTAGCAGAACCTCCTGATCAAAGCAGGATCAACATTGAATTCAGATCAGATTGCTTAGGACTTTCTCTAGTCAGGTTTTGAAAACATCCAACTACAGATACCCCCAATTTCCCAGGGCACTCTGTCACAATGCTTAATTATCCTTATAGTGATTTTCCTTCTTTTTTTTTTTTTTTTTTAATAGCCAGTTACACCTTTGCTGTTGTAATTTATGACCAGTGTCTTGTTACCCTGCTTCAGTAGATCTGTGGTGTCTGGCCCTGTCTTCTTAATAACCTCCCCATACGTACTGGGAGACTGCTGGTAGGTGTCCCTGAAGCTGCCCCTTTCTATGCTGAACAGGACTGGAATCTCAGCCTCTCCTCTTAGGGCAAGTGCTCCAGCTCCCAAACGGCTTGGGGTCCTCCACTGAAATTGCTCTAGTTTGTTGGTGTCTTTCTTGAATCGTAGGGCCCAAAACTGGACACAGCACTCCAGATGCAAATGTCAAGTAATTAGTGTCAAGCGCATCCTGCTTCCACCTCCTCCCTACTGCCTCTGTGCATCAGACTTTGGTCACTTGTTTTCCTGAGCATCGGGCTGGATGGTATCTGTGCTTGGAGGAGGTTGCTCTTTAAGATCTGCCTGTTGCGTTGAGCTCCTTTGTCCCTCAGAGCTGCCACCCCATGACCATTCCTGTCAGTTCCTTGAGGAAACTGAGGCCTGATGCCATCCTGACAAGTAGAAACCGCTCTCCAATTTACACGATCTACCGTTCGGGGCTTCTTTTAAACACTTATGTCAAAAAACATGAGAGAATCCCTTTGTGAAAGTATTTTAAATATTTATTGGCTTTAGAGAAGTCTTGAGTCATGAGGCATTTAAATGGTGAGGTTTATCCTTCTGATCATCTAAGCTACTTATAGCTGGATGTGCAGGAATGTGTATGCAACTGAGACCAATCTCCTCAGGCAACACAAGATAGTGTGGAGTTCATGACTGGCACAGCAAGATCCTCCTCCCTACTCCAGTATGATGAAAATCAAACTCCATTCATGGGTCATTTAATGTCTGTGTGCAGAGATAAATATATTTTAAGCATCACTGAGCCAAAATCTTAAGTAACAAAATTTCCTTTCCATTTCAGACAGCATCAATCTCTTGAAACTTGCATTATGCACATTTTATTCTGGTTAATAACAGCAGCTGCAGGTCACAAACGATTAAAATAAGCCTCAGTAACTTCCAGTTCATTAAGGCAACCAAAGTACTAGAAAAATATTTGGCTTCTTTACAAGGCTTAGACACTCCTAAAATACTTTTTTGGCTTTGAACTCTAGTAAGTATTAAGAAACTGTAAAGCAACCCTGTTAATTTTTTGTTACTGTGTTTTAAATAATAAAATATGCATATATGTTCTGATATATACAGACACAAACACACACATTTATCTTGGTAACACTTTTTTCAATTGAACAGCTGGTCAATTGGAAGACAGGTTTCCTTGTAATCTCTCATTTGAATTTGGCTCAAAGCTTGAAGTAGGCTTTAAATTCTCTGATGTTATCTGTGCTATCATCAGGTACCTAAATTCACAGAATATTCTATTGCAAAGGAGAGGAAAAGGGAAGTAGAAACATAAAGCTGAAAACCAAAGAAATCTGCCTACACAAAAATTATTATAGTTAGACCATATAGATATTGTAATGCTGGTTAAAAATCCTCAAAAGCTGTATCTGGCTAGAGTTAAAATGGTAAGGGTTTGTAGAACATTTTCACTTAGAGAGAGTAAAATGTCTTTTTTTCACGAGTGTGAGCTGAGCTTTGAAATAAATGTAACATGCAGGTAAGCACAGAGCGATCCTTATGCCTCAAAGTAATTTTTGCAAAGAGAGGGAAACAGGCTAAATTCTTTACTAAATGCTAAAGCAATCTTGCTATCACATGGTTACAAACTTTTCCCTCTGTCACTCCTGGCTTATTTAAATAGCTTTTGCTTATAGATGATATAGTCACGTATTAGAAAAAAAACCCTAATCCAGAAAAGTAGCTTTTTATCCACTGTTTGTCCATTTCTGAAAATTTCATTTGAATGTAAATCATGTCATAAAGTTATATTTTCAACATAAATATTTAAATAAAATCAGGATTTTTATATCAGTGGTCTGTAATTCATTACCTCCATGCCTGAGAAGAATTTAAGTAAAAGTGGCTATTCTATAGCAGGATGCTTCTGCTGGTCTATGTAAAGCTATGTAGTGGAATATGGTTTTTTGAGAAAACACAGTGAAGTTTAACAAATGTCCAGGACAGCTATAGAATGGTATGGTAATTTCAAATAAACATAGCAGTATCTAAATGGCTAATGGAAATAACAAGACACATTTTCAAATAATCATCTAATATAAAAGAATAAACAAAAATAACCATATAAAGGGCCACTAAATCACCAGATCCTGAGAAATAGCCCTTGAAATTGTTGTCATATGCTACACCATGTTATCTTCTTTGCAGAAGGGATCTCTCTTCAGCATTTAAGTAATCAAACAGTGCTGTAGGAAAAAAGGCAATAATATGATGTTGTATGCTGTATTTTGCTCTACTGCTAATTAATGATGATTGGTATCCTTCATTAAGCAGTTTGCAACCTGTAATGGAAAGAACATAAACTGTTCTGAAATATTCATAGTAGCTTCAGAACTTGCAGCACTGTGAAAATTAAGGTGATAGAACAAGCAACACTTTCTTTTTATGTCCCATCAACGATGAGTTTTCAAATTTAGAAGCGATCAGATTACCATCAGGCAGTCCCGGTACACACATACGCAAAAAATCTGCTTTTTTGGTTTCGTACCATAGTGAAATATAGAACACTGATTTCAACTTATGTTTTTCACTATACTTTAAAATATTAGAAGAACCATTCAATGCATTATTCTTTTTGTTCTTATAAGGAATATAAAAGTTGCTTCAGTTGCATGTTGTTCAGTAGCCTCTTCGTTGAACACATGGCTGTGCGAGTAGCTAGGTGCATCCACACTACAATAAAGCCTCCTTCAGGTGTAACTTTAGGCTTCCTAGGGTTTTCCTAGCATAGATATCTGTGAAGAAAGCAAGGGGAAAGAAACTTTATTTCCCTGTTTAACTTCCACTTTCATATTATACAACTTATCATCTATTTTCTCACTTCTTTATTTATTATCGTAAAAATTTTCAGAAGCTTACAAGCCAAGTCTCTCTCCCTCTCTGCCTCTCTCTCTTTTAGAAATATTATGTAGCAATAGAAGCCTAAAAAAGCTATTTAACAGTGTTTCTATACAACTGAATGACAGAGTACGTCTCTTCCCACCCAACAGGATGTTCAGCTTTGAGTGAATTTATTAAGTTAAATGCAATTTCCAGCTCTACTAACATTTATCAAACCAGGCACGTTTATCAAATCTGGATCTCCTAAGTAACTGGACAGCTGCACCGAGTACTTTGTCTGAATCAGACCTGGATTTAGTGGCTGAGGAAAGGGCTAAGAGGGCTTTACCCTTTTCTTTCCCATGCTCCACCATCTGCTGCTTCCCTGCTGCAGCACTGTCAACTCACAGATTCTCCGTATAGCGTGCGGCTGCTAGCCAACTCCTTAGCACTCTTTGCCATTGACAGAGTAAGAGAAAAGATGTGGCACCGGGCAGCACACGCTTCATCCCGTTTGTAGCTCTGTCAGACAGTGGGATGGTTCAGCTCTTTCATTCTGCTACATCCAGCCAGCCTTGGTATTGAACACCTGGCAACTGGAACACCTACCTGCTTTTTTGTCCTCGGTCTGTTTTGCTGTGTCTTTAAAGCACTCATTTTTAGTAATGACTTTGTGCATTTTTTGAATAGTTCTTTTTATTTTCAGAACTATTTTCCTTTTTCCAGAACCTCCTTTTTATCTCTAGATGAGAAATTAATTCTTCATCTTTTCTGGCTTTGATTTCTCCTTCAGGAAAATTGAGGAAGATTGCTGAAAACATTTAATAATAAATAACAAAGAACTAATAGCACTTGATTTTAAATAATAACACAATATCTTCCAATAACTTAAAACGTTCAGTTTATCCAATGCGTATTTTCGTTAGTTGTGTTATGGAGCAAGGTTTCTGGTATTCTTCTGTGTCTCTGATCCAGTTCATGGTGAGCTACATGCATTAGTATGTATATTCTTGTTTCCTAAATGATCACCAACCTTCTGATCCTGTAAGCTGCAGTTCTCGTGTATCTTCCCTGTGCCCCACCACCTCTGCTCTTACTACTCGTTGCAGTGGTGGTGAGTAAGGCAGTAATAGCTGGCACTCACACAGACGTAGAATCTCACAGCTTGTGAGACCCTCAGTTAGGGACCCTTTAATTTGATGGCAAGTGTATCATGGCTGGTAGGTTAATTAAACTTCTTTTACTAGTTTGATCAGAGAAATTACATTCTTTCATTTTTTTTCAAAAGTGGCTAATGCTAAACTATTTGTTTTAACTGTAAGAGGAAAAATATGATCTCTTTTCTCTTCCCCTAAGTTTTATCACACATTTAAATAGGTTTCCAAACTCCTCCAATTTGAATTTGCAATCTGTCAATAAAAATAGGATAAAAAATATAAAATAGTACTCAGTAGTGTTAATTTTTGTGGAATTAATGGTCCATCTGACAGAAGATTCAAAGCAGTGGATTACATTTCCAAGAAAAATCCAAATTTTCATGAAGAAAAAACATCTCTTCTTAATGCAGGAAATAGGTTTTCAGTTGTGGATGTTTCATTTTTTGCAGCAATTTTAATATACAGTGGGGTTTGACAGAATAGCAAGATTAATAAAGCACCCTGCAATGTCTCTCAAGCTTTTTCTATTCCAAAGTAAAACATTTTCCTCAGAAATGTTATTGAACAACAGGAACGAGCTATGCTGCATGTCAAATTGAGTAGAAGAGTTTGTTCTAATGTCATCCAGTAGAAACCTTGGTCCATATGTTTTCATTTGAACACACTGTGAATTAAATTTTGCAGACAGCAGTAAGCATGTATAGCAACCATCATTAACAGTTCCTATGTGATTGTAAAATATTGTAAATTGTATATGTACATATCAGTAAATGATACATGTAAATTGTATTTACTCTTAGAATTAGAGTAAACTGTCATGATATTTTACTGTACACTATATGGCACGTATTCTAGGCTTAATACTCACTTTATGCTACTCAATATCAGGGCAACAACACTTTAGGAGAGATTTCTGATTTAATGTGACCTTGAGCTTAGATCAGAGGAAGATTAGAACCAGCATAAATACTATACATCTGTTTTATCAATTTACTGGACAGAAGGAAAACAGTTATTTACAAATTGAATAATTCTGAGGTCAAACAATACCTTAATAAATCAATTAAATCATTGCAGCTTACATATTCCTTAGAAGATTTCTTTCCAAGCTTAGTCCAATATTCTTTCAGATTTCCTAAATCAGTCCTGTATCCATTAGCTTTTTTTCCCTACCAATGGTTGACAGATTTCATGATTTACTACTGCTATTTTTTTTTATCACAGATTGCTGTGCAATGACAAGCATCAGTCTAGAGCGCAGCATAAAGGTTCATATTTTTGCTTTTCTTAGAAACAAAGTGGGGAAAGAAAATTAAGTTTGCTTTTTGTCAGCAAAATCTGTTTATGGTTTGAACTTTGTACAGTTATCACAAACCTTAGCTTAATAAATTATTCTGCCTGTTGTGTCTTTCTGCAGATAAAGTAATATTATAAAATCTTAAATCTGGCCAGTTTGGCTTTCTAATAGTAATTTAGCTAAGAACAAAAAAAACCCTTAATTTTAATCTTCCCCCAAAATTATGAACAGGCCTAAGTTCAGTGTTCATTTCAGCTACAATGTAATTTCTTTTTATCTGTGTAAGATCTGAAAACATAAATATTGTCCGTCTCTTACAGGAAAGAATCTGGATAAACTAATTGCCTAATGTATCCTAGAAATGTAATCCATACTTCATTTCTATAGTGACATATATGATGTTAGTTTTGATCTCACTGCAGTACAGCTCATGTTTAAAAAAATAAAAAATAAAAAAAAATCAACCCAAACAAAGAAATCACCCATTAGAACAAAGGAGCAAAGCACTTATTGTGTTTATTCAATCACATACAGAAGAAGTTAAAAATACTTGAACGCACTTCTTCAACAGGACCTGGAGCACTGTACAAACAAGTCACAAGTAGGAGTAAATCTAACCTTATTTTAGAATTTACTGCATTTTGGAGAGATTTACTTACAGCCTCCCCTGGGACATCCCCCCACCCTGGCCCATGGCCCAGAACCCCATTTCAGCCCAGTCCGGGGCCACCAGTCCCTGGTTGGGGTGGAAAGGGCAGGTCCTCCCCATCCCACCACCCCCTGGACCTGGCCAAGGAGGACCTGCCTGCCCACCCCATGGGCAGCCCCCGACCTGAGAATACACTGATTATTTCAGTAATATCTTTAAATACTGAAGACATTCAAATCTCATTAAAGATTTAACTTCCACATACCAGCACGTGTATTTCTGCCTGGCATATCAATACAATTAAGCCAGGACTTCTGACAGAAGCACAGTTGTAGGAGTTATATCATGAATCAGCAATGAGATGAAAAAAGGAATATGGAACCCTCTTGTTAAAAGATTTGACCTTCTAATTGTGTAATCCTTTTGTCATAAGGGCTAGATTTGGCAGTGCCCAAGGCTATCTAGGCAAGAGGGTCTTGTAAGATTTCCAGCATAAAATTTCCTGAGGGTGGAAAGAGAATATGTGTAATGTTATGTGGTAAAACAAGCAATGTGTTCCCTATGGCAAGCAGAATAGCCAGGGGGTTTCTATATGCTGCTTACTGTCACTGTGTCCAGATTATTTTTTGTGGTTTGTTCTGAGGTCGTTTAACCTGTGGCAGGGCGCTGGAGGTACCATTCTATCAAATTAAATACAGAAAGGAAGAAAAGCAGGATAAAGACACTGTCACCCTCCTTTAGTCTTTCACCAAGCTAGATACAAGTCCAGAAATTATTTATATTCTTTCTCTTAATCTCTCTTCATTGCAAAGGTGTTCTTAGAAGCATGCACCAGGAATGGCCATCAAGAAATATGCATCAGGATTAATGTGAGATTTGAGATGAGCATGTATGTACATGAAGCTTAACATCTGTATCCAGGGTATTCAGAAATTTCCCCATTAGGTAAATGAGGTAGGCAAGAATGCTTCTTTCTCCAAATCTTAAGTCTGATTTACATGTGAAAGAAGAAAAAAAAAAAATAATCACAACTAGCACTTTAAGTACTTTCCTTCACTGTAGATGAACCTGTGCATTAGTGACAAAAGTGTCTCCTTCTTGAATATGTAACACACACTTTCCAGCCTGCAAGTTTATGCTCTCTACATACCTCCCCATAACCCTTGGTAAGAGGAAAAGAAATGAAAAGTTGACAAAGGCCAAGCTGCTGCTGCACACCCAATGGCTGGTTTTTGTGTTCACCTCATTACATGCTAGGAAGAGCTGTTTAAGCCCACCCCAAAAAAAGATGTGTTTGAAATAGGTGAAGACCAGAAATATAGCACTCAGTTTTCACACCATATTCCTAAGTGAAAGGGGACATAAGGATAAATAAGAAAATGTATAAGCCCAAACCTTAAAAGGAAGCAAACAATTCAAAACTGAAACTCTGAACTACATTCAGAACTGGGAAGCAGTCTCCAGGTTCAATTAAGGATTAATCAAAGAAGAACCTGAACACTTGCACGGCTGTTCCAAATCCAGATCCAAATGCCATGGTCAGTCCCAGCTGATTATTATATACGGTGGCTGCAAACTTTACGAGCTAAAGTATTGGCCAGGACTATAGTCATTGCCAACCCCATCTCATGAAAATACCAAGAGCATAAATATCTTTATGGCCTTTTATTTGCAGTCTATAAAACCAAAAGAGCTTTATGACACAAATGAAAATTAATTGCACAATTACCTTTCTCCTGGGTAGATTCCAAAAAACAAAACCCAACAAAAAAGATAAAACAACAAAACCCTAATGCCATTTAAATGTTTTTGTCTCATGTTCTGTATTGCCTTTCTCCTTGCCTCATAGCCAAGTAGGACAAAACCAAAAGGTTTAGCAAAACCTTTTCTTTCTAATTCATGTTGCCAGTTGTCCCTTCTGAATCTCACCACCGAGATTTCTTGGCCAACCTTATTCTTCTTGTGACAAAATTTACCTGAAGTCTTCAGGAAACAGTAGTAGTAATAAAGGCGCGGTCTAAAGACTTCAGTTTATTCTTTTAAAAGTCATAAGCTTTAAAGGCTTATACCAGCTTTGGCAGTTTCTTTCACCTTGTAAGTATGTCCTCAACAGTTCATTTTCTCTACCTATCAAATAAAAATAATAACCAAAAAAAAAAAGAAAAATCCTATTTCAGTGATATTGTGTCAGGGAGCAGCAAGGGAAAGCTGCTCCTCGGAGCCCTCCTCTGAGAGCAAGGCTGGCAGGGGCAGTGCCGGCACCGACCCGGCTGCCGTGGGATGGCACACCGGTTTCTCTAAACATGTTTGGTTTGGGGGTGATAGAGCTTACTTTGGAACCTTGCATATCATTGGGTTCTGTATTATACTGGAAAAGTTACTGAAAGATCAAGAAAGATTTCATTGCATACCTATTACTTGTTCTGACCTAATAGATTACATTTGAAATATAAACTGAATAATTTATTAATGTATTGACATTTGCATAACCGATTTTATGGAAAGAAAGTCACACTGTACTGCAATAGTTTTACCTCATACTAAAGGAATTATGTGCTTATTTTTCTTAGAACTGCGCATGTTTACTTGTTCTCTGTGGCTTTGTGTAACATTTAAAAACAACAGCAAAATTATAAAACAAACCCAGCTGATTCTTGTGGTTTAAAAACACCCAGTAATAATCTTATCAAGGATTAATGACATCAACATAGTGACTGGAATTCCTGGAAACTTCGTGAAACAGATATGTATCAGGGCTAGTCTTAAGCTGGGGTCTTAATATCAGCAGCTACAATGCATTCATTGAAGTTTTACACAGTTATTCTTAGGTGCAGTGTAAACATCCTCCACCCAGCCTGTGGGCAATAGATGAGCAAGAGTTTAGAGTAAGTAACAAATGGGATAGAAAATAACATGGACAATATTTTAATATGAATCAGTATGACATTTTTATATGTATGAGATATATAAAATGTTATATGATATACCTCACATGAAATTCTCCATGAATACTGGGGAAACTGCTGGGGTGAGAAACAGAACTTTAAAAAAATTTAGGAAGAGTCATGTGAAAAGTACACAAAATAATTATACGGAGAAGAAAAAATCTTGCTGTTTATCCCAGCTGCTTCAGAGACATGGATAGGAAAATTAGAAGTGTGCATTAATAAAGTACTTCTTCACATAGTAGATAACATTCATTTGCCTCATGGAGATGTTATGCCATTTGAAATGGCTGAGAGCATCCTGGCTGACCTCTAGTTCTTTCTCCAGAAGAGTGCCCCCCTTTTGTGGATCCCAGTCCCAGATGTTTGTCTTCAGTATACTAGGGTGTTAGAAATGGCATTAAACACCTGAGACCCATGTGTCACCGGTCACAGAAAGTGGTAACCAGGGGAAAGTCTAAAAAAAAGTATTGGAAGAAGTGAAAACAATGAAAGAAAGCCAGCTAAACTTCCTGTTTAGTATTCAATCCAATTTCTTATTTTTAAATAAGGTTATCACTCAGAATTTTAGTCAATTTTTACTTATAAAAATGCTGCTTTTTTTTATACCTTCCCTTGAGGTGTTCAGTGTTTGTCTGCTCATGTGTTGGAACACAGTGTTGTGGTTTAACCCCAGCCAGCGGCTAAGCACCCCACGGCTGCTCCACACGGCTGCTCGCTCACTCCCTCCTCCCAGTGGGACAGGGGAGAGAATCAGGAAAAAAAAAAAGTAAAACTCGTAGGTTAGGGTAAAGACAGTTTAATAAGACAGAAAGGAAGAAAATAATAGTGATAATAATAATGATAAAATAATAACAATAATAATAATAATAATAATAGAAAGAATTGGAATATACAAAACAAGTGATGCACAATGCAATTGCTCACCACTCCCTGACTGATGCTCAGTTAGTTCCCGAGCAGTGATCCATCCCTACCCTGGCCAGCTCCCCCCAGTTTTTATACTGGGCATGACATCATATGGTATGGAATATTTCTTTGGCCAGTTTGGGTCAGCTGTCCTGGCTGTGTCCCCTCCCAGCTTCTTGTGCCCCTCCAGCCTTCTTGCTGGCTGGGCAGGAGAAGCTGAAAAAATCTTTGACTTAGTCTAAACACTACTGAGCAACAACTGAAAACATCAGTGTGTTATCAACATTCTTCTGATCCTAAATCCAAAACATAACACTATATCAGCTATAAGAAAGGAAATTAATGCTATCCCAGGCGAAACCAGGACAGACAGCTAGACGGAGCTCAGATCAGATCCTGTGCAAACATTTCCATATTCAGGTCCTGTTTTCAGCTTCCACTCCTTGAGATGCATTTTCTAATTCCTTAGGCTGTGATTGCAAGCAAAAGATCTTAGTTGCCATCAGGGAGAGAGTTAACAGAAGTAGTTCTTCATCTTTCTGGATGACAGCAGAGAAGACTGGAGAAAAATTCTATGTGTGGGCTTGGAATCTGATACAGGCAGTATACCCCTACGCTGAATATCCATCTGAAGAGTGACATTAATCATGTACAGTCTTATCTAAACTCAGCAAAATCTCTGGAAAGTCTCTTATGGATGTCAGTAGGTAAAACATGATTTACTCCAGTGGGAACAAAAAGATGTATAGAATGACTCAGGAAAAATATTTTTTTTCAGCTTCTTTGTCTGTTACAATTGGTCACATGCTTTGAAATGACATACCAGCATAAACTTTGTTATGTCTGTTGGGGAAAAGCAGAGGTAGATAAAGAATATAATCAATCATTTTAAAATGCTGTATTATGTTGCTCTAAGAATACTCTTTATGTTGAAATGTTGTCAATTCCAAGCACAAAATACCCTGGAATTTGCATCAGAATGATGCTCTAAGATATTTTCTGGTTCATTGCCCTGCAGTGTGGATAAATTGGTGTCTCTAAGACTAAATCATGAGATACCTTAGGATATTCTGTATCCTTATTTGCTCCAGCAATGTAGGAAGTGATAATCCCATTGGACCTCAAGTAGACTTATGCCCCACAGGTCTTATTCAATGGTTTTTCTGTCATGCTATATTCAGATGCTGCTGAATTTGTTTTCCAAGAGGAAGGGTCCCAGGTACCAACTGGCTGGCTGTTTTCATTTACGGAAATAATTTGATTAGCAATATGGCATCTCTACATGATCTACTGTAATGCCTTGTAGATAATCAGAACATGAAGGAGTTTTTTGATATGTAACGTTTATTACTTTCTTCCCATAAATATATTACATGAATAGTGGAAAGGAACTAATGTGTACACATTCAGAGATAACACATTATCTATAATTTTTGAGTCTCCTCATTTTTTATTCTATACCATTCCATGAATGGTAACTGTACTCCTAAGGAAATATATATATATATATATATATATATATATATATATATATACCATCTTTCAGGCTCATCTGTGAGAACAACCTTTACTGTACTGAAGTACAAGAAATTAGCAAACCCTTGCTTTCAGTGCATGTCTTAATGGTAACATGAAGCATGAAAAAAAGTTACACCGTGTCTTATTTTTATATTGAGAGCTTGATAAAATCAGCTACTATTTATTTCAGTTCTGTTTTACTGTTTTGAAATTTACAATCTGTAGTGGCATTCTTATTCTGGATCTCTCACCATTTATAAACACTTTCTGTATTTGACTCTTCCAAGCTGTGATATGTAAAGTCACACTGGTATGAAAGAGTACACAGTGTCAAGGTAAATTATGTCAAAATAAATTTAAAGTTTATTTATGTGAAACCAACATTCAGATGTGTAGATACTGGCATGACATATTTTAGCTATCAGAGATGTTGACTTTCACTTTAAGATACTATTGAACAGGAGTGGTATGATTCCATTATTTAACAAGTAACTGTTCAATAACAGAAACTGAAGTTGCCACTTTAGAGTCATTAAATAGCCTTTATTGAATAGGATTGCATAGGTGGAATCCACTGGAACACATGTGTACATGTGGATATACATGAGCAATACCAGTATCTTAGTCTGAAGTAGTCACTGAAGGTTTCCTTTGGAAGTAGCAGAGAGGTATGAACGTTTACCAGGTACAATATATCTCATTATAAAACTGCAATTTTAAACTCAAGAGATTAATTGCTGATATATTTTTATACTTCTTCAGAGACTATAAAGGATGAGTAGCTCAAATGTAGATAACTACTGCAGGTCAGCTGTTGGTAAGAGGAATTGCAGTCATGCTGCTTTACTGATTTGGGGCCCTTCTGGGGCAGCTACTGATATTGACATGGAAAAATTAGGTGAAATGAACCCAAAACTCACCCCACATTCTTGATTTTCCATATAAGTGCAGTCAGCTGGAGTTACTAAGATCACTCATGTGCTTAAAATTAGGGAAGTGTTGAAGGAGCTAGTGGCCAAGTAGTGTACTAAGTAGCATAAGATTCTTGTATAAAGAGGGAAAGTACTAAGTTTGTTGTATCAGGGTAAGCAATGTTATTCCTAGCCAAATTTCTAGTCACAAAAAGACAAAGAAGTGCTAGATGTTTTGTTTTGTTCTGGTTTTATGCACTGCATCACAAAGAACATGAGTTAGATACTGCTATGAAAAAAGGTTCAGTATCTTTTTGTACCTCTCCGTATAGGTCACCCATTCTTAGTTCAGTATTAATTCTGTCTTAAAACACATCAGATAAAGTACATTTCTTGTCACACAGTGTTAAACTCACAGGTGTTCAAATCCACAACAGATTCTGAGATCTAAAAATATTATGTATACAGTTTAAAAATCTGGTTTCCAGAATCTAAGGAAGTGATGTGTGGTGGGATTCAGTTTAAGATTCTGACACCTAAACTTTCACGTGTACATGTGAGTGTCTAGGGGTAAGTTAGATGACATCACAGTATAGGGGCTCCCATAACAGTCAGTGGAGATCCACTCAGTACTGTCAGTGAAGCGTAGAGAGATGCTGAGTTGACTGGTCACCAGATGTTTTCTTTAGGATGAGGCAAATCTTCTTAGCTGAATAGATTGCACTGACTAAGGAAGCAATTTGCTTGCTTAAGATAGATGTCTAGCGATATTTAAGATGACATGATGTATTCTTCCCAGCCTTCAGCCACCATATCAGAAAACGACAAGACTCCTTTTAGTCCTGTTTCCTATCTGCCAGCTCCATGAAGATATCTCTGGAGGCCTATATTCATGAAATCAAGAAAAGTTCTCGATCTCCACTGACCACAATGGGAATTTAGACACTACCTCATATATTGACACCCACAACACAATTAAGTTGCCTAAATATAAGTAATTAACATTATCTTCAGATATCTGAGACATTTAACTATGGCTGGCAGATATGAAAAAAGACCTCCAAAAGACCTGTATTCTTCTGCAGTGCTTCATAGAGGCCAGATACGATGCTCTGAAAATTCTCAAGTAGCATTAGGCAACTTAATCATGTTCTCAGGTTTAGATGGCTTAAATTTGTATCTCACTGTATACGTATCTCATTGTATCTGTAGAGAAACTGAGATGACATAAGATGGTACAAACTAAACCAGAATTGTTTCAGTTACAAATCACACCAGTCTGGATAATAGAGTAAGAGGAAGGAGGGAACATGCTGCCCAAATACTTGTGACCAAGGATAAACTACAATTGAAAACACATCTTCAAATTTTGGAGGTTCACCAAGCACAAATATGACCAACTAAATGTATAGGATCTGCAGTTTAGGATGAGAGCTTCTCCATCATTTTATTATATCTTTAGCTTAGCAGCTGTCAGCTGTCATTCCAGCCTGAGAGTCCTGTATGTCCGCAAGCAAATGTAATACCATGTACTAGAAAGTGAGATATCATATCAAGAGTGATAGGATTGCCACGATGATTGGATGTGAAAAAATGGTTAATGAGGTGGATAACTGGGCAAACTAAGGCATCTTAGGATGGAGACATGGAAGAAGAAGGAAAGATAGATGGAAAAGAAGACCTACACTAATCTGACACTATCACCTGCTCCATTCTGATACCATGGGTACCAGCTGAAACAGCAAAGATACGAGCCCAGCCAGCTTTGTAGTAAATATCTGCTTATGTTATTCCACCCCATCACCTGCTTACAACAAAGCACACTAACCCAGAATATCTGATATGCTATAATATTTTCCTCTGTCAAAAAACAGTGAATCAAGTTTTCTGAAATTCAAGGCCACAACAGAGTCTGAGGGAGTACTAAGAAGCATGCCACGTCTTTGAGTATTTGCACCTACAACTTCACTCAACACAAACCTCTCACAAAAAAAGGACTGAAGTTTGTGTTTGTACTGATTTATGATTCAGAATTCTGAAGTGAAGCAGAAAACACCATAGCATCTTAGGTGTGTGTATATTTGCAAGTAAGCTAGTATGTAGGTAGTTGCAAAGCTTGCTTACTTTACTGCATAAGAGCTCAGCTGGTAAAATTCCCACAAGCAATAGATTTCAGTGATAACAAAAACTTCTTCACAGGAAAAAGAACTGCAGCTTCTCAGGGAGTTACCTTCAAGTTACAGTACAAATTGACTGCTTGGTTACTCATACCCCTGGAAATTATAAAGTCAAACGAGAAATTGACACAGATGCAGAGCTAACAGTTGGTCGAGAAACAATATATTAGAAGACTAAAGTTAATTCTCTTTAGAATTCAAGCAGGATAATTTGAAGCTTTTGCAGAATACATTAGAGGTAGATGAACTGTTCGTAAATGCCTTTAAAGCAAAGGAGATTTTTTAAATAAAATAAGACGCATATGTTGTATAAAAACTATGCCAAATATTCTTGGTTATTCTGTCAATGAAGAGCTAGCCTTTATCCCAAGGGTGGAAGTCATTGGCTCACAGAAAAATCAAAGATTTTGTTCCAAAAAAAATCTTCAAGAATTTATAGAGAGGAGATGAGGGAATACAAACAATAGCCATATGCCAAGCCATATGCCAGACATACTCCCTGGAAGATCTCAATCCCATATACCCATAATATGTGAAAAGTATAACTGATCTGGAAGATATAGAACTGATACTGTTAAAAAAAGAGGAAAAGACAGTCTTCAGTGATGTTCTTAATATTGATTAACATTGAGGAAAAATTATATTCACAGAAAATCATGCTATTCCTAATATATTGATATAATTTCTTTCCCAAGTGTACTCCCTACTGTATTGGTTAATTGATACATTTAACTTATGTTACCTCCTAATTAGAATACAATATCTGTTATTTGATTCTGACAACGAGAAATTACTGACTCTCTTCAGGTTTGCAGCTCAAGAGCAGAATGCAGTCCATTGTTGTGATGCTGCTGACAATGAAGGTAATGGTAATTACCTTAACTGGTAATGAAAACTAGTACTGATTTTTTTATAATCTCAAAATATGTTAGAAAAAAAATATTATATAGCAAGTTAATACTCTTTTTACTGTTTTAGGAGTACATATTTGAAGAGTATTATGGCTATTATACATTTGTAACTTTATACTAACCAATTCCAATCTACTTAGGCAAAATTCATGCTGACTTATAATATTTAATTTGTATTTTTGTTGTTCCTGTCAGTGGAGCTCAGCTCCTCTCAGGTTTAAATGCATAAGCATTACAGTTCTAATCATGGGAAGCAGCAATTCTTGTTGAATAGTCTAGCTTATGGTTAGTAGTGCATTCACTGAAATTGCAGCTTCAGTCAATTCAAAATAATTTGCAAATGTGAATGAAATTCAGAAAATATTTTAGCTAAAAAAAAGATAATTAAGTAGCTTATTTTTTCCCTTCCCTTTTCCCCCATTTTCCTTTTTTTTTTTTTTTTTTTTTTTTTTTTTTCCCCTCTGGAATCAAGGGAAACTGAGAAAATGAGAAGACAATATTGCTTCGCACCACACAAGTTACAGCGTAAGCCACACTTAGGCAGCATGTGAGAGGTTAAAGGTCAAAACCCTTATGTTGTTAGGGAATAATTGATGACCTCATTCCCCAAGAAAATTTCCTTTTCTTCCAGGTATGTAGAGGTGGTTTTCTTTCCTATCACAGTTGTTGACTTCTGTTTAAAATAACTAAATATTTTCAAAATGTGCCACTTATCAGCAGATTGCCATATCCACATGGTTATAGAAGAATTACCTTGTCTTCCTTCCAGTCTGGTGAAGGTGAAGGTATTCTGAATTATTTAGTCGTATTTATTTAGTGTTTATTTAGCTAGGATTTTCCCCCACATTTAGTAAGCAAGTAATAAAGTATTTCAGCAGCTCTGACTGGTAATTCTCAACCCAGAACATTAGTCTTTGGCTTGTATACTTTTGTGACAAAAGACAATTCAATTCTATTTCTGCCCTAACTGATAGAAAATACAGGGTCTTGACCCTGAATTTTTCTAAGAGCTTTTTTCAGTTCAGTTGTTCCTACTGCAAGGGAAACAACTTTGGTTTTCATTTGAGGAAGCCAGCAGGAAAAAAATCAGTTCTCCGTGCCAGTTCATTTCAAAGCAGAAGAAAGAGAGAGGCATTTGCAACCTGCCCATCAATGTTAACTCCTATACAAGGTATTAGTGTCTTGCAAATCTTATAGAAATTTTTACTAAATGCCTGACTGACAGATGAATGTGGAACCCATTGAAAATTGTTGGGATTCAAACCCCAAGCCTTAATGCAACCACGTTTGTATAGAGTCTTCAGACTGCAAGATTGTGTCCACATATTAAAGGTGAGTTCCAAATAAGAACTCAAGGATTTGCAAGTTATTTTGAGGAAGCTACATTCTCAAAGGTACAACCTAAAACGTTTTCAAAAGCCCCGATTTTCGGTAAGTGATGAGAATTTTCTTCAACACTCATCTGTTTGAGCACCAGAATTCTCAGGCTGGCTCTGAGGTTTTTCACACACAGTACAAAAAACACAGGTAAACTGCTTAGAAGAGATAAAGTTTTCAGCATTTTTAAAATTACAGATGATACTACACTTGTCCAAAAATGCTACAAGGAACACAGAATTGGACAGGACCTCCTGGGCCAGCCAGTCTCTTGCTCTTACATGGAGTTATACCGTTTTAATCTCCTGCATCACTTTGTCACAATCCACTTAAAAATCAGCTAGTTTCCTCACTTAAACTTTTTGGTGGAAAGGCTATTCCAGTATTTCATGCTCTGACAGCTGTTAGTTTTCTTCTAAAGATACTTGCTTTGCCACAGATAAAGACAGAACTATTAGTAAAAAGCACTGGGTATTCTGAATGACGAGAAAGCAACCCTCATTTCACTGCTGCTTTTCTTATCAGGTATGACAACTTTCAGCTTGTCTTACCTTAAAAGTTTCTTTTATTGTATCCCTTCCAAAGACCTAGAAATCTCATGGATTTCTTTCAATCAACATTTGCAAGCAAAAGAAGCTAAATTGGGTAACTGAAACATTTTCATAGAATTTATCGGGGGAGGTGTTGTTGCTATTTTTGATAATGTCTTATGTCATAGTATCTGATTAAGAAAATAGATGATATTTTTATGTTAAGACATTGGAAAACATTTTAAATTAAAACTCCTGTGTTTTCTGGATAGAAGGTTGTGAAGGTTCTTTTCCTGTTATTACTCTTGTATTTAGATCTCTGTCCTTGACAGCAAAATAAAATTATTCCTTGGTGCTTAAGGAAACAAACACACAAAAAAGCTCTGTAGAATCTGAGTCCAATAAAAATGCAGGGCAGGAACAATTTAGAGTATGGACAAAGAAATAAATCCCTTAAAATAACTTGCTTGGAGTTGAAGACTGAGAACTATGGAAAGATTTTTCTTTAATAAATTATGTAAATTCAAGTTCAATTGTGTTAAGCCTGGACAAATGGAAAATTCATGTGATATTAATCTTTCGAGAAAAAGTTATCTTTTACTCTGACATGAGTGAAAATGAGAAATTCACTAAGGCAAATGAGAGTATATACCTCTACTGTTGATTTTACCAGGCAGACTCTGTCACTGCTTTTCTTCGAGGTGAGTTGCTTTGGCAGATGGCAGCCCAGTGGGGCAGGGAAGATTACACCAGGGTAGATCATGCCGCAGGTTCTCAGGCCTGTCGTACTCAGATTTGGCTGCTGAACCATAATAGCATGCAGAGACACCATAGAAGGAAGTCTGTGACCAAGAGTATTCCATCATTTACCAATTTTTTTAAGTTTTTAAATGTAAAAACTGTTGCATACTTTCATTTTTATGCTAATGAGAACTAGAGATTTGGTTTGCTGTGTTATGGACTTGAGAAATTACAGAAATAAAAATGACAAAACAAAAATAGTTTTAGCTTAGTTTTCAGAACAGCTATTCCAGAGCTGGTGATGTAACTAGGGAGTGCCTACTCTCACATACACATAAGACATAATATATACTTCTTTTGCTGTAGTGTTATTACAATGTACTCATCCTATATTCGTTAGGGCTGGAAAAGATACATTATGTTGTTATCACACATGCTGCCTGAGAAGCTGCAAAAAGAAAATATGCCTTTTAATTTCCACAATGTCAGTATAATATTGTCAGCATTGCTTTCTATTCATTTCCCTATAAATCTTGGTATTGTCTTTCTTCTTTTTGACTGACGATATGCATTAAGCAGACATTTTCATTGTACTAACTAGATGACACTCATTTCTTTCTCCTCAGAGGTTACAATGCATTTATTTTGGCATTTATTCTGTTTATATGTGGTCAGAATTTTTCTGATGAAACCACATACAATCAGAAAATGCCAATTCATTCAGCCAAACTTTAAGCACAAACACTATCAGTGAGGTTCATGGGAATTAAGTAAATGCTTATTAAAATAGTATTGTCTATGTATTTATATTCCTTACCAAAATAGGACTTGTCTAATGCATTTTCTTTAAAATTCATATTCCTATATTCATGATTTGAAAAATGCAAAGTATCACCATATTAGAAGTTCCAATTAAATATTCAAAGAAGTAATATAGTTTCCCTTTTGTTTTTTATTCTACTTAGTTATTGTGTTTTTTTCATATCTGAATCTTACATTACATACATTACATATCTGTGTGTGTCTGTGTGTGTTTGCATGTGTCTGTGTCTATATATGTAATAGTTGTTCTCATTTGACAGTGGTCAAATTTATTAAATTTTATTAAGTCCAGTTGACCCACCTCCTACAGTCCTGAGCAGGAATATCACAATTATGCCATTGAAAGCAGATTTATTCCTATACTTCTGTGTTTTCTTTTTCCTCTTTTTGTATAGTGCATAATTTATGTTCCTTTCTTTTTTTTTTTTTCCACAGGGTTGGGGTTTTGTTTCTTGAAAAATCCTTCTTTGGCATGTTGCACTATAACTCCTGCAGTTCACAGACACCAAAAGTGCATAAGAAGAGTCAGGAAATTATTGATAATCTAATCGAAATTATTATTAGTCCAATTAAACTGATGCTAATACCAGTAGTCCAAATTATACATTGATTACAGCTAATTCACATTAATAATACAGTTAATTACTATAATTTATCTTATTCTCACCCTTCTAGTGTGTTCATAAAGCCAGATGTCAGTGTCCCAAGTCCAAAAAGTGTGTGGTGGTAATGGTAGATTTGGATTCCTCCTTGCTTTTGGGTCTACATGAGACTATTTTTATATACTTGCCAAAACCATCAGCTTACTTGCTTTTTCTTCATTTGTCCTCAATTATATTATGCAATTATTATTTATTATATGGTGGCTACTTCTTCTTTGCTCTCTTTGATCCCCTAAAGCTGGTTTTGCCAGCTAGTAATGACAGGTGCTTGACTGTTTGTCATTAGCGTCTATAGTTGATGGCCTCGACCTGCACCTTGGAGGCCCCTGTGGTTACCCCGTGGCTCCACTTCCCTTGCTACAACTCTTTTCTAGTGTCATAGACAGCTCTTCCTGCTGCACACCACAGCTACTGCCTGTTTCTAGCTATGTACTGGGTTTGGCTGTGATAGAGTTAATTTTCTTCATAGCAGCTGGTATGGGGCGGTGGTTTGGATTTGTGCTGGAAACCGTGTCGATAACCCCGGGATGTTTCCGTCACCGCTGAGCAGTGCTCACCCAGAGCCAAGGGCTTTTCTGCTTCTCCCCCCACCCCACCAGCGAGGAGCCTGGGGGGGCACAAGGGGTTGGGGGGGGACACAGCTGGGACAGCTAACCCAAATGAGCCAAAGGGATATTCCATACTATATGAAAACATGCCCAGTATAGAAACTGGAGGGAGTTGGATGGGAGGCATCACAGCTTGGGGACTGGCTGGGGGTCAGTCAGCAGGTAGCGAGCAATAGTATTGTTCATCACTTGTTTTGTGTATTCCAGTGTTATTATTATTATTATTATTATCCCTTCCTTCTCTGTCCTATTAAACTGCCTTTATCTCAACCCACAACTTTTTTTTTTCCCTGATTCTCTCCCCCATCCCACTGTGGGGACGGGGAGTGAGCGAGCGGCTGTGTGGTGCTTAATTGCCAGCTGGGGTTAAATCATGACAGTTATCACATTTAGTTCAATTAATAATCTCCTGATTATACCAATTTTGATTTTAGCATATTATAAAATAATTTTATCAGATTTTTCTTCCAGTTTCTAGAATCTTCATACATAATTGGCCATAGTGCCTGAGCAGCTAATGCATTTCCCTATAAAACTCACATTTAATTTTTGTTTCTATTTGCATTTAATAGTAAACCCATTATCAGTTCTAAGGCTCTTAAATATTATGCTGATCGCTGCCAATTGTAGTCCTAGGGACATATTTACATAGCGGGTAGAGAGATGCCTGGGCTTATTTTGTGTACTATGGCCAAAAGCAAATTCAAGCTGACTCCTCAGGCTGTAAAAGCAATGCAAAGGTCTTATGTCCTCTTTGGACATGATTACACTGTTGAAACATTTAAAGACCTCTCAAAAAGAAATTTGAAATAGGCCCAAGAGATGCATGGAATCAGAATAAGCCTAGTACAATATGTAACAGTAAAATGCATTGAGAAAAAAGAAAGTATTGTAAGAGTTTAAGAAACAATTTTAAAATAAGTTCCTGAAGAAATATAAAAGTAAAGATATATTTCTAAAAGAAGTCTGTGAGGCATTATTTCAGTTATACAAAAGATTAAAAAAAAAAAAAAAACCAAGAAAATTTTACTGGAAGCATATCCTTCTATGAAAATATAAATGATGAAGGTCTTTTTATTACCCAGTATAGTTTGGCACATCAGAAACACCAGATTGTCTTACTAGGCATTTACTAATGTGTCAATTTACACAATGTTATCTTTTGAATACATGAAAAATGTGATAGGAAGAGGACAAAAGAGTTATTAAAATAGCTAAACACTGCTAAAAGGATCAGAAGCACGTTCATATGAACAATGATGATAAAATACTGTACTGCTCTTCAAACAAAAAAGTGCACAGTGGCATGCAACTTTTGTCCACCATGTCATCTTGAATACATTGGTTATAAATGCAGTACTTAGTGGAGCCTGTTCAGGTTAAACGTGATTTCTGGTTAATTAATAGGGACCATGGCAGGCATTACACACCTTTGGCTATACTAGACAATCAAAATTAATTAACGATGGAAAACATTTCCTTGGTGCATATGATAAAAAACAATAAGAAATTTAACACTGTCAAACTTCAAGGACAACACAAATTCCCCAAAAGAAAAAGGGGAAAAGAAAAACATGGTAGAAAATGTTGTTAAAGGTGTGCTGTCTGTGGTCAAGAGAACCTCTTCAGTTCCAGGTTTGAATAATCTAAATGGAGCTGGTTGCAGTTCTAAGGAGAGACAGCTAAATAGGTAAGCAGAGGAGAAAAGGCTTTGAAGGCCCTAAAAGATCCAATAAAATTCTGAATAGTTCTCAGATCAATAATTATGCTCCAGAGGTATATTGGGAATTTTTTTTTCTTTTTCTCTTTTATTTTGATCTATAAGTTTCTATTTTTTTCTATGAATAAAGAGGTTTAATGTATAAATTTACTTTTATGTATGTAGACATTCCTTAACACACTTGATGTAAGAAACAGAACTTGAAGGTTTCATAGCCAAAAAGGTGGAATGATGGCAACACAAGTTCTGCAGATGTCAGTGGTGCTTTCGAAAACACAGTTCATGCTTTCATGCTGTTCGACCTCAGGATATTATTTCATGAAAGGACTGGTATGCAAGGAGTAGGATTTATGCTTAAATTCAGATGTCCAAAAGATAGGTATGGAAGCTTAAGCTAATTACTTCCACCTCCTACTCTAACCAATCAACAAAAGTAGACACCTCTAGAGAGCGATTCATCAAAATTAGACAAACATCCTTTAAGTTAAACGGCTCACACTTGTACATGTTTCTTTCTTCCTATTTAATAGGAAAAGGGAATCTGGGGATTTTTAGTTCCCTAAAAATAGACAAGTAAATGAATTCTTTCAAAAGACTCTTCTTTCTGGTAGGCCAAATTCTAGATCTGATTTGTCTTGCATCTCTGGTTCAGTTGCACACCTTCAGTGTTCATCTCCAAACACAAGACACTTTCCCAACTCACTGCTAATGACTAGTCTGTTTCCGGTTCCACACAGGAACACAAAAGCATTTTTCTGCTAGCCTTTAGCTATACCAAAACTTAACATTGCTGCAGCCCTTTTATATGGCCTGGAAGATCTGGGGACTCTCTGGCCACAGGTATACAGCTGAATTATCATATCCTCTGAAAAAGAGTGGCCTACGTCCAGGTTGGCCGCTGAAATGAACCCACTCATAGTCACTCCCAAGCCACAGCTGAGAATTTTCTGGATGGAGCATGTCCCCAGTCAACCATGCCAGGAAGCTTTTTTACAAGTCAGCAGGAAGCCTCCCTTTGGCATTGTATCTTCCTTGGACCTCAGATATTGTAGTCTTGTCTCCGGTCCTGTCTCAGGCATCACCTCCTTTCTGCTCCTCTGTGGAGTCCCTGGACGTGGTTCATCTGTTGCGGTGGCTTTGGCCGGTAATGGACTCCACTACTGCCACAGAGTTCTGATCTGGTGGGACTGGGACTTTCAGTGAGGGCACCACCTCTGCTGGGGTCACCCTTGATTTGTGGCTTGTCCCTGTGGGTGGAGCAACCCTGTTCTTGCTGCTGCCTGGCATTTGGTGTCTGTATCAACCTGACTACTGTGAAAATGGCTTAAATAGATGAACTGGGAACGATCCTGAAGTGATGAACTAGTGCTTTTAAGGAACGAGCCTTCTCAGAAGAGGAATCTAGGATTTATTACTTCTCTCTAGATAGTAATTCTCATGTGTGCCTACAGTGATAATTTTTATGTTCTTTTTGCCCACACAACAAGATTCAAAGACTCAAAGTGTATCAGTGATTTGATGAGTATGTAAACTGGTCAGGTTATGGGAATATAAAGCTGTTTTCCATTTGCTTCAAGTAAATTTTTTCATAGATAACTGGGCTGCTTTAGAGTGAACATAAATGAATGAGGAACTTTTATATCCTTGAAGCTTTCTTACCTTTTCTGCTAAAATTGGTTCCAAAGTTAAAAAATTCATCTAGTTTTGCATTTCCATGTATTTCTTATGATCACAGGAGGATGCACTGCTTTAAGTCAGAAGAGCATTGCTGCCAGCAGTGTCTCAAACATAAGTTCCATAGATAATACTGATGTTTGCAGGGGAGGTAGTCTCAAGTGTTCAGTCTACATTCATCTGTTATGGTGAACAGCTTGCTTTTATTATGGCAAATACTCATCTTGTTTCAACAAGACATACTTATGAAAAAGGAACACGAATAAGATAACTTCATGGTCTCTTCAAAGAGATGTTCCTTCAGCCCAAAGACTGGAAGTAAAACTGTTAGATGTAATCTAAAGATGCAAAAAAGAGAAGCCCTCCTATACTTACATCATAAGGAAACCTTAACCATATGAAGTTTTCTTCCTTTGGCACTGTGTCACTGGCAGTGACAGTCAGAAATAGACATTTCTAAAGATAGAACATTTCTAGAGATCAAGTTAATCAAAACTGAGAGAGTTTGTGGATGCCTTTAATCCTAATCCATCAATCTGACAGCATTTAGCATGTCTGTCCATCAGATTTATTCTGCAAAATTTAGAATACAATGTTCAAGGGGGGGGAGGGGGGAAGTAGTATAAAGAACAACTTGACAATTAAAGTGTACAGGAAGCTTTGGCTCACATGAACCATTAATATATATTGATATATGTTTATGTATTGATTAAGGGGGAAACTATTTGAATGTTATTTTAAACTTTTGTGATAGACCCTTTGTGTTATCTAAATATTTTAAAGATTAACTTTCTAAAGAACAATCATACTTACCTACCTGAATTGTAAGACTGGATTTCCAATACTGACCAGTACTTTCATATGTAAATATCATCAAAAGACAAACTAACAACTTCTCTCTCGCAAAAGTCTGCAAATACCAGAGTTTGTGTTAAAATGTAAGGCAAAAACTAACTTGTACAGTCACTGATAGCTCACCACGTATGAGCATCTCAGTTTAAAAGAGGAAGACAGGCAGAAATTTTTACTTTCCACAAGTCGTCTTTGGCTTCCTATGCACACACTTTGGTCTGTTCTTCTACTCAAACAATACTGTTTCATTTTTTTAGGGGATACACAAAAGCCTTATGTCCATGGGCTTTGAAACTGTGCTTGCTGTTCTGCAGTTGGGGCAGTTGTACAATAGACCCAAACTATGACGGTTGCCCTTAAAATAAGAGTTTATTTCTGATTGATAAATTCCTGTTGCAGGACCTCTTTTACTAGCATTTTAGTATTTTTAAAGTTGGTTTTATATATAATTCTGGTGCCATGGGCTATTTTTCTAATTTTGGCTATGCTATTATTCAAATCAGAAGAAATAAAGGAAAAATCGGATAACTATTTTACATTATCTCAAGGAAGGGTTTTGTGAAAGCATCCTTATTGTGAGTGTGAGAGAAAAATGTGCAAGATTCTAACAGAGACAGCACACAACATTTGAAAAACTCTTATCGAAAAAGTGCCTCTGTTTTATGAAATGTTCCTTACCTAAATAAAATAGTGTCACTACATGATTTGATTTAGCTATTGACTTGTGTTCTGGTTTCTGAGAAAAATGAGGGCTTTTTGTTTTCTGTTTTGTTTTCTGTTGTATTTGGATGCAAAAAAATAACAGTCTTGAAACTAATAGCAAATTGTTTTTGCACTCATACTTGAAAGACATGCTGATATTGTGAATATAATATTATTAAGATTCATTATGAAATTACCATGACAATTAAAGTCAGCTGTGAAACACCAGTTCAGGACTAACTCTCTCATTTTAAAATAATATCATTAGTCCTTGTCATGCAGAGAAATGTAATTAATGTAAATTTAATTTGCATATTCCCTGCTTCATTTCTTTTTTTTCTTTAATCTTGTAATCACCGCAAGTAATTTTTCAAAAAGGTGACCTTAATAAGTGATTAACATTTTTCTTAAACTCAACCTAACAATTGTTAGTTTATTATTATTAGTGTTACTGTAAACAAACAAAAACTGTTCTAAAAAGAGATGTTCAAAAAAGCAGAAATAATGGTAAAAGGTGCATTATTTCATTTAGAAGGGTTGGGATAATAATAAACACAGGATTATATACATATGCGAACACAGCCACACAGTTCACACCTACTGTGAATCTGCTTAAATGGTTCTTATTGACCAACGATTACTATCATGTTGCCTTAGATATTTTTTCTAATCAGGCAGAAAACTCTGAGTCTGGGATTAATTATTTGTAATAGATGTATGAGCTAATTTACCTTCCTTCTTCTGTATGAATTATTCACAATCATATTTCTCAAATATAGTGATTATTCAAAGACTATTTTCTGCAGACACTTGTGAATAGCATGTTCACAAAATATTTATTGTGAGTGTATTTTAAAGATAAAAATCACAATTCTGTTCTGATTTCCATTGGTACAAATCCACAGAAATAAATCTTCTTACATCAGTGAGTAGAAGACCAAAGCAACCAAAGCAATCGGGACACACTAGGAATTCTCTGAAACACAAAGAATTTCCAGGGCCAGAGAAGCCTAGAATTGAAAATATAAATATTTAAGTTGCTGAATTCATTATTCATTTTATTTGAATATTCTGTGATTGCTATAGAAAATTATTCTTACTGGCACATCTTCCTTCCAACAACTCATTTTTTAGAATATTCACAAAAAGGCGAACATAAAGCAGTGAGTACAAGTGAAAGGATTCATTTGAAAGTGAATATTCACAGGAAATTATTTGCCCAGCTGGCAGAAATAACTGTGGTATCTAGAAGTAATTACTGGATATCTGAACTACATAGTTTTAGCCAAGACCCAAAAGCTTTTCCATGCAAAAGGGAATTAGGGAGCTTGGGATATTTTAAATGAGCTTTTGATATTTCTTCAGTCATAGTTCCATGTGACATGTGGCTCCATTGCTAAACTGAAAGAAAAATTCACTGTCTGGATCCGATTCTGCTCTGAGATACATGAACATTGAATTTTTCAGTGTAGTAGGGTATAATCACAAGTAGCTACTAACGTTGACATCACTACCAGGTATTGTATTTCTATGAGAATTGAGCTCTTATTAATAAGCTCGAGAATTTTGAAACCAAATGCTGAAGTCATAAATTTATACTTCAGTCATAATTTTTTAAATTTGTGAGGTAATACATAATGGCAATAACTCACTAATAAGAAGTTAGGTTTAACAGCAACCTTCATCTTATTCATAGTCAGCATAAGTCAGATGTTATTTTGGGGTTTCCAAAGTGTCATAAAGATTTTCCTGTTTAGTTGCTTTTTTTCCCCAAAAGATCTAGGATGTTTCTTGTGATCTTTCATGCTGTGGATTTGGAGTTTAACATTCTAATGTTATATGATCCTCTTATAATATTCCTCCCAAATTGCAGGACTAGTCTAAGGTTGTTTTAACTTGTTCAGACAGACTTCAATAATAAGACATAATTATTCAATACCAGCATGTATTCTGCAACAGCATTAGACTATTTTTTAATGCAATTAGTTGGAGTGTTAACAAAAAACATAACTGAGAAGAAGTTTTTGACTGGGTTGGCTCAAATTACTTTAATGGAAAATTAATATGCAACGCTTCATGTTTTAGAATAAGACTTTAGAATAATGTTATTACATCCAGCACATTAAATTAAGAAATGCAAGGTTTTCTTTTGTCTCATGTTCCTGCCTTTCAAAATGTCATTCTGTAATCATGTCAACATTCTTTTACCATTTTTACAGAATGTGTCTCTACATGAAAATTGGTTCTTACCAGCCAGTATTACTGGTAGCTCATGCTTAAAAAAACAACAAAAAAAAAATTAATTGGAGTAACAGGACTTGTTTAAATTGATACTAAATTGCAGAAGACTCTCTCACAGTTCCTGCTGGCTTAGTGTAACAGATGTCGCTAAATTACCTCCAACTCAAACAGGTAAAGACTTACCCACTGAATTGCCCAGTACCCAGACACTTCTGCTATGACCTCCAGTGTTTCCCATGATCTCTGAGGTTTTAAACCAGGACTTGGTATCTTCTAGAAGATAGCCTTCAAACTAATGAGACTCCAAAGGGAACAATTCTGGCATTAGGGCATATGGCCTGTGTTATTCAAGAAACCACAGGCTAGAGGACCAAACCAGTTATATTTAGTCATAGGCTAGATAAGTAACGTATTTCATTCTGAACTTGAAATATGTTAATCTGAAATTCTTTCAAGATGCTGAGGTATTCCATTTTCAATCCACCAACAGCATTTCACAGTTATAACAAAATGCATTGTTTACAAAAAATACTTGACACAGCTACCAAGGGCTCTGTCTACACATTTTCTCCTTCCTATTCAAATGCAGTCCTGTGCCTTTTGTATCAGATGTAGTCCATGGGTACAATGTCTCATAAGTAATTTTACAATAAAGTCTGTCGTAAGAACTGGTTCTGTAATATGTTCATTGGCAATATCTTGATCACATATGTCTCTGGGAAATAAAAAGGAAAGGCAACATTCATGGTTGTCGCCAGTTGTGTTATGTATTTCTAGTCAAAAGTCTAACAGTGAGGAAGAGGGAAGTAGAGGTCAGATAGTGGGAAGAAGAGAGTGATCTAACTCTTCTCTGACTTTTCCTTTTGTACAGAATTCTGTTTTACTGGCATGGACACAAAAAGAAGAAAAGAAATCAATTTTAAATGCCCAAGTAGTTCAGACTGATAAGAGTTTATCAGTTCTTTATTACTATTTTTATTTTGAAATCTTGTCTACAGAGGAATCTTGTCATCCAGATGACATTGGTTAATTGACTATTATTTCCAATATTTATGTAGTGACATCACTGGATGTCATACATAAAGGCTTCTACAGGCATTTGAGAAATACCGTTTCTGTTAAGTGTATTATCAGAAAGAGAGAGTTGAATTATCTTAACCAAGGTGAGTGCTAGAAAGATGTAAGCTACTGTGTGCTCACTACCTTAATGCTCTGGCTGATGCAAAGCTGCCTACTATGGAGATGAAGTTTCCCTGGAAATTGGAAATGCCATGACATGCTGTTAACCAAAATAAATTAGGTATAAGAAGCTGTAAGTGATGTTGCTCATGAGGTGGGGGAAAATAACCCAGACAATTTCTAACTATGAATGCTGTGAAATTTGCAATTTCTTGGTGTGATTCCACACTTTGGAGCTGGGCTTTAAAGTTCTAATACGATATTACAATCTTTTTGTTCTCTATCCCCCCGTAATTAAATGGCCCACTGGCCAGCTCATGCCTTAAATACAGAACCTGTGACAGAGGTTCACTCACAGCTAAGGAAGAAGAGTCATGACATAAATTGTTACTAACACATCAGGTACTCTAATGTGCTCACCCCAGAATTCACAAAGGAATTCTTTCTCTCCAATTTAACCAGCAGCAGGATCAGTCCTCAGTCTCTGTGAAACATATTTGAGCATTTACTAGCCAGCCTTACTGTTTATTGAAAGGTAGGCTTCTGCCTCAAAGCATTTTTTTTAAGAATTGTAGCTGAAAACTATGAGAATTTCCCTGATATATATTTTAGTAATATTCACAATTAAAGGACTAATTTCTAAACTTATTGAGCAAAATTTTTATTGCTGTGAATAAGCACTCCCTCTACAGAGGACACACAGTGTCCGGTTTTATGTGGAAAACTGTACAAAATCTATTTTACTTCCAACTAATTCAGTATGGTTAATGATTAATAGCTGTGAACAATGTAAAATTTTCATTA
Organism: Haliaeetus leucocephalus; assembly: GCF_000737465.1. Lineage (NCBI taxonomy): Eukaryota > Metazoa > Chordata > Aves > Accipitriformes > Accipitridae > Haliaeetus > Haliaeetus leucocephalus. The sequence continues at coordinate 3,788,516 of NW_010972842.1, read as the reverse complement.
TGTTGAAGTACACAAGCACATTAAGCATTTCTGAAAATGATTCTTAACTCTTTTAAAAGAATAGAAGTTCTTAACATTTTCACATTACACTGTATAAGCTGTGTTAAGAAGTGTCATTAAAAATGATTCCTTCTGTAATGATCAGGTATCTCAGGTACAGATTCAGCCATATGTTCACTAATGAAACTGTTAACTAATCACAAATTGACATGAATATGAGAAGTTCTGGTCTGATAAAAATGTTTTAGGAAAGGGGAAAGGGGAAAGGGGAAAGGGGAAAGGGGAGGGAAGGGGAGGGAAAGGAAGGGAAGGGAAAGGAAGGGAAGGGAAGGGAAGAACATGTTTATATTGATTTTATTTAAATTTGTGACAGAAATTAAAATATTCTCCAAAATTGTAACACATTAAAAATAATACAGACCTTTAAAATCACTAGGTTCTCAGAACAACAATGCTTCAATATTCCAGACCTTCAGTGAAGTATTTAATATATTTTGACTACCTTGATTCGGTTCATAATCTCTTGAACTCCTGGCAGTTAAAACCAAAGTGTCAAAATAATGACAAACCCAGTTCTTGCACAACTGATAATCTAGTTTTGCAGCTTCATGAAAAGAGAATAAGTTATTGCATACTTACTAGTCCTAGTGCTTTTATCTGTAGGCTATAGCTTTTAGGATTGAAGTGTTGTCCTATTAGTTTTTCAGATATTCATTTGATTTTCCAAAGATTCATTTGGCAGCTGGGATGCCAAAATCACACGTTACTCACTCCCAGGCTTCCCCTCACTTTTACTTCTGTATGTCCCATCCATTTCTTGTACATTTTTGGCGCTTTTATAGGGCCTTGCCCCTGCTGTGTGAAAAGCCAAACTGAAGGCAGAGGGACACCATCATCATGTTGTGCAAACACCATTTTACCTGATAATCACTATCACTCCTTAGACTCTGCCAGAATGGATTTGTCTTCAGTAGCCCCAGATAATCATTTACATTGCACTACAGCTATCAAACATAAGTTGTCAGGGTCCTGTCAGATTTTAGGATGGGTTGTCTGAGTTCACAGACAAGTCAGGAGTCTTTCCTCAGGCACATCTTTACACGAGAAGTTACAAAATGAACAGTAATAGCAGTACAGTACAAAATATCCCAAACCATTCCTCTCATACAAAATATATTGATTTATTGCCAAACCAAAAAATCCACTATAACAAAACTATATCCATTAGAGATGGAATGAGTAGGTTCTTGTCCACCATTTCACTGGCCAGGTTTCCTGCTGCAAGGCCAAGGACGTTCTGTAGCTTACAAGAGACGCTAGTTACCACTTTGCCTGCCCTCCACCTCTGTTTTATGTATCCATACTATGCTACCATTTACACGAAACTGACTGTGTTTAAATGTCCCGTCACAGAATAACCTGAATAAACTTAGTACCTGTTTACTTTTTAAATTATTACCCAAGAAATTTTGCGTCTGCCATGCCTTTGCCTCATTTTCCATAGTATCAGTTATGCCTTTGCCTTAAACTGTCTCACACCAATGGGCGTACAGTACTGCATCCACAGCGATCCAGCATCTGAGCTTGATCTGAGCAATACATCTCTTTGTATATATATATCTGCTACTGCAGAGTAAGAAAGAGAGAAAGTGCAATACATGTCCTAGTCATTTAACAAAATACATACATAAACATCATTTTTTCAGCCATAGTCTGGCCCGAAGATATTACTGTTTCCTTACAGTTGTAGAAAGTAGGTTTATAGATCTATGTCAAATCTCATACTCAATTTCAAATGTTAGCAGATAGAAGTATGAAGCTGAGGCTTCTTGACTGAAAATTCAGAGATTCCTTCATCACTAGTTATAGGAAGATTAATATTATTCCTTCTGTCCCTTCCTTGGAACAATGTCTGTTGATGTAGATACAGGTAAACAATTTCATCTCGTACATATTATGTATGCAGTGATTTGTGACTCCTGATGGTTCATTTTATGGAACTTTTAGCAGATTCAGTATAAAAAAATGTATTTCCAAGAAACTCAGACATGATGTAGAAGACCATAGTATAAAAAGCTAGAGGGAGCTGAGTATACAAAATGTATATTAAGATATCATTTATCACTTCCCTTGTTCTTCATTCTATATTATATCTGCTATGCTACAACTGTATTACTATTCCAGGCTGTGGCCATGTTCCTGCATTCTTAATGGTGTATCAACATTTGTTTGCATTTTCAGGCAGTTATTTTTGGGTGATTAATTTGGGTGTCAAAAACCAAACTGTTGTCTTCCAGATACTATTCGGATCAGATTAACTATGTCCTTATCCACAGGTATGAGGTATTTCAATTCTAGCCCATTGCTCAGTCTAGATAATTAAGTTGTCACTCCTTTAAGCAATCTATTACAATATAGTATGCAATTGGTTTATTATACATGAAAGCCTGTAATGGGCAGGTTCCCATCAGTGGTTTGCAACTTGATTATGTGCATGACTATCAAAAAAATAAAATAGAATGCATGTAAATAGGAAAAATAATGGAAAGAAAAAGTTAGAAAAAAATGTTTTATAGTGGTTCTAGTTATTTTTTGGATGTTTTCTCAGAATTACAATGTCTTCAGCTAATGCAATGTACAGAGATTTATTAATTCACCCCTGAGTAGGTAATTCTATGTGATAATTGTGAACTTAATAAGCTAACATGTATTGATTAAATATACAGTGAATAATAGAATATTCAAAACCACATCTATTTGTATTGAGTGAGACCTCCTTCCTTCAGCTAAGGATTCATGAGAGTAGAAAGAGACAAAAAGAAGGAAAAAGTTTTCATGACAGAAACCACTATCTGAATGTGCTGAATTCAGGTATTTAAGATTGTCTTTTTCAGCAAGAATGTGGGCAAGAAAATTTTGGATCCTGTCATTGGTCCAAATGCACATTCAATTGCATTTGACTGTCACCTTCCCCAGCTTCTTTAGCCCGAGGTATTTTGGTATAATCAGAACATTTTTCTAGCTGGCTTTCTGGAAGATCATTATATAGCTGCCTATTTCAGAGGCTTTTTCCTTCAGAACAGATGCATGTTGTCATTGCTACAGTCAAAATGTTAGCCACTTCAATACTAACCTCTTTACTTTCTAAAGTTACGTTGAAGAGGGTTTTTTGGTAGGTTGGGTGGGTGAGTCCTTTTGTGCAAGGCTGCGAGTCATTCCAAGAAACATTAAAGAATGTTTTATTGTGCCTAGGAATTCAAAGAAAATCATAGTTTAATGGATTACATCAAATCCTATCACAAAGGCATATTTGTATATGTTGGGTTGTTTCCTCTGTTTTCTGGCTTTCTCACCCCCATAACGGGTGAGATTCATTTATATCGCTTCAGAAGCTGATCCCTATCCTAAATAATGGTCTCCGACTCCTGCACAGCTTTTCAATGAGAGAGAACATCAGGGATGAAGTACTTGAAATGTGCACTACTTCAGTGACGATACATATATTTTGAATAAGTATTTGGTACAAAAATATAAATCTGTGTACATATGCCACTGTGTATATGTACGCTATAGATAAACACATGCAATATTTGTCATAGCACTCACCTAGAACTGTACCCTTTGGATGACCTCCAGAGTCTCAAAAGGCTTTTAAATCAGTAAGGAGTCCTATAAAAGCGGAGAGAAGTAGTGAATGCATCAGAAAAATCTACAGTCTGAAAAGACTATATCAAAAGAGGCCAGGAATGAAATCAAGTTAAAACTACCATGACACCAAACAAAGCAACAAAGATAGTTCCACACCCACATTAGTACTAAGAGGAAGACTAAGACAGCTTAGTGCTATTATTTGTTTGAGGGAAATGTTTTGTTTGAATGGATGATGCAGGGAAAGCTGAAGTAGACAATGTTGTCTCACTTCACTCTTCCCAAAAAGAAAAAAAAAGAAAAAAAGATTAATTGTGACCAGAGTCCAAGGAAAATTAATTTTTACATGGAGACAGACATAGGCAGAATGTGTAAAAAAATAGCTTTAAAAGTGTACATAGATCAGATGCATTCAAATCCACAGGCTCAGATAAAATTCTCCCCAATGTACTTAAGGAACTAGCTAATACAATCTTGTAATCAGTAGTCATTCTCTTTGACAAACTTCTGAGCATGGGGAAAGTCCCAGAGTATTGAAGAAGGCCAAACATAGTATTTATTCTTAAAAGGGGGGGTTGAATGAAGAACCTGGAAGTTATAGATATCAGTCTAATTTCAGTACATAGGAAAAGTCTGAATCTTTTTTTAAACAAAACATTTTCTGAGCTCCTAGAACATAATAAGACCTGAAACAAACAACGAGCATAGTTATGTCAATAACTATAATTTTCTTCTTTATCAGAATGGATGCTCTGGCGGGCTATGGGAAATACTACATGATTTATTGCATTTTTACATATAGGTTGTATAGGATATTCTCATAAGAAAATGAGGAAAATACAGTTCAAATGAAAAGAAACTATTTCTGAAAAAAAGCAGGGCTTGTCCTCAATTCTTTACTAAAAGCAGGTTAATCCAAAAGAAATCTTATATGGGGCTGTGTCAGTGTGGTTTTATTCCATACTTACACTAACTTAGAAAAGGGAATAAAGAGTACATGCATGAAAATTGTGAGCCACCCCAAAATAGGAGAAATCGAAAATACCCTTGAGGTGAGGATCAGACTTCAGGATGATCTTTACAAATTGGAGCTATAGCAACAATCATCAGGAGGCAATTCAGTCAAAAAAAGTGCAAAGTACCATTCGCAGGAAGAAAAAAAATCAAAGTCATCAGTGCAGCATAGAGACAAGCTGGCTATAGGCAGTTGTATGGCAGGCAAAGGTTCTGTAGGACAAAGCTAATTGGAGTCAAGGCTATCATACAGTTTCAGAATGATTCTCTGAGAAGTATTCTGTATAAAATTCAAGAAATTGTTCCCCTCACTACTAGGAAAGCTTCATCTGCAGTAATATATCCAATTTGGGAAATGACACTGATGCAGACAGAACAAAGACAATATAAGGCAGAAAAAAGATATTTAGAAGATATGATCTAAGATTTGTTTTGTACAGATTTTTAAATTCTGAAATAGGAGACTGTGTAGAAAACTTGATAATTGCCTTTTGTTTTGTCATATGTTATAAACAAGATTACGATCAAGGGTTTTACATGTCTACTTGGGCAAGGACAAAAGGATAATCTCTAATTAACAGTAAAAAGATATTGCTGGATGGCACGAAATACTTTCTAATACTGTGACAAGCACTGAAATTGTCAAACTAGGGGAAATTTTGGAAATTTATTTCCTTGGAGATTTTTAGCAGATGTTTAACGGATGTAAGAGCATAAGAATGGCTGAAACAGATTACTCCACAGCCGTAGCTATCCAGGACTTCAGGGAAGACAGCATGACCAGTTAGATGGTTTTTCTGGGGTGGGTGTGGTAATGTTTTCATACTGTCCTGGAGGGGTGGGGGGAAGTGAGTGTGTGGCTCAGGGAATCATAAACCAGAGCCATTTTGCTTGTATTTAACAGTCTCGGATGGATTTTTCTTCTCTGGATTTTTCTCATGAACTCATTTAAAAAGTTTAGCTTGCACAACATCCAGTGCAAACACTTTTCACAGCTTTATGTGATCGTTTCAAACCTTCCACGTGCCACCTCCATTTAATGCCTATAGGTTCTGCTGAAAAAGGCAATGAACTATGTTTCCCTATTCACCATCCCAGTGCCACTCTCAGTCCTCTCTAACATCTTCTTTTGGTTATCTCTTTAGCCTGAAAAGGCCAATCATGTTGGATAAATGTTTGTTAGGGATAGCCTAAGTTACAGTGAAACCTCTCATGGGGCAGAGGGTTAAAATAGATGGATGTGCTGCTTGAAGCCCTTTAAACATCACGAAACAGAGTGATGAGCTGTATGAGTCTTCCTATTGTTGAAATTTCATCCATGTTCTCCTTACTGCTATCCAAACAATCTTTTAACTGGGATGTAAATAATCTGTTTACTGGGGTGTGATGAAGAAAACTAGTGTTACAGAGCAGCACAATGGTATAAATGGCACATAAATGCCTATATTTTAATCAAAAGCATAAAATACAACTGAAAATTAGGGGGTTTTAGACAGTCCTCCAGTTTTCCATTCTGCAGAAAATAACCTCAGTTTGAGATGATTTTATAATAAAATGGCAAAAAATCACATATAATTTCAACAAGAATTTTGGGGGGTTTTGACAGGTATTAAACATTCCCTTCTAATTTTTCCATCAATTTTTTTTTTTAAATTTCTTTATTGTAAACCCCACTGAATGTCAAATAAAGCTTCTATTTCATCAAGAAAAAAGAATTATTACAAAATTTCAAGAAGTCCTTTAAATTGCCACCTACAAGCTGAACGGAAACAAAAGATCAGTTTCACATATAAAAATAACTTATTCAACCTGTATTTCCTTCATGTGGGCTTGCAATAGTAATTTTTATGCATCTGAGGTTGCATACTCTTAATTGCTTAACAAGATATATGACACTAGAACTCTTTTTCTCCTTTTCCCATGTTCTTTTAGTGCTAAACTGCAGGTTTTACACATAATAGATGTAATGAATTCTGACATATGTCATTATAATAACCATTATTCAATTATATTAATGGATTTTGAACAGGCTATTGGCAATAGTAGAATGAACATACTATTTTTATTGGCTTAGGAAGTGCAGAAAAAGCTAAAATGTTAAAGTATGTGGCTTACCAAAAAAACCCTCCATTAATTATTTATCCGGGAAATAATTGGTCTTAGCTGGCATAATGTAGGTTTGAAAATAACATTTAGAGTGTCCCATTGGTCTTAAAAAAAATCCCAGTACGTAACATGTTTTTCTCTTGAAGAAAATAATGTCAATCATGGATCAGCCCCAGAGACTTTCCCATGCTCTGTGAATCTTGTCATTCCAGAAAACATAATGTCATCTTGTTAGAGGCCTTTGGTTGACAGACATAGAGAGAAGTGCAGAAGCAAAGCCTGTTGGTGCTGTGTAATCAAAACTGGGCTGTAGTGTTTTTCGCAGGAGCTTTGAAGCCTTTATGAGTATCTATGGGCAAAGCTGTACTTAAAGGGAATGCTAAAGATAAAGTGTTTAGATTATCATAGAGGACATTGGGGAGGTTAAGGCAACATTGCACATCAGGCTGTTCATTCTTCCACACAAAAACAGAAACAATGAAATAAGCGTTCCTCAATAAACAGATTTTAAAATAGTCACTATCTTCTTAAAAAACAAAGCTTAATTTCTGTAAAAACAAATAATCTTTAAACAGTCTTTAAAAATTTTACAAGTCCTTTACATCCCTAGAGGTAAAACATCACAACTTCTCTCATTAACTCTTCAGCAGGTCTAGAGCGTTGCTCTAAGGACACTGATGTATCATTTATTTGTTAAATTTACTGCATGTTTTATTGTGTGTATATGAAAGAGATCGTAAGACTTAGATGCAGGGATTAAACTTTGTTGCTGATAATCTGAATTTGTTTTTACTAGGCCTATCCTTTTATACTTTTCCTTTAGTAGCACCTTGATAGTCTTCTAATAAACAGACTATTTAAAAAAATACTTTTAAAGTATGCATGGCTAAGCACCTCATACTCATTAGATTTTTAGTAACACACCTATTTGCTAGCATATCAAATTTCAATAAAAGTTAATTTACATGAATCTGCAATAAGAATTATTTTTAAAACCCTGTTAGGAAAACGTGTGCAATAATTCTAATTCCTTTCTTTGCTTTCATTATTTAAATTACACACATAAATGTTTGTTTTTATTGGAAAACTATATTCCTGAAAACTGAGAATTCAATTTTAAACACAGTTTTTCTCTCTCACTATTTCTCTTTTAAGAAATTCAGCCGGTTTGCCATTTATATTTTCATGTAAGAAATTCTGTTCTCATTTATTTTGTGCAAAACCTCAGCTTTGAAACAATGTAAATGAGATCAGAATGTGACCCAGTGAAAATGGTTTGCCATCAAAGGATTCATACTTCAAGCTGTGTTATGTAGCTTTCCAAAAGTGACATCTGGACTCTTGGCAGGTTCCTCAGGCAGCTGTGCTGGTAGCTCAGAAATTGCTGATGAGTCTGCCATATGCAATACCTGCAGTTTGGTTGCTTCAGGCTTGCTCCAATTCATTGCCCTACTGAATAAAATTTGCTTTGAATTATCTTCTATCTGAAAGTATTGGCATACTACTCCTTTTTTTTTTTTTTTTTTTTTTTTAATCAGAGATGTGGTCAGAAAGAAGGAGGGGTTCCAACTTCTGCTACATTGACTTAGCTAGAGGAGACAACTCTGTGATCTAAGAATATCCCCATGCTGCCAGCTGCTATTAAATAGATCTGCAGAACCTGACCAACAGGTCTGTATAACTCACCTAGCGCTCTTGACTCTCCAGATTAATCTGTTTCTCTGTACAGCCTGTATAGCTCTGGAGTCACCTGGAATCAGCTAATTTTGTTTCCTGTGATAGAATTTGGTGTACCTATTCATCACTTCATGAAACTTTGAAAGTGATGAAATGTCAATCACGCTGATAGTATTTATAAACATGGGTTGCATTCAGGGAATATTTGGCTGTTTGGTATGTTAATAAGTTAATAAATGGGACAAAAATTCCAAAGACTGACAGGCATGAGACCACAGAAAGAGCTTTGTGCTCCTTAACAGGATGCTTTAATCAAACTGTTTTTCTTCTTTGTCTGCATGTCTGTACACAGAAACATTATTTAACAGTTATACTGCTTTAGCAATAGGAGTCTTGTACTTATTATAAGGTATCAGTTGTGCTGAACTCCGTACACTCATTAACAGTAGTGCCTGGCAACAGTTTGCCATATATTAAGATCCCCTCTTCTGCTCCACTTTAAAACCAGATACCACGCCCAGATCAGCACAGCAGAGATGCAGAAGGCAATACACAACTGCTTTGCAGATGTTCTCGAAGTCAATAGTATAAACTCTGAAATAATCTTTCTAATCATTAAGTTCTTGCAAGATTTTAATCATTATTACATATCCAGCAGTAAATGTAATAAACACAACACCACAGAGAGAGCTTGCTTTCAAAAATGATTTTAAAGGCAGTGTGTACTCAGATACACACTATTTATAAACATCCCTAAGCAGAGCAGCTAAGCACACGTTAGCCAGGAAACAGCAAAATTTAGATCACATATAAAATATAAGCTTTGCCACTCTGAAAGAGGATGACAGTACAGGCTATTACAGGTAAGGCAAGCAATATAACGCTTTCTGTGCCTCCAGAGGTGTGAGGGATGGAGTGTGGTGGGTTGACCCTGGCCAGTAGCTAAGCCCCCACTCACTCACTCTCCCCTAGTGGGATGGGGTGAGAATTGGAAGGACAAAAGCAAGAAAAACTCATGCGTTGAGATAAAGACAGTTTAATAAGAAAAGGGGGGGGGAAAGAAAGCAAGAGATACAAAGACAATCGCTCACCACCTCCCACCAGCAGACTGATGCCCACCCAGCCTCTGAGCAATGGCAACTTTGGAAAAGTTAGCACAAATTAGCAAGAGGCAAATCATGCCTGACCAAACTGATGGCCTTGATTGAATTAAAGGATTGGGAAAGGCAGAGGATATTTGACTCTCTTGATTTTAGCAAGGCTTTTGACATGTTCTACTTATATTCTTGCATTCCAGTTGGAGTGTTACAGTCTAGATGGGAGGACAAGTAGATGGGTGAAAAACTGGTTAGGTGCTTGAGCCCAGAAGTTAGTGATGAATGAAATCTACCCAGAGACAAGCAGTGTACCACAAGAGTCTATCCTGGGACCTGTCTCGTTTAATATCTTTGTCAACGATCTGGAGGAGGTAGCAGAGTGCACGCTCGTGAGATCTGCATATGACAACAAATTGTAGAGTCCAGTTAATATGCTTGAGGGCAGGGCTGACATTCAGAGGGATCTGGACCAGCTGGAGGAATTATCCGACATTTTGAAAATCAACAAAGACAAATTTCAAGTCCTACATTCGGTATGGACTAATCCCCTACAATGGTACAGGGTGGGGAGCGACTGACTCAGGAGCAGCAATGCTAAAAAGGACCTGGGGATCCTGGTGGGCAGCAAACAGAACTTTGCCCGGTGGTGTGTCCTACAGCAGAGAAGGCCAACAGCCTCCTGGGCTGGATGAAGGGGAGTACTGCCAGTAGACTGGTGAAACTGGTTAGCCCCTTTTACTCAGCCCTTGTTAAACTGTGTCTAGAGTACTGTGCCCGGTTTTCTGTTCCCCAGTACAAGACAGACATCGATAAGCTGGAGTGAGTTCAGCAGAGGGCCTCCAAGCTTGCTTGGGGCTGGAGCACCTGCCCTTTGAGGTGATGCTGAGGGAGCTGGGCTTGTTCGGCCTGGAAAAGAGGTGGCTTTGAGGGGTGACTGGGCAGCTGCCTCCCCAGTACCTCTGGGGACGTTAGCAAGAAGCCAGAGGTTTAGTGCATGGAGGGATGATGGAAGGTAAGGGACCTATTTTGAAACAAGAGAGATTCAGACTGGATGTGAGGAAAAACAGTTTCTCCATGAGGACAGTCAGGCAGTGGAACATCCCGCCTAGAGAGGTTATGCAGCCTCTGTCCTCGGAGATAGCCAAGACCTGACCAGAAAAAACTCTGAGCAACCTGGTAACTAACCCTGTTCTGAGCAGAAAGTTGGGCTTAAGACCTCCTGAAGCCCCTTCCAGCCTAAATTATCCAGAGAACTTTTTATTCTGCAGAGACCGTCACAACTCTAGGAGCCGTTGAAAGTTGCTGTGTAGAAAAGCAAAACTGGATCAGCAAGAGCTCAGTGGAATGAAATGGAGATACCTCTTTTCTTGACCTCTCTTATTTACCAAACCTGAGTTTTCTCTTTAATTTTTTTTTTCCTAGTTTGTGTTCCAGTAAAATTTGTCATTAGATACTGAACACCCTTTTGATGGTTTTGGGGTCATCATTTCAAGAAATCACAGGTAGATTCACCTCACGGAACTGAATGTCACCAGGGTCTACAACATCCTAACAGAGGTATAATGACTTATGTTATTTTTCACTCCTGTATATTCATAAGGGTCAACTAGAGGGGGCTTGAGTCCTCCTTTCCTCTCCTGCAATTGTGCAAGGGAATTATTACCAAGAAAATATTCCTTTGGGAAACAGCTGTGAGATTCCCTATGCCAGGAGTATAGTTGGAGCAGAGAACTCGCCGTTTTCCTGAAACTGAGAGTGAAAGGCAGAAGTTTTCGTGTAGTTTCACCACTTCAATACACACAGCCATTAGCTTCCTAGTCTTGCCAGGAATGAAACTGTGCATCAGAGCTTGTTATTTTCCTTCATGTACCCAAGCAGACCATTTGTCTTACCTTTCACTTTTTGTGTAAGGTCCTCTGAGTATTTAAATTAATTTTTTCTATCTGCAGTGACATATTATACATTTTCTTTTTACTGATAATGGGGGGGGGCTAGCACAATACAGGAGATGAAGAGAAGCTTAATATGTGTATCAGTGGGACTATATAATCTATCGCTTCTGATTACAGAGGAACTGGACCTAATGAATCTGACAGCCCCTGGCAGCATTATGGTCTGTGTTCCTGCTTCCTCACCTCAATGACAAATACATTTCTTGCATGCCTAAAACACAGTCTTCCTTAAGTCATAGGCAGCTTACAGGACAAAGCTCTCTGCTGCATAAGGTAATAATATATTTTATTTATCTACAAAACTCACTATTTTATTTTATGTTACTCAGAGTTAAAATATAACTTATGGTAAAATATATCCATTTTAAATATGTGTAGGTAAAATGCACACTGTGGATAAACTTTCATATGACCACCTTTCCTGCACACTGTTTTTTCTGATATTATGCAGCTGTGTTCAGCATCTGAATATGTTATGCTCTTATCTAATGACCTGGAAAAATGATGAGATAATACATGATTTTGAATTATTTATTAATAATAATGGTTATGCAAAAAAATTGAATCTAAATAAGTATGCTTGTTATTAATACATAGCATATGTAAGAGATTTTTCCCCTGTGTTTAACTGACTCTTGTCCTGTTCAAGATAATAGGCTTAGGTTTTGCTGGAGTTATCTCACATAACCTCAGTCATGTAATTAGGCATCTAGTCTAAGCAGTTAAAAAGGCTCAATCTGCAGTAACTGAGGAGCAAGAGATAGGAAGAAAATCAATTGTAAATTAATTTATTTGTCAGTTTGTATAATGCATAAGATATATAACAAATAAGAATACACAACATGCTATGTTTTATATATTCCATGTCTTACATTGTACGTAACGTGTATATATAGTTGCGTATGTATGTCTGGATATGCAGCAATATGGAGAGGAAAAGACAGCGTGTCCTCTGGAACACCTTCACATTAACTCCCTCTGAAACACCCCCACGTTAACTCCCTCTCTACAGAGAAGACAGTTTGCCTCCTCATGGGGACTGTCCCACTGGCCATTGTCTCATTGACTATGGAGAAATGTACGTCTAACTTGTACTAGATGAGTGAGATGAAGCCCAACATTAGTTTTCTGCTTATTCACATGCAACATTTGTTTTCTAGGAGTCCTGCCTTAAAGGAACAGAAATTCATACTTCTGATACAAGTGATCATTTGCTCTGCCCCAGCCTGGTGCCAGTGTAGAGGCACAATGATTGTCTCAGTGTGAAATATAACATATGATGGATATACAGAACTGTTCTTCCTTTAAATGATAAATTTCTAGTTTGCAAGCAACATCTCAGAAGCAAACATGACAGATGATAATAAATGTAAGTAGCCACTCTGAACCTGGAGTCTCATTATTTTTAAACCAATCTAGCAATGGCATACTGAGGAGCTGTTTTAAGGCAGCTCTTGCAATATAAGAGAAAAAGAAGTTTTTAAGACAGAAGAAATCTTTCTTAGCTAAGAACTTTGCCTTTGTTACTGAGATGTTTTAGTTTTCTTTCCTATCTGAAGAAGCCAGTTCCTCACTGAGGAACAACTGTCTGTCAACAGAATTATGCTGATTTGAACTGTCCAATGATCCTTCTGGGTGACAGTAAGCACCTATGTTTCAGGAAGAGTTTTCAATCACAGTAACGACCTAGCTCTTTGGCCCAGAAGATTATTGCCAAAATTAAACAGTTTTCATGGACAATTATCAAACATTTTACAAAAAGCACAGTGGTTTTTATTATTTTATTTGGTTCCATGGATCAGTTACAGACCTCACCATAACCCTGACTACTCAGTAGTCTTTTCTTTCTCTCTATAAATCCCCAGACACAAATACTTGTATCAGGTTAATATAACTGGTAAATACTGATAGCAAATAGAAAGCTGCTTTGAGGTCATATTTTATCAACCATGACCTAACCAACATGTCCTAACTACAGCTATAGCACTGTCAGTAATACACAAAACTTTTCTGTGGGACAGCTTTATCATTAACTGAGTACCCTGAGGATAGAAATGGTAATGAATAATCCTATATTGGCTTTTTACAGACTAGACCAAAGAGACAACTATGTAAATACTGAAAATGTAAAGTAATGGAATACCACTATAGGGCCACAACCCCACCCATAAATACCACCTGTCATTAATTTTTACTTTCTTATGAGGTTGGTTCAAGTCTTATAACAGACTTTAAATTCTTACTTGGAAAAAAAAACAGGATAAAGAAAGCTTTACAGAAATCCTAAGAAAGTTGCTCTGTCATCCTGAGGCAGCTCTGCAAGAGACCTTCCAGTTCAAGAGATTAAATGGGAGAATGGGAAGAGAAAGAGAGGGGCCTGGGCTTTAGCCAGTGAGTCGTACCCACACTGCACTCTTAACATTTCATAATGCCTCTCATTCAGCCTAGGGAGAAACATTTCAGACCAGAGCCAGTGTCCTAATCCTTCCTAGCAAAGACTAGCAGATATCCTGCTTGTCATCTTAGACGGCTTTGTCTGACCGAGAGCTGCACTGCCATTCCCATATTAGGCACTCATATGCACAATATATTCAGTCTTTACAAAATAGCTAAACGATATTCCATCTCTTTGTGGATCTCCCATCTGGGATGTCTGACATAGTGATGAGGCTAGCAATTTTCTCTAACCTTACCTTAAAAGATCTGGGTTTTTTCCTTCGGTGTACTTGTACAGCTGTTGCCAATGCAACAGAGAAGTTATATTCTAGCTACAGACTTTTGCGATACCAAAATCCTACTGTAATCTAATGGGAATTGGACAGATAAATCCTTTACAGTATTTAATGTATACCATTCACGTATACTATTTGCCACTGCAGTTTCTCTTCAATATCTCCTCATTTGCTACTATTACATTTGTATTTCCTCTCAGTATAATTGTATATTGGGTTCACATTTTTCCCTGTTAGGAAAACATGTAAAAATTTCAACTCAGCACTCTGTACTAGCACAGTTAAACCATTTGATACTTTTCTGATAAAAAAACACTACGTTGGATCTTCAGCCAGGCTAATTCAGTAAAACTCTGTAAAATTAAAGAGAGCTACAGTGATTGAGACATTTTGAAACCTGGCCAGCTATTGACCTCTTCAGACTTTTCTCTGACAACATGCAATATTGAATGCCGATAGTCTTTTGGCTATAAAGAATCTCAGGAATATTTCAGTTATAATATATTTCATTTAAAATGTGAAATTATTGTGTCTTAGGTTGCTGGATATCTTAAAGTTTCATATTCTAACACAATTCTTTCTCATGAGGCAAGGAAAATTAGAATGAAAAATATATTTTCTATTTAACTTCTGTGTGTATACTTCTTTTTATATTTTCACAAACTATTAGAAACATTTTCTTAAAAGGGGTAGTTGTCTCAGTATAGACTTACATGGGTTGTTGTCAACTGCTGTAAAGCTGCAAATTTTAAAACACAAGTTTTCATAAAACTTATTTATTTGCCATTTCCCTTCTCCTTAGAAAAAAAATGCAGTGTTCTTTATTTATACATGATTCTCAGTATCACAATGCTCTTGAAATCTCTAAAAATGCAAAATATTTAAAATATCAACCCATCAGTCCACGATCCCACCATCCCACCACCTCTGTCTTCTTGACTACAGAAGTGAGTGCATCTCGTGGTGTCCTGGTTTCAGCTGGGATAGAGTTAACTGTCTTCCTAGTAGCTGGTACAGTGCTATGTTTTGAGTTCAGTATGTGAAGAATGTTGGTAACACTGATGTTTTCAGTTGTTGCTCAGTAGTGTTTAGACTATAGTCAAGGATTTTTCAGCTTCTCATGCCCAGCCAGGGCACCTGACCCAAACTGGCCAACAGTGTATTCCATACCATGGGACGTCCCATCTAGTTTAGGAACTGGGAAGGGGGGGGCGGGGAATCGCCGCTCGGGGACTGGCTGGGTGTCGGTCGGCGGGGGGTGAGCAATTGCCCTGCGCATCATTTGTACATTCCAATCCTTTTATTATTGCTGTTGTCATTTTATTAGTGTTATCATTATCATTATCAGTTTCTTCTTTTCTGTTCTATTAAACCGTTCTTATCTCAACCCACGAGTTTTACTTCTTTTTCCCGATTTTCTCCCCCATCCCACTGGATGGGGGAGAGTGAGTGAGTGGCTGCGTGGTGCTTAGTTGCTGGCTGGGGTTAAACCACGACACGTGATATGGTCAGAACAACAGGCTGTTTTTTTGCCCTGGTTTAGGCTTCAGTGATCATGGGCAGGGCTATCCAGCAGGTCACCAAAGAGCAGTAGTCACATGATTTAGATACCTTATTATCTCTTTTACAGTTTCTTGACCCTGCTTTTCACCCTTCCTTTCTTCTCCCTGTTGGTTCCAGTCTTTACATCTGTTCCAAAATTTGATATTTCTGTTCCCATTTCTGTAATGTGAGATGATATCACTGATACTGTTATCTAGGTTGAGTTGATCTTGCAAGATTTTACTCTTCAAAAAGCACCCAGAGTTCTCCTCCAATCACCCATGAAGTTCAGCCTTTTGTCATATAACTTCCTCTTAATCACCCCAGTAGTTTTTCACATCCTTTTCAGTTAGCTTAACCTCAGGCCAGGTCCTAACCATTGGCCTGGACATTTTCTTGCAGCCCTGAAAGTTACTAGGAGAACAGAAAATACCTTTCAGTACACCTTGAGGATGTTTAAATTTAGCTATGATGCTGCAATTAACTTCAACAAGTTATGATGTTTCTTCCATACAAAGTGTTGTCCTGGAAGAAACTAACAGTGGGTGGATAACAGTCATCAAGCCTGGACATGGAAGAGAAGCAGTATGAATAGTACTCAGATAGAGTCTGATATTATATATCATAAGTCACACCCAGAGCTGAAGAGACATTTATTCTTCAGATAAGGCCTTGCCTTTCCTAGGACTGCCTTAAATGAGAAAAGGAGCCCATGTGATCCAGAAACTGTAAACTACAAATTCTTGGACCATACGGATGTGGCAAGCCCACTTTTCTAAATAGCTCCCATTCTTATGACGAACACACCCATTATCCAGAGTAAATCTTAGTCAGGATGTACATGCACACATAGTGACTTTAATTTCTATAGTAGCTGAGTGCCCCTTTTCAGGCCAATTTCAGGAAAAGAAAAATATTGCAAAGTTTAGGCTCAGTGGAAAGGAGATAATAAAAAACTAATGACACATTAGATCAGAAAGGATGTTTCTAATTTCTATGAATAGATATAGAGAGAGGCCCAAGGAGACAGTGATACCATGAGAGAGATTAATTTCTGTAACTTCCAATAACTTCTGAGAAATTAACATTCCTAAATATAGAAACTTGAACATCAAAGAAAAACCTTTCATGCTTTCAACTGTGAGGAAAAACAAAAAAGAATTAAAAATAGACATCTGAGTGCCAGGAAAAAAAATAAATTAAAAATCAAATAGTTACTGTGTATGTACCCACCTCCATGTTTGATATAAAAGTGCTTTCAGATAGGTGCAAAATTGTATTTTTAATAAAGCATTAATTGGGAGATTTGCTTTCCAAGAGTTGTAAAGCTATTGCAACAACAATCTACTAGCTGAGCTCTGAAAACATTGTTGTGGCAGCCAGTTCTACCTTGATTTAAGGCTCTCTAATATAAGACTAGTTGTAGCATCTTCTACCAATCTGAACAAATATTCTCACACAAGTAGTCTAGTAATTGAAAAACTTCAAATTGCTAATTCTAGCAAGAACTAAACCACACAATTTTACCACATATGTGATGAAAAAATAATTATACGCATGCGAACACCTGAAATCTTGGTTGGTAGCCAAAAAAAAGCAGTAATTGAGCTCTGTTGAGCACTTACTCCAGAGAGTGCACAGAAATATACAGCAGCAAAGTATCATAGCACCAGGTCACTTACTGTGCTTACCCAGTGACTGTTTCCAGTTGCTGTAACCAGGAGGCAGGGAGGATGCTCAAGCTGTGAAGTAGACATGTCTCTCAGGAACAGTAAATGGGATCTACCCCTACAATCTTGCCCTCACCACTGCATCACCAGAAAGCCTTTGTCTCTGAAAGGATCTGCCAGTTCTTCCCCCACCTCATGCTGCTTCTCTTCGCCTTCCCTTCTCACTGCCCCATTAGGAGGAAGATTTAGTCCTAGTGGGTGACTTTGGGTCCCAGGATGGCAAATGGGGTTGCTGACATGGAGAAGATGAGAGGCAGGAGGCACCCAAGAAACAGAAGCCACTGTCTTTCCCCTGATCTCCAAATGCCCCGTCCACAAGCCAGCAGAGAAAACCCTCCATGGATTCCAGTCTCCAGCCTGGAGAAGCATTTGAGTTCAAATCTCATCTTCTAGACAGGTCCAATAGTCATGACTTTTTACTCAGAAAGGAGTAACAGCAAACCCACTTCTTTTTCTTCTTCTAGACACTCTATACCGGCTATCATCTCTAAGGTGATTGACTCCTTGCTGTTCATGGTAGACAGGATTTCTAATGTCTAGTCCTGAATCAGGCATGTCAGACCCAGAGAAGGATGCTACTGTTCTGTCTTTCTCATTCTCAAAGCACATCTCCAAAGAGATGTCTTTTCTGGATTGCTCTTCAGAGGCACCTTTCTCTCTGCATTTGCTGCAGTCACATGTTTTTAAAATATTTTTGTATTTTCAGCCTTTAGCATGCTTTTCTCCAAATTTTTTTTTTCCTTCTGGTTTTATACTAGTTTTATGATTACCTTGCCAGAATACCTGCTGTATTGTGTTTTCTTCATTGAGCACAACTTCCATCTGTTGAAGGACGTCTTTTTGCCTCTATTAACCTCTTTTACTGAGACATTTAATCATTCTGACTGTTTATTTGTCCCTTTTGGAGACTTTTTCATTTGATGACTTCTGTTTGCTGATATTAGTGTTATTTTAAACAGTCTCCAGTGCACATATGTTGCCAATTCAACTTACCTTTTACACTTCCTTTTGACTAACATCCTCATTTTTGTGTAGTTCCCATTTTCTACAGTTCAAAGATATAACAAGGATTGTTCCCTCCTATGATTTTGAGATTCAATACATCTGATTCAGGGCTAACACCATGGTTGGTTCTTTTTTGGTTCTCTGAAATGTTCAGTGTGGAAATATACTATATTGCAGAAATGTATGTAAGTGATTCAAAGCCTTTTAAAATACAGGGTTTTACAAGCCTTTTCACATTATTTTAGTCTTTATTGTTCCATTCTTCCTGTTTAAACACAGGCCTTTTACTGTGATGCCTAGGGTAGAGTATGGTCTCCTCTGCAAGCCATTATTTCCTCTGTGATCAGTAGAGACCAAGTGCCAACTTCTAAGGAAATTAACATCTTAAAAGGGTTGAATACTCACTCTTCTGAAGGTGGTAAGCCTTTTTTGTTGACTGTGTAAGGACACTAGAGAAAGCATGTTCTTAACTGAGTCACTATGGTTAAGTATGTAAGCTCACGTGGCATGAATCCAGGCCTAAGACCACAGATTTTTAGATAGATAGATAAAAAAGCAAATACAGATAGTGACTCCAGCTGCCAAAGGTATTTTATTCATTTTAGCCATTTTAAAATATTACTTTGAACATTTAACCTACCCAACAAGAATTATATGTAAACTAGATTTCTGTACCATTGATGTTAGTACATTTACAGTCAGATGGTCAGTGTTTAGATGATACATATGAAATATATCTAGTTATATTTAACATCACTATGCTTTGTTGTATTTATTTAAGATATAACACGACACAATTCTAATAAGGTTCAAAATATGACAAGAATAACATCTTCTGAATCAACCCTGTATACAGCTTGAATGGACTTGTGGAACGCTTTGCTCAGAAAAGAATAGTTTTACATTAAACAATATCAAATTAGTCAGGCATAAAAAATTATAAAAAAATGTAGCAGTTGTGATGCAATGGCAGAATGAACAATGAAGAATTTTGATACCCGAGGAAAGTTGCTGAAGGAAGTACATACTGTTGCACAAGCCCTACCTGTCTGTAATTATTAAATTTATTGCATTACTACTTCTAGTCTGTTTGGAATCATTAACACAATGTTTTCAGATACTGGGTTTTCTTTAGATTTATTTTCATACCTCTTTAGAGAAGCACAGGTAGAAAAAAATGCTAAAAATTTGCTATGGAAAGTCTAGCTCACTACACATTTTGACACAAGACAAAATACTCCTGGATGTTCATATAATATTTTGCAAAACATAAAGAAGAAAGATTATGTTCAGGTTGGCTTGATGTTGCAAAAGATAGATGGAAAGCAAGCTGGATGAATTTTCACTAAAAGGAAGGCCAGCTAGAAGACTGCAATCTGTTTTAAATCATTTTGAACTTTTACAGGTCATTTATGGTTTGTCCTGATCAATCCAGAATGGAATCGCAGCGCACACACAAGGCCAGCACCGGTGCTCTCAAAGTGTGTTGACTCCTGACAGTCCGTGGTGGAAGTTACACACCGAGAAGCCACCAAGACAGCCCCAGGCACAGCCCCTGTGTCAGGCTGTCAGCAGTTACCCCGATGCATGTGCAGAGCCTGCTTAGCACGAGCAACAGAAGTGAGCTTGCTTGCTAGTAAATATGCAATGTGCACCCATGGTCCTGGGACCACGCAGGAGCACAGAAATTAAATCCCAGTTCTTCCTTCTTTACAACCAGACTGATCACCAGCACAGATGTACGCACTGAGTCAGCCTCAAGACTTTCTTCTTGCTGCACCGTGGTGAAGTATAAATACTAACGGTCTATGAATTTATTGTTAATTTTTCAAACAGAGATATATGGATAATTTAATGTTAAGGTCTTTGTCTTTATATTTAACATTGGTTTCTCTGTCTTTTAACATTTTGTTTTCCTTTTGTTCTTGGAGCGAGTGGAGATCTCCAAAAAGAGAAAGGAGATTTTTATTTAGTCCTCAGTAGTTCACATTTCATTCTTGTAGAAAAGTCACTTTATAATACAGTAATCACAGTGCAAATGTCAACAGAGAGGCTGTTTAAACATTTCAACATGGAGGACCCATTTCAAGTTGGAGGACAAGGACAAAGATGTACAATTACACAAAGATTTGCAAAGGTTCAGCGAAAAATCCAGCACAGTTAAAAAAATAGAGTAAAATATGCAAATACTGGTTTAAAAAAAAAACTTGAAAAGCCTTTTCCCATTCAAATGAGAAAAATAGAAATTGCTGTGCAAACTAGGGCAAACAAAGCATGTCAAAAATTCTTTGAGAAGCAACTAAAAGCAAAAGGCTACCCAGTACACTTTTAAAATAAAATACACTTTTAAAATAAAATTATTAAGGGGTAAAAGGAGATCCTAAGGAAAAGTCACCTGTATGTCCTCTATTTCTTCTTTTCTTGTCTGAGGCATTTGTAAATAGCCGTCCTTTTATACAGAAAAATCAGACTAAATGGACCTTTAGCCAGGCCCGTTGTGGTATTTTTTGAATCTTAGAGCTGAATTATATCAACATGGGGCAAAGTTCTTAATGTAGCCTGAAATATCTGCATCAGAAGAAAAGCTGCATCTCCATTTCTCATTTGAATCAAGAAAAACAAAACAAGCAGACAGAAACCTCAGAATAGAGTATCTCAATGTTAATAAGCTCAGTTAATAATAAAAAAAAAAAAAAGAAGAAGAAGATATGCTAATCAGAGTGAGAAACAGCCAAATTTGAAGGCTGTGCATTCCAGCACCAGTTTGAGCACCCAGCAAACCAAAGTACCCTAACTCAGAGCAGTAGCTCTGGCCTTGTAACATCTTAATAACTTTACTGAGAGCACAACAAATTGTGTTTAAAGCACAGTAGAACCAGCAAAACATTTTCTGGAATTCCTGAGTGAGGAACCAGCCTTTATCATCACTGTTGTTAGATCGATCTCCAAGTCAAAAAGTGCATTTGCTTAAGAAATCAGTTTGTATGCATTATCATAAAAACGATGCCTCTGCTCCTAGAATATGCTCATTTTGACTGAGTAGTTGAATGGCTCAGAGGGTTTTGAATACTTAATTGAATGAATATTTCATACAAAATCCCTGTGGTACAATAATTTTCCCTGATAGCTATCAAATCTCCAAAGAGAATGCTCCATTTTTACAGATGTGCAGAGCAAGGAAAATATGCTATTGACATATTTTAAGAAATATTTAACTAATGCCTCTTTCAATACTTCTTTTAATTATTATTTCATATAAAATGCTTTTAAATAATCTAATTAAACATGTTTTGCATATTGAGTATCTTTTCCGCTAAAACATACATTTTTCTGTAAGAATTCTCTTTTAAAACTTTACACTTATTGGAATTGTTCAGATATTCAATCCATTAAGTTCCCCACAGTTGTTATGGTAATCAGTTTATTTTTTTAAGGAAGCAGTGAGTTTAGTACAGTTTGGACATTATGTACATTAAATTGGTAAAGAGTGCTGAGATGAGCTCCTTACCTTATTTTGCAGAAAATGTGATCGTCCATCCCTTTTGCTCCAGCTCTTATTGCAACAGTTAGCAGACTGTGTGTTCAACATTGCTCCTTTGAGCAAAAGTATATTTTGGGGTTTTATTTTAGGACCTTCATGCTCAAACATAGAATGATAGAATGGTTTGTGTTGGAAGGGACCTTAGAGATCATCTAGTTCCAACCCCCCTGCCATGGGCAGGGACACCTTCCACTAGACCAGGTTGCTCAAATATGTACCTGTATACATGTTTGTATGTTCTCTGAAGCTATTGCTTAGCTCTTCTTCTGCTGAATAGGGGTACTATAGAACATCTTTGGTAAAACAGCATCATCTTCTTGATATAGTGTAACACCCACTGCTCTGTTTCAGACTCTTCTTGTGAATAGTTAAATGCCATATTTCAGTTTTGTTCCTTAATGAGTTCTGGAAACAGCTAATGGCAGCACAATTCATTGCTACAAGTAATATATTCACATTTACACTAACAGAGACAAAATTGTTGAGGTTTACTTATGTCACAGGAAGATACCAGTATCCAGCTTATGTTCAGAAATGTTTTTCATGTGGATGTTGTGTTCCCAAAGGCTCATATGCTAGAAAGGTGTAGTGGAAGGTAAGTTCAGAAACTCAGATACAAATTAGTGATACCTAGTTATGTCTTTCATATCTTGTTTTCAGTGAAATTGATTGGGGTTGTGCAGTATTTGTGAGGATAGCGCTGGTTCTTGGAGCTGACATAGATACCAAATGCTTTGATCACAACACGTGCCTGTAGTACAGTTAGTGCCGCCAAAGGAAACCATGAATTGACACAGGGAATGCAGGTTTAGGACACCAAGAACAAGAACCTTCCAGCACCAGCTCTTTAACATCCTTGGCTCTTTTGTTTGAAGCAATTGAATGCTGTATGCCAACTATTTTCTTCATGGAAGTTTCTCTCCACCAGAGAGGAAAATACGTTCGAGATTTAAACAAATCTGTGCTCTAACAATTCAGATAAGATATGCTAGCATGCTTCTCTGTCTTTTAAATACTAGTGAATTCAAGCTCCCACACAAGTAACAGAGTATGAATGCACAGAAATTTACAGCTGTATTTTCACTGTATTTCCCACCAAATACAAGAAATCCTGGGAAAAGTAGGGAGACAGATGAAGTTAATGGATGTATTTGCATGTTTGTATTTCTGTATATATAAGTGTGTTTGATTGTGTAGGTAATTTGCTTATACAAATCAAAGTTACCTTTCTTCTCACTTGAACATAACCTTTCTTTAAAGGGCATTCTATCTTTTAAACTTACAAATGTTCTTACATGCTATTAATACACTTGAATAATTTAAAAAAAAACAGAAATGAAAGTAATTGTCAGTGTCATGCATCAGATACCTCTAATCTGCTGGTTTAAGCTTTAAAATTTAAAGGAAGTACAAAATACAACTTCTGATCAGGTCAGAGTGTTTGACAGGGAATGCAATACACTTAAACTAAAGATGCAAGTTGAAGCAAGATGCAAAACAACCACTTTCAATTAGGAAGCTGAAGAAAAGGAAGTGTATCTAAAATAGCTAAACACCTGAAAAAGGAATTGAAATCTGCAGTGCTGCCAACAACTGAGTTTAAACTGTTGATGACATTATGTAGAGGCTGAAAATAGTGACAACGCTACAGACCCTCCCCTGAATTCTTGTCACAAAAGGATTGCCTGATAAGGCTGGAGCAGGGAGATAAGTGCATAAAGCTGAACAAGACATGGTAGCGAGTCAAAAGCAGAAACTAGAACTTAACAGTTAATGCCTGAGGGACAGGACAATGCTTATTTGGAAGATTAATTATCTGAAAAGAAAGACTGAGTGAGTATGCAGACACCCCAAAGCTGGCAGTAACAAGGAAGAAAGCGAGAGAAGGTAATGACGCACTGGCCAGCTTTGTAGAGGAGGTTCTCTGCCTAAGCAAGTTTCAAGACAGTAAATAAATTTAATGTGCATGAAATACTGCTGTGCACTTTTTTCTCTCCCTCCTTATGACTGTTTTACAGAATCACATCCAAGTGCCCAGCAAAGATTTTTTAATTGCATTCATTGTGCATTACTAAGCCATTCCTTGTGCAGTACTAAGTGGCAGTAGGTATCACCACAAACCTCTGTGTGGCAGAAGCAAGCAGCTGGGTCTTAATAGCAGCATATCAGCAGCTGATCTGTAATGAGAAGTTCCCTAGAGGACCCACTTCCCAGCCCTGTAAACACAGCAATGTGTATGTTGCTCAGTTAATATGTCATTCCTTATTTACGTTTGCAGTCTTTATATGTTTTACATCCATGACTGATGATATAGGTACAACAGTACAATAAACTTATTAGAAGTACCAGATGGGTGGGTGGATGAGATTAGATTATCGTTGCTGTCATCGCCATCACAGATCAACCAGATGCAGTCTGATCAAACAAGAAATCCACTTCCACTTAATTAGCATATCCTCACCGTACTATAGTTTATTGGGAGGTACTGTCCCCGGCACAATTTAGTAAGATTAATGCTATGATGAAACGCTGTGAGTACAGGCTTCATCTGCTCTTCTCTTAGTATGCTTCCCAGGACAGTCAGCCAGACAACATTAGTATTTTTTGTTTGTCCCCAGACAGTCTGTGTCTGAATCAAAATCCATCAAACTCCTGATCTGTCTCAGTGATGGCTTCCATCAATATAACCCCCCACTCAAAACAATCCAAACCCCCCACCAATCCAAACACTAGGCAAACAAACTCTAGTTCCATCTAAGACACTCAGAGATGTGGAAGAGCTCTCTTGGCCCGTTAGAAGGAAGACTTCAAGTTGTACAATGTCTTTCTGGCAGGGATAATGACTCAAGCCTTGCACAATTATGCTAGGTAGCATGTTAAATCTTTTTTTTGTGTCCTACAAAGAAACCAGTCATTTCTTTACTGCACTTCTTGTTATAAAGTAACTGTCTTCTGCTAGCTTCCTGCTGGATGACTAACCAGATCAAAGGAGAACATGGTATTAACATGCAAAGCTGTGTATAAAGAGACTTAATAAAAATTGTATCAGGTTCTAGCACTAGGGTATGCCATACTTGCTAATCTAAATTTTGGTCATAATATACAGTCATTTCTCAGGATATGCCGTTATTTTTTCCTCATGCACTATGGCTACTTGTATAAGCTAGGCATAGATATTTCTTTAATAAAGATTTATGTGGTTTCTCTAATGCTTTAATCTTTGCTTCCATGGTTTCCTCTCTATCACATCTTCCTGTTAGAAACCTGTCAACCCATTCATTCATTTCATTCTCACATTCCCTATGATGTGCCATGATCCTATGTATGTTTAATAAATCGGATGTATGGAAGTGAGATATCTTCTCAGAAGGGGTTGAAGAAAGCTTTTATATCGGGCAGAAGATTATTTCTGTCTGTCTCTGTGGTTGCAAATACATACCCTCCATTTTCTACTAATACATCTAGGTAATGTATCTGGTACATACTAAATGATGCAGTAAATTTTTCTCAAATATTCTAGGAAACTTTCCAATTTTACCCCTTTCCCTTTCTATCATAAATATTGATGTATCAACTTGTCTGAACCACAGACCTAACTTGAGCTAAAACTGTCAAGCCAAATAAGTCCATTTAATTGAGGATTTTTCCATTAAAAGGTATAATAATTTTTGCTTTGTACTTGTTCTGTGTGTATTATAATGCATTTAATTCTGTGTGTGCATTTGTGTAAATATGTTTAGATGTATTTCAGAACTGTCTACCTCTTCACCAGACACCTATATATGACCCATTTTTCTGTTAGCAAACGCTGAGAAAGTGAGGATTTGACTCATTGAATACTGCACATGTGCCAAGCTAGCAATTTAATGTTAGGTGCAGTGAACGCAATCAGAGCATCAGCTGTATGCCATTCAACTGATTAAGCAGGAGTTGCACCCATCTCACTAGAAATCAATAGAGAGAACAATGTGTGGAGAAAGGAACCACTATTATTTTCAAAGCAGTGTGAAACCCAGTGAAATGTACAGGGAACCATCAACGGAAAAAAGGAATCATATTTTTAACATTCTGGGGAAAATACTTTCTTTTTACTGTAGTTCTAGAGTGCTGAAGGTGTTCAGGCTCTAATCAAAAAGTAGGTCTTTTAGGTTTTCTAGGGAAGATGTAGTGCCAAAACATCTTCAATATTTACGTCAGCAAAGCCAGCAAGAGAGCTCTACTGTAAAACTGTTCCAGGTAACTTTTCCACTGCACACACAAGTGTTCATAGGCTTAAAGAGTGTAACTACCATGTGTTAAAGCTGCTACGAGTGGGCATTAACAAATTAAATATCAGCTCCTACAAAGAAAGGTAGGTTCCTGCTGTAGTTACAAAGCAAAAGGATGCTTATACTTACTGAGTAAAGGTACTTCTTCAGCAGTTCAGCATAACATGTCTTGGCTTTGCTAAGTACAGGAACCTCCTAAGGCTGCTGAGCGAAGCAATATGACACTCCTTAGTCCTGCTAAAAGGGGACCCACAGGGGAATTAGCACTTCCACCTACACGCTACGTTGATGGCCCTTGCCTAATACAGGGTACATGTTTATTCCCCTGACTGCATGCCCAAATATCATAACTAGACGTAATGAGATCTGATTTTTCTTCCTGTGAAACACAAATACCCAAGGGTTTGAGGAGAAGATGAGGATGAGAGCTAGGAAACTCAGTATTCTATTTCTCCCTAGTGCATTTTCAGTCATACTCAGGTATCTAGTCCTCTTTCTACTCACAGTAATTGGTAAGTGTTGTGATACTGCTCATATTTTGGTTAAGTTAGTAGGAGAGCCTCAGGTTTTTTCAATATCAAAACTGATTAGAAGCTGAGATAACCACATATGATAAGCTTTGGAGCCTTTCTAGAATGTCTTCATTACTGAAAAAAAAATAAAAATTATAGTACCAGCTACCACTCAAGAGAAAAAAAATTACATCTTTTTTGTGCGTCTGCCTTTCCAAGTTAATGGTTCTGCTTTCATAGCACCTTTTGGTCAGCTGTGCAAATCTGACTTTTTCTTAGATTTTTCCATGTTAGTTTTTATGATAAATATGTGAAACTACCACAGTGAAGTCCTCTTTTTCTTGCTCTCTTTTCACAGGTACCTTTTTTTTTTCCTCCTGAAAAGCAGACAATAAATGGAAGAAAACTGGTGCACTGAATTTGTTGTCTCATTCTAAAATTCAGGAAGTATGGAATAGCATTAGGCTATGAATTCTCTTCCTTTTATGCTCATTTTCAGTTACATATCTCCTTCAGATAAATCCTTTTCTCCATGCCAACTATACACACGTGTATGAAATTTTTAACAGATTTGATAACGACCTTAATTTCAATAACATAAATAAATGTATTAATGATAAGGCAGCAGATACTACCCTACCACTTGCTAACAGCATAGAAAAATGCAATCATAGATAAGAAACCAAACTTTATCCTATCCGCAGCAGCACGCTATACAAATACTCATTAAATAAATAAATAAATAACAACTGTAACAAATAAGAATAGAAATAAGCTCTCTGAACTCCAAAAATGCTTTTCTAGAGTTATTAGAAGGTAATATACGCTCCATGAAGATAATGCACTTATCTCCCCAAACTCCCCAAACTCCTGCTTTTTGAGTAAATCCTTCAACTAGATGATACAAGCTTGGCTTCAAACAGGAGACTCATGGGTTTTGCTGGGAATTAAATCTGCTAATTTTGAATATAAGGTGATGAGTGCAATATGTCTAATTGCATTTCCTTTGAACATTATAAATGGGCTGTTAGAACAGTACTGAAGTTCAAATCCAGCAATCTGTCATAAGCTTTAGTGAGAATGGTTATGGAGGTTGTATTGCTTTTTTTTATATACACTGTCCTGAATTGTAGGGAGTATTAAATTAATTTCTTTAGTTGTACCTCTCTCATCCTCATTTCATACTGGATTTATATGCTTTCACCTTACAAAAGGTGAGCAGCTAAACCCTCCTGTCCTTATTTGTTATTTGCAGTCCAGAAAGATCCCAAACATTTTGAATTCTTATAGTTTTTTTGAGATGAATGCCTTTAAACCCTCTTCAACATCACAACAAAAGAACAGCATAAGCAAATACATCAGAGCACTTCTACAGCACTTTGTGCGCAGTTCCCAGGGGTAGCGCGCTAAGTCAAAAGGTGGAGAACGGGGCTGTCCAACACAGCTAATGGCATTGGACCCAGGCTATGATTTTCCTATCCTGACCCCCAGCATAAGGAATTGATCACAGAACACAATTAGAAGTGGCAGGATTAGGCTTTTAATGTCTGTAAAGCTCTTTGAAGGTAAGTGTTTGCCATGGCTATGTTCTACTGATCACAAGAGTCCTATTAAAGTACAACCAGAGATTGAAAACAGTTTGAGTGTTATTGCCCCCGGTCAAATATTGCCATAATGCTGAGCAGAGAAATGTCTATTGTCTTTAAAATATTAGCCTGGAAGTAATAGCACTTCTGTTAACTTTATTCATTTTTACTAGTTGTGTGGGCTTTCTGCAACTCAGTACAACAGATTTTTTGCATAGTGTTTAAAATAAAGATCTACCCGGAACTCCTCATCTAAAGAATTGATTTTTCAAATTGGAATTCTCCCTAATACTCTGTAAGCATATTCCTCTCATCCTCCCACTTTCCCAGCCGTTTCATCTGCAAGTAGAAGTCCATGATTCCAAGCAGCAGCACTTGGACAGCAAGCTGATTTAACAGCTTGCCACTACCTAAACCAGGAGATTTTACTCCTTCTCCTCCCTTTTCTTCTCTCTGTTCCATATCCCTGCCTGTCTTCTATGAGGCTGGTGCTTGGCAGACTGCCCTAAGAGCTAATCTATTGAAAAAGGAAAGAAGGGAAGGGAAGGGGCCAGAGATTAATAAGGTCGTGGAGGCTTCTAATAATTTTCAAAGTTGATTTCAGGGAGCTGACAGGACAGCATGAATGGGACTTGTTTGGGTGCAGGAAGGTAAGGCTTGTGAAGGGAAAAGATGCAAAATCCTCCTTCTTGGTGGCAGCCGTTAGGTCGTTTTGGCTGCTCATGAAAATACAGCTTTTGATTTCTATGACCTATTTCTGTGACCTACCACAATACCCTTTCTGTGAATGAGGAAATTTCTAAATACCTCTGTAACAGGCATGTATTCAACCAGATATTGAACCATTGTAAAAGTATGCTTGTTCCAGCTTTCTAAGCATGATAGAATAAAAATAAGGTCTTTCATAGAAACATACAGGCATCTAGGTATACGTTACTTTATGCCAATACAAACACTTTGGCAATCCTCAGTTCTGGCTCTTGGGACCAAAAAAAGAAAAATTCTTCTTTTACCACATAATTAGTTGTCTTCTGGAACCTACAAGTCATTGAAGTCAATGATAAGACTAAACCAAACTCATCTCTTCCATTTGGGAGTCTAGACATCGGATGTGTCATGACAGCTAGGTCATTTATTGTCCCTCTGTATTAAATGGGAAGAAGTGTCTTCAGACTATGATTTGTTCTCCCTGTCTTTGGGAAAAAAAGCTCTGTGAAAAAGCTCAGCACTTCCCAATCAACACAGGAGAATTCCACATGGCATGCTCAGGTAAGATGCCTAGTTTTTACAAAATTGAGGTTATTATATATGGCTTCCCCAACTTCTTCCTGTCTATCTCAGATTCTCTGTGTGACACTCAGTTGACTTAATACCTTCAGCATTTTCATAACATCAGCTGGAATCCACAAGCAGAAAACTGACATTTCCTCAAATTTTCACGTCTTACTCTAATTCTCCAAACTTTCACTCACTCTCCGACCACTATAGGCTTGGATCTGGCCCAGAAAATAACACGTGATTGGAGTCAACGTGAAAGAGTCTCTAATAATGAAAGATAAAAACCTCTTACTTAAAAAAGACCTTTACTAAAGGTTTATACATGTGCCAATAACTTCAATAACTATTATTTTATTTAAATTATTTCCCTTTCCTTGGTTTTGTTTTGTTTCAGAGACTATATAAAAATAAATCTCTTGGCGTCAAGTGTCTTCATTGTGTTTGTATCCTTTCTTTCAGTTTAAGAACTAGATGGCAAAGTGACTGTTCATATTAAAGAGTATGTTTCGTAAACCTCAAACACTACTGCATATCAATTCATACTAAACACAAATGTTCAAAAAATAGTTTGAATGACATTGTCAAAGTGTTTAGCTGAATCATGGGCTACAGGACATATTTAAAGAATACAAGACTCGGCAAATACAGTGAAAACCTGGAAGTTCCCAGTGGTTACAGATTGAAGCAAAGCTCTAGTGTGCGGTTCAGGACAATTAACATTATGCAGCAGTAGAAACAAATATAACTGAAACATTTTTTAAAAAGTGGTTTATGCTCTAAGAGGTAGTTGAAAGTCATCTACATGTGGTTTATTGACTCTCTTTCCGTACTTCTGAAAAGGTAAATAACTAATTAAACACACTGGTAAACAGGACCAATACCTGGCATTATTATGTAGTGGTTAGTAAGGAAGGTATGATTAAAAATCTAGATTCCAAGCTTCAGTTTCTGGCTAGCTCACTGACTGTGTAGGAGATGTTGTTTGCTTTGGTTCAGCTTATTTAACCCTAAGGCAGGATAATAATAGTTCCCAGGGCATAGTGCTTCAGAGCATAGTTTGGGGAGTTAACCAATTGGCATGTGTGTGGTGTGTGACATTCCTTGAAAGTGTACAATATACTGTTAATGTGATATATTATTATTCCACTGAGGGATTCCATTGACTGATGGCAGGATGCACAGCCATGGAGAGCTCTTCAAATCAATGTCTCTCCTGAGCAATTAGGTGGCAGCAGTGATCATAAAGATCTTTTTTTATCTCCACTTGGCAAAATAATTATGCATTTTCCCTTCACATGTAGATCCAGTCATTATGATTGAGATCTTTATTACTTTTAGAGTGGATGGCTCCAACAGTCATTGGCTTAGGCTGACACATAGCAGTCAAAGGCATGGTATAATAGGCAAAGTCAGCACTGTGGTGTTTAGCATGTAGGACGAGCAGAGACTGATTATGAGAAGGTTCAACTTTTCCCCTGAACTACAGTCACGAATATTAAGATCAAATAAAAAAATGCAAGTACCAGAAGAGGTCAAAACTTTGGAAGTACACCTGATTTCTCTTTGCTTGGAACAGCAGTAGTTTACTAGTGCAGCTTTTTATACAGCAAATTCTGCCTATTTGATGTTTCGTGAAAGAGGGCTGTTGACACAGACCTTTTTCAAAGCCATATACTGATCTTTTGGCCAATTAATGTTTAACACTCCAAATAAACAAGAACACTCTAAATAAGCATCTTGAAAAAATAGTATCTTTGAAATGTATCTAAACTGCGTAGTGCAGGGAAGTGTTGTAAAACCTTAGCAGTTACCAGGTGCTTTGACTCTAGTATAGAATTAGCTCCAGACAGATGTATTTGTGGAAAAGACTTTGAAACTAAAACCCTACAAATAGCTCCTTATTACCCACAGAATGATACTGATACTTAAACTGTCTTTAATGAGGGAGTTTAGGTGGCTCCATGAGGTAGCAATATGTAGTGTTAACAGGCTTCTGGATGAAAACAATATCTGAGGTCTTATATTTTGGATGTATATCAGGATATATGATCTAGTAAGACATATATAGATATTACAGTATCTACATATCTACATATGGTGAGGTGAAGCTGAATTTTCACAGTGTCCCTTATTGAAATTTTAGGCATGTAGACAGTCTGCTACTTTAAAAAATGTGCTTAATATTGTGGTATAATGCCTATTAATACAATCCTAATATTACCATTCAATAGTTGTTTGCTTATAATTTTCTACATTGTGATGTTATGCTAAATGTAGCACTTCATACTCTAATCGGGTAGATCGCCTCGTTTTTCAACACAGGTGTCCTTTTATTAATTCATCTCATATTTCACTTAGAGAGGAGAAATAAAAAAGGGGCCAGAATCTCTATTATGCCTTTCCTATGTAATCACAGCTTCGCACAGGCCAGACTGAAGCCACATTGGCCAGAGACAAAAGACAAAGTTTGGGGAGAAAGATGGGACTCCTGCAAAACCCAAATGACTCCATTCATGCTATGAGTTTGAGAACCTCCCAACTGCCTTGTGCCTCCCCATTCTGTTGTATTAAATCCTGAGCGGACTCAGTCCTCATCTTCTCTTCATGGTTACGGCTCCACCTGCCAGATCGTAGGCTATCCTTTCCATCCTTCTAGTGCCACGCTGTTTGAAAACATCCAAGTCTACCAGAGAGTAATAACATTTTTCTAAAGTAGCAAGTAATGGAGTCAGGTTTGCTACCTGCACACATTCTCTCTTCTTCGCCCAGTGGGATACAGATGACTTTCAGCACACCAGTTAGAGCAGGGAGGACAAAGGGGGATCCTCGCCTTGCCTAGAAAAGCCTGGAAGAAAAGGCACAGCAGAACTGATGTCCAGATGTGCACAAGTGCGGGTGTTGGAAGGGGTCAGGTCAGTACCCAGCACTCCTCAGCAGGCGACTGTCACACCAATGGTGCACAACTAACCTGAGTGTCTCAGGGATGGTTACGGAGAGGGTGTATGCTTCACTCCTTTACAATACAGCAAGTGTGCAGAGGCTGAGAAAAGAACATTTGATCCTTTCAACAGACAAGGATTGCATTGGTTTTTACGCATTCATAATTATTGTACCTCTGGGAGAAAGAGAGAGAAAAAAAATGAAAACTTAAGTTTTCCCATTACACTTCAAATTTATCCCATTCAGGACA
>NW_010972842.1:3086141-3155409 GCF_000737465.1 Haliaeetus leucocephalus | reverse complement strand
GGGGGGGGTACGGCCCGAGCGGTTGAGTTTACCTTCTGTCAGCCCTGCGGCGGGCCGGGCCCTGGCTGACAAACGGCAGCGTGCTCGGTCTGATCTGTGTTAACCGTCTGCGTTTACAGCTGGCGCAGGAGTCCCCGAAAACCTGAGGCCGTTGGATGGCAGCAGCCGTGGTTCCCTTCGGCGAGGACGGAGATCCAAACGCACAAGGTCCCTACCGTTCTGGATGTGTTTTGGCAAAGGGACAGAAATCAACTGCCTTCAGCGTTCATGTGTAACGCTGGGAGTTCTTACACAGTATTTCAGTACAAACCAGTTCTGTAAGCTGCACACGTTGTAATCCACACAGAAAAAGGCAGGATTTTTGCTTAGCCGACGAGTTTCCTATTCCGTACCAGATTTCATCTGGACTGATGGCAGCCGCCTCTGCTGCGCATCAGAACTGGCTGCATTGTACTTCCAGTCCTGTGTTCACGAACGGAGGTTGATTTTTTTTTCCAGTCTAGTGCAAGTGCATACACTAGGGTTTGTGATTTCACAGTCGAGACTGTTTGGTTGTTCTATCAGATGCCATAACAAGTGCTGGTGCCAGTGTAGTCTGAAGCAGGAGGTTTTTCCAGATAGTTCATGTACCTTCAAGACTGGATGGGCAAGTTCACAGAAGAGAAATCCATTAGGGGTTATTATGCACATAGAAACTACCTCGGGCTCTGGGGGGGGCTCCCTAACTAGATCCTGGGAGATACTTGTACTAGTCAGGCCACTGTCAGACACAATGTAAGATGACACCTCTGCCTGACTCTCTGCACTCAGATATTTGTAATTTATTATTAAAATGTTATTTTTAAGATCAAATAAAAAATTGTTTATAATTGAAACTATCTTGACTTTGAAGCTCACTTATGAAACTATGAACACATAGTTGTCTGTAATCTGACCGTGTCTTTTTACAGAGGTAAAATACTCTTTCTGCAGTTTTTGAGATAGGACTCAACTATCTTAGAAGACAATACCTTAGAGTACTTACTAACAAACTGAATTGGAAGACACACTCTAAGACCATTTTTTAGTACAAGGCTCTTGAATTATGTATGCGTAATCTATAGAATTTCTTGTTACACACTATTCCAAACACAACACGCCCAGCCTCTTGTCAAATTTGAACCTTTCAGCAATGCTTACAGCTTTTAGTTCTTAAAACAACATTTTCTGAAAAAATAGAATTAGCTTTAGTGTGACTTTGTTTGCTGAAATAACAATGTGATGCCAACATATTTGTTACCTAGTGTAAACCAGTGATTGTTACCCTACTTCTTCTTGTTTTCTCTTGACACGTTTTTAAATAAGCATTACCTTTACAATCAAATAATTCTTGCTAACTTTGGTGTTGATTACCCTATATTTAATGCATTATTTCTTTAACCCATTTGAGTTGTGTGCTCACTGTAAGATTCTACAATAAGATTTTCAGTGCATTGCATGGAATAAATACAGTATTCAGCCGCTGGTATCCACCATCTTCATTTCCATCACTCATAATGTAAAAACTTTGGGAAGTCTTCATAAAATGTTAAAAAATACTGCTACAAAACACAATATACTTTCAATTGTTAACATTAGAGAAGCATCTTATGGGAACGTGCCTCAATATTTCCATGCATTCGAAGCTGACGATATGAAATATTTCCCACTGAAACTCTTCTCTGATTAAAGACTTTTGCTGTAAACCTCTCAAGATCAAGTGATGGCTTATCAGCAGTTTTCTTCATTTTGAAATAATGCACATGCTAAGCAACTAGCAGGAAATACCCATTTTTATTCTTCATTTATTTGTAGATAAAGTGATATTTATCAAAGCTGATATCAAAGTTACCAGCTGCAGATGATGCATTACCAATGTTCGCACCATTTTATTGGGGGTTTTTTTATAAGTATTCGTACTGCAGCTGCATTGTTACCTAGGAGTAGAGAACAGTATTTTGCTTTCAACTCTAACAAATAGCTAGTGAAAATGTTTTGCTGCTTCCATGCTTTGATGCATCAGTGGCTGAAATAAAAAGCATGTCCTTTTCACCCTCCTCTTCAACTGCTTTTCAGTTGAGAGTACCATTAAAGCATTCTCGGCAATCCATAAAACTTTTGTACCACAGTATCCATTAAAAAGACTCTCAGCAGACTGCGGCAAGCTTTATGCTGAAAACACATTTAATTCAGTTTCCCCTAGCTTAATTTCATTTTGCATTTTAAGAGCGTGGAAAGTCTACAGGAGATACCTAAGACCTGCTTTGAGTTAAAATCAAGTACATACATTTGCGAATATAACTATCCGTAGTGTATTTAAGGCCTGTTTATCTTCTTGCATATAGTAAAGGATGAATGTTTGAGTGGTGTTGAGTGTACTGTTCTGAAGAGGTGTGTTTTGGAGGAGAATATTGGTCTGGATCCGACAGCCTGGGAGCACAGAAAAGGTGCCGTGAAAAAAGGGCACAAGCACTGAAGGCACAAGATCAAGAAGCCCGACTGCTTAAATGGATATTGCAGATGAACTCTTCACACCATCCAGCTGTGTCTTGAAGGGCCTGTGGCCCAAGGGCAGCAGTGAATGGTGTGGCACAAAGGAGAGCAATAAATCTTAAACCTGCTATTGTAATGGGAAAAAAAAGTGATAGTGGCATCTTCAGTGTTATTATATTATTACACAGCTCCATTTTATTACATGACTAGGCACCTAACCCCTGCTAGCTTCTGGGCTCTGATAATGGCTTGTGATAAAGGATTAGACACTCATTTTTGTGGGGTTTTTTTCCCAAATGGAAGTTTATATTCAGTGGGAGTTATCTACCCACATATATATAATGTAGCTAGCTATACATGAACTATTTGTCTCAATTTCCTATGTCAAGGAGGTGATGTAGGGCCCTTCTAGGACAGGATTAATCTCATTCACAGGTGGATGTTACAAAGAAATCAGATAAATCACATTTTAGAAGAGCCTGTTTCTCCTCGGTTGCTACTGTATGCATCCTGATGACTCAGTCAGGTGTAGACATGTATGGGGACGCTCGCTGTGGGAGGAGAAGCATCCCACCCTGCCTGCCCCAGAGTTCCCAGGGACCCAGCTGAAGGCTGGTACCAAATACTGACGGAGTACTGACCAAAACTCCCTGACTGATGTTAGTACCTGTGCACATACCTGTGGTTCAGTGCTCTTCGCTTACACAGAGAAAGAAAAACCTGGTTGGGTTGATTATGACGCTGTATGGAAGTTACCATATAAAGATCTTTGGACAAACATTTCTGTTCCTTGGTGTTGATACTCTTTTGACCATCACATATTGTTTATGTTATGCCTTGTACATAGTGAAACAACCTGGTCAGAATAAAGTAGATTTTGCTTCCAGTCGGTCGGGCAAGCAGCAGAGCATAAAACTGTAGTAACCTCTCCATCAGGGAAAAAGAGAAGAATTGAAACACAAGAAAACTATTCCTGAAATCCTACCATTGGTCAGTGAAACTGGCATAATCTTTGAAGGGCAGAAAATACATAAATAACTTACAACAGTCAACTTAATTGTGTGGGCTTTCCTCAAGGAACAGTTGCTACCCTCAAATTCTTGTCATAGGAAAAAAGGAAGCAGCCATGATCTGCAAAGTCAAGAGTCTATTGTTAGTGTAGGTAACATCTTGACAGGCTAATGAAAGAATTATCAGTCCAGATCTAGTAATTACAGAAAAAAAAAAACAGTTCTATTACAGGGGGGGGGAATCTCTATAATAATACAGTTAAAAATCTTATGAAAACTTCATAACATCTACCTCTGTCTCTGGTGTTACGCTCGCTCTTTTGTTGCCTCCACAGGTGCTAAGGTGGTTTGGTTCAGTGTGGTGGGAGTCGTTTGTTCTCTTTGTTACCCCTAGAACTGGCTTTCCCCAGCTCCCAGGTCTACATATTTTTAACTGAGCACCAGTGACTTGTTTACAGCCCTGAAGTTTCCAGTGTCATCTTGCACCTCCCTCCACTGCTGTCATTCCATGACTGTAATCCCCTGCACTGCATTATTATGGTAAGGGCATAAACATTTCATTCTAACAAGTAACTGCTTATTACCACTTATTACCACATGTTATGGTTGTAGCACACAATTGTATAAAATTACACAAAAGTAGAATATAGAATCATAGAATATCTCGAGTTGAAACGGACCTGTAAGGATCATGGAGTCCAACCCCCTGCTCCTCACAGGACTACCTAAAACTAAACTACATGACTAAGAGTGTCATCCAGACGCTCCTTGAACTCTGACAGGCTTGGTGCCATGACCACTTCCCTGGGGAACCTGTTCCAGTGGCTGACCACCCTCTCGGTGAAGAACCTTTTCCTAATGTCCCATCTGAACCACCCCTGATGCAGCTTCATTCCGTTTCCTTGTGTCCTATTGCTGGTCACCAGAGAGAGGAAACTAGCATATTAGACAATTACCACCTGGTCATTAGAAAATTGTTGTTACAGGTAAACAAGGTAAAAGAGAGTTGCAGGCATGCTAAAGCAAGCTTGGCAAAGCCTGACAAGTCCTGAGGATTTGCAAAGTCAGTATGAAGCTCATGTTCTGCTGCTAGCCATAGCAATACTGTATGTACTGAGCTACCAGGCTACATGGGTCCTAAATATTCAGAAATGTGAAAGTAACTCAGCCTAATATTACTTATACCTTGATAGTCTTCAATATATTTAATCAACAGCAACATTGACAGTAGCATTCCATTCTTATCTGTAATGTGTAAACTCTTACCTTCCTTTTAAGTGAGGAGTAAAGGTTACAAAGGTTAGTAGCAATGAACAGGTGTAAAGCGATCATTGTAGATTAGCGGTTATTAAATGCTTAGCATAAAGCAGCCAACAGTTACTTTGCTGTTACATACAGTACATTCTTTCAGCACTGTCAAATTTAAAGGGTTAAATTTACCTGAGTGGAGTCAGTATTTCTGTGCTGTCCTTTCTCATCATAGAAGCTTATTTCTGAATAATTTCTCCTGTACATGCATTTTAAAGGTGTGTAATTAACTGGTTGCAAGTTGTTAGGCAGCTGATGAAGTGTGAACGGGGCACTGATTTGTTTTCTTTATTTACATGTTTCCCATAATACTCTGATGAGAGCAGGTTATTGAGGCTTTTTAACCCATTGTATTATTCCTTGCTTGTTTCATCAGATTAAGGAGTGATTTGTGAAGCCATTTGCAATTCCTCAAATTCCATTAAAAATTAGCATCCAGGGAAGCCTTAATCAAAAACAGAGTAAGTGCTAAAACAGGAACACAAACAGCACTCCTGTCACTAACTCAAATAACCACGTTAAGGAAATGCCCGCTTTTATCTGAAGCATAGCAGTACATCTGACTGCTCTCAGGTTGTTGTTTAACAATACACGGGTTTCGAAGACCAAGACGCTTCAGGAACTTTCTGTTGTTCATTGCTCAGTCCTCCCCCACCTCTTCACTTTTAACCAGAGAGCATAAGTGTGTGGGGCAACCCACCCTTCAACCGACCCGTACGGAGGGAGACATTTTAAGATGGCTTCATCACTGTGGTCTTATGAAGGCCACCATTGACTGTCTCCCCTTGTCAAAAGTGTCTACCCGTAAGTGTTTGTAGCCACCTTTATTTTAGCATTGTTTCTCACAAGCATAATAAATAGCTTGCACCCTGAAAAGTCCGTCTGCTTATGTATGTACATTCCTTGCTTTTCCTGGTCCTCATTTTCCTTTCAATTCCTGAGCGTTGTTCTCTCTGCATTAGTAGTGCAACATGGTTTGCAAGACTGTTAGCATCCAGATTGCCTCCAGGTTGCCCCACACCCTTTTTGTCTGCCATGACATGGTTTCTGGTGACACTTCTTCTGAGTCTAGTCCCTGATCCCACAGGACAACTGACCTGATAGGAAATCAGAGTGCCACGAGTCATTCTTAAGCTGTAGCGCTGGTGCCTCCCATCAGAGAGTATTACCATTTTTTTTACACTCAAGCCTGTATTATTTTTCCTGTCATCATTTCATCAAATATTAACTTCCAATTTGCAACCAAAAACCCCCAAAACAACAAAAAACCCTTCCTGTCACATTTTTTCTGTATTGTATGTCAGAAGAATGTCAGTGTCTCATCACACTGGCTGTATCAACCCTGCCACTACAGCTGGAGGAGGGGGAATGAGAAAGCGGTTTGTTTGGTGGGCATCTGGCGGCCAGCTGAGGTTGACCCACCCCAGTCCCACCGGCAGCCCCAGTGAGCGGACCATGGGGTTGAGTGCTCTGTTTGTGTTCACACAGTACACTTCTGGTGCACGGCCCAGCTGCCCATGTCCATGCAGTGTCCTCAGGTGTGAAGCGTGGCCCCCGTGCCCTCTGATACCCCGCAACACATCTCCCCTAGGTCTCCTGTCGTGCCCCGCTGCCGCCTCTACATTCAGGCCCAAGACCCCCCCTTGTAGCCCTTCATAGAATCATTTAGGTTGGAAAAGACCTTTAAGATTATCGAGTCCAACCATCGGCCATGCCCACTGCATGAAGAAGTGGCTTCATGGCTGATGGCAGAAGTTGGCACGTGCGTTGGTGATGGAAAGGCGTAGGTGCAGACCTGCTGTCTGGAAGGTGGCCATTCCAGGTTCATACAGATGTGCAGCATAGCTGCTTAAATAAAAGCAGCTTCTGCA
Organism: Haliaeetus leucocephalus; assembly: GCF_000737465.1. NCBI lineage: Eukaryota > Metazoa > Chordata > Aves > Accipitriformes > Accipitridae > Haliaeetus > Haliaeetus leucocephalus. The sequence goes on along the minus strand of NW_010972842.1, from coordinate 3,148,709 downwards.
GTTTCTGTAACATTCGTGTAAGACCACGAACCAGCTAGTTTATGCCACTGTGGTCAAGATGACACAGCATGCCCAGCTAGCTTTGCAGTGTAGGCAGAGCACATGTTCTTCCCCTGCGTTCGCTGAGAGGGCAGCGATGACTGTTGTAATCAGCACTCTGAGTCGTGCTGATCGCTGCGGGTGGTTTACGGCTGCTGAGAGGTCACACTAACTCTGGGAGTGCCAGCCAGCGTTTCGGAGTACCCGTTTACTGTGTTTCAGCCCGCTAATGTTTGCCCCGTGGGGTAAGCAGGCACTCTCTCTACCCCACGCAGTACGGACGGGTGCAGAGTGAGGATTGCCTCTGGGTTGCAGGAACGTGTCTTCTCAAGGGGAGAGATGGATGTGACATGATGTGCATGTGCACAGAGTTGCCTTTTCCTCCCTCCTTCCTAGGTCAGCGACTGCTGCCCCATCTCTCCTGGAACCAATTTCTTTTCTTTCTCTCTCCCACCTGTCTGCAGTCGTTCAGACAAATTTCTCGACCCTTTCCTCTTACAGCAAACATCTCCCTCTGTTGCCGTAACAACAGGAGCAGCTCTGCTTTCCTTCCTCCTCCCACTGAAAACAGTCCCTCACGTTTTGCACCTATATTCTTTACCATCAGCCTAAAATGCCGATGGCAAAATGCATCAGTCTGAACTATACCACACGGTCCTGCCCTGCTAGAAAGCCCGTACTCAGAGGTGAGCTGCCTTGTAGGTCCACACTAACACGTACACTGCCACGTCTGCTCAGTCTTTTTTCCAGTACTCAAACTAGAGCAACAGTGATGAAAAAAGGACAGAACAGAGAGCTGATATTATGCATCGTAGCTAGTATAAAGGAAAGGGGATCAGCTGTCCACGTACTAAGCCTCTAAAGTTGCTCAATGGCTGCCAATCATGTGTTTCCCAGCTTTCCTTCCCCTACATCTCTCCTGACTTCAAAGCTAGATTTTACTGCATGCCCCAAATTCTCGCATCTTTTCTACACGTGTGACTTGAAGATGCTTTTTATCTTATGAGAGGTTATCAGCTTGCTACAAGTTGAACAGATGTCACTGGCCCATGTCTTCAGAGCTAGGAATGCAACACAAGCAGGCAGTACTTGAACCTCTCAGGGTTTGTTAATAGGAAAGGGAATAATAGGACCAAAAGCCTCCTGATGACCTTTTTCTAGAGGAAAGATATATATTGCAATATATATCTTGCAAGCTAAAGTCTTTAGAGCCACCAGCTAGAAAATATTTACAGATAGGTGCCTCCTGTTCACTGGTGCAAACAGAGGTTAAGAGCAAGCACATGTTCCTGACTCACAGTCTCTTGCTCAGCATGGACACTTGCAGTCCCACAGAGTCTATTCAGACCACGTGTCTGAAACTCCTCCATGGAGCATGGACAGCTGCAGAATACTTGGAAGAAAACAAGGGCCATAATCTGGGATAGATTTATAACAGCGACATATGACCATAAAAATACACGTGGTGAAGAATTGCTGGGTCTAATTGCCTTAAAAATCTTGGCCTGGAGTTCAGACTTGAGCTGTTGACCTCTGTCCTCCATAAAATGTGTTATCACAGATTGAAAAAGACCCCCTTTGTAAAATGAAAACTCTAAGGAAGAAAATTAAACCAAAAAGGGAACCCTGCGTACTTTCCTTATGCAGAATCTTGCTTGTTGGCCACTTGACGCACAGGTCTTTCACTTCACCGCCCTCACCGACTGCTGCCAGAGCAGCTGCCTTTGACTGGGGAAACAGCTACTGGTAAGGGTATTATTGCAGCTGCTTCCTGCAGACTAGACCAGCAAAGTTATTCTCCTGAGAAGATTCTTTTCTAAATTAAGGAGTCTGTATAAGGGCATCTGTATATTGCAAGAGCTTATACCTGTGCTATACATGTCAAACCCATTCTGGGAGAGACTCAGGTCCAGTCACTAGTCAGCCTGAACTGTTTGATGAGTAACACGAATAACTGTGGCTTGAAAGTGTTGACCTCCTTGCTGTTATAGAGTAGGACTCATGTAAATCACAAAGGACAGCAGATCAAACAGCAGGAGGAGTTACGAGTCTTGTGTATTGGGGTACAGAGGGAGGGGACAGGCTTGAGCAGGCTGCTGGTGTTCTTGGGTGTAGATGATCCTGTGAGGAAAGCATGGGACACAGCTGAGGTAGCTTGTGTGCTCTGGTTTGATGGAGGGTCATGACAGGCAGTTGCTGGGTGCATCTGGTGTGTTTGCAAGGTCCAAGGTTGCTAGTGCAGTGCTGAAGGCCATGTTATACTGCTGCTGTTCTAGTTAGCCCATTAAGTTTGGTGAAGGTACTAATGTAAGATTGGAAACATGGAGTATGCTTGAGTTCCATTATGGTGTAAGTGCATCAAACCCCATCTGGAAATATATCAGAAAGACCCTCCCAGCCACCGCACAAACTGAGAAGATCCAAAAATAGATGTGCCAGCTCTCTGTACCTGCTCTCTCTTATAGCTCCAGTGTCAACACGTAGAGCAGATCATCTGGGAAGTACAAATCTCCCTCCTCCACCAGCCAGGGAATTTGAGGATGCAGCTGCTTGGTGGGAAAAGCAGCCTAGTGTTTTGTGGAGAGCTTGGCCAGTGGCAGTGATGTTCTTGAGCGAAGAGGCAGTCCACAAACACGCAGCCATGCCAGAACTTTCAGAGACAAATTGATTGATGCTGTCCTTCAAGGCCCAAAGTCTGAATGTCCTGCTTTCCCTCTCCGTTTTCTTCTCTTGTAAAATGAAGATGTTTTTATCACACTCCACAACCACCACCACCGGCAAACATTAACGTGAAAAGTCATATTAGGTTGCTTCATTATCAAAATCTTCTTGGAAAACCTCATTGGCAAAGCAGAAGTGCCTCTGCCATCATCACAAGTGGATGGCACCGGCATCCTTAACTTCCTTTCTTTTAACGCAGAACAAATTGCCAGTTTATCTGTGAACATCCTGGGCCATCCAAGCAGTGATCTCCTCATAAAGATACCAGATCCAGAAGAAGGCCTTAGTGAGGTTGGATGCTTCTAGGTGACATCTGTGTAGAGAAGGAGTAAGTTTCCTGAGAGGATCAGGTGGAGCCCTCGGTTACCCACCTTATAGCTTAGCTGTTATAGTGGACTGGGCATAGGACTACCATCTACCATGAGTTAAACATGAGGCACCGTGCACGTTGCGTGTGCCACAGTTAACGAAGATTGATGCCATGTATGATAATCCAAGGATAACAGAACATGGCAGCCCAAGTCAAGTTGCACAGACATGCGGGAGCTGTATTAGGAGAGTCAAGCAGATCCGGGAGCCCCTGCAGGTTGATCCAGCCAACTGCGGAGTAAGGAGGTGCCCTACAGAGCCGCGTACTTCCAGGTTTCCGTCCTTTCCTTTGCAGCTGCCAGTCGGGATGCCACAGGAGGTGCTCCAAGAGCTAATCAGTGTTAGGAGGACAGGGAACAGGCCTCAAGGATGCACCAGAAGTGGTGGAGGGCCAGCCGCTGTCAGAAAGAGGTGATAGTTTTATTATTGACATTGTATACAAATAGTTACAAAATACATGTTTTTTAAGTAATCATACCAAGTAAGCCAAAGCCAAATCTTTCCCTCAGTGCTAGTCTTCTGTCTTTGCAGGTGTTTGGTTTTTTTTTTTTTTAAGACAAATTTATAGGTGATGCGGGCCTTCAGGATGGTCCTCAAGCAATCACAAAAATAGTCCATACCAATCAATAAAAACCAACCCCCAAACTCCACAAAAACCCCAAGTGAATGGACATTGTTTGACTCATCACCAGGATCTTAAAGTCTATTCACAAGATTTGATAATTTGATAAATTTTGTCAAATTTTCCATTCTGGTCTATGAAAAGTGACGTTTTTCCCTCTGAAAAACCCTACCCTTAATTATACTGCATTAAGTAAAATCAGCATGAGCAGTTTTCACTGAGAGAGTGGGAGCTGAAATGGAAGTAGGGGAGCGGGCTGAGAGCTACTGAGACAGAAACACTGAATAGCAGAGGCATGAGGAAATTAAACTGAGGCGTGCACGGCGAAGTGTATTGAAATGACAAATAGGAATCTGGAGGAATTGGTAGGGGACAAGCGGGCGACAAGCAAGCAGAAATATAATAGAGAGTGTGGGTGAATATGAAAGACAAATGGCAAAAACAAAGAGCCATTTATAATAGGCAGGAACAATTAAGCTGTGTAATTACAAAATCCTGCTGCGACTGAACTCCTATGCAATTACTGACTGGACACGTACCCCGAGCGCAGCACTTTGAAGGGGATGGCAACAGTTCCTCTCCCGTGTCCGATTCCCCCCCCCACCCCAGTCAGCAGCAGCATATGCGATATCGTTGTCTTCTGCACGAGCAGCGGCAGCATTGCCGGCCATGGACAGTCACAACAGCACAACTCCGGTTAATCAAACCTTCCTGCGAGCAAACACAAGGCCGGAGGGGCAGTTATAATTAATTCCTAGTCAGCAGCGTGGCGCTGGCAGCGGCAGCATCAAATCAGTCTTAAAAGGTTTTCTTTCCTAATGCTACATGGAACTTCCATTTATTTTTTTCTGTTTATTGTTAATTTAGAAAACATAATACATTGTTTACTAATATATTTGAAACAAGTGTGTGACACGATGTTACAGGAGAACAGCGGGTGTCACTGTTAAGAGCAATTGACGTCTCCGTTTGCCTCTAGTATGTATTTTGGGGGCCTTATTACAGGTTGTCAGGTCACCATGTTCTGAACACATCTTGTTTGCTGGATCAATTTTTGCTTCTAATTGTATAGCCTGGGCTGAGTTAAAATGTTTTTTAAATTACTTCAGCACCTTCTGAATCCAAAATCTTCAAAGAACAGCTAGCTGCATTCTTTTAGAGCTGCATTTCTAAACCTCCCATGGGAAAAATCCCTTCCAAACACATGAAATTAGAGCCAATAAAGGACTAAGGCATCAGATGCAGAATTGAGACACTTAAATCCAGACTTATGGTCCAAACCTTATTGCTCAGCTGTTGTATAACCTTGTGGATAATTCCTCATTTGACCTGCAAGTTCTCTGTGAAACCCTTCTTTGCTGCAAGCGTACAGCTGCAGTTGCACGTACCTAAATCAAGGCACTGAACAGAGCAGGCTTTTAAACCTGATATGAATTATCAGCGTATGACTTACACATATCCCAAAGGATCAGGATTCTCAAAACATCTAAATATGGCTACTTCTTTTAAAATAGCAGCATTTAGTGTACAAGCACCGTGTCGTTAGCGAAGTCTGTTGGGAAGCAGAAGAGCTTGATCCCAGTTTCCTGCTCACCTTTCGGTTTCAGTTTCTGGAGCTCAGGAGTTCCTAGGGCTGATCCATACATCCCAGATTGAATGTGCTGTCTGCCTCCGCATACAAGAGAGACACTGACTGCTGTTGCTGAGATGTAAAAGAAAATGGTGACTTACTCCTGCAATTTCTACAGTTCCTACTTCATTCAGAATGCTCAGTACATATTCTAAAATTCCCTGCTAGACCTGAAGGGCTGCAGACAAAACGAGTAGTTTCCAAAACCTGATCAGGTTGGCATACAGTTCAGGCACTGAACCACCTGCTCCTGTAAAATTCATGCTGTGGTACTTTGTAGGAGGCAATTCTCAACTTTACAGCCTAAACTCTTACCTCTGAGGCAGATCCTATGTTCTTTGGAATGAAACTTTGAGCCCTTAGGGACCATTTTTGTAAAACACTCATTCTGAAGGTTAGTGAGCTTAGATGGGGGTACCTGAGATACCAATGGTTATATGGCTAACTGAGTGGGTTTGGATCTCTTCCAAACCCCTTTGTGCCAACCCTACCTGTGCTAGAAGGCAGTAATGGGCAAAGGAGACACTATGGAGTTAAGACTTTGGCTCACTGCACTCTCTGGCTGCTGCTCACACCTCCATACTGAACTGCATTCTTTCATAAACTCACCAGTAATACACACTGTGTGTAGTTTCCAAGGGCACATAAATTAGTGAAATCTAATGCAGCCATCTATTACTTCATCAGTTCCCATCACTGGACCTTGAAGCCACTTAAGATATGATGCAAGATTTTTCTTTCAATACTGAGAAAGGGCCTCTGTTTCATTGCATATTTGACTATTTTTAAGCATTTTCTAAACTCATTTTTTCAGGCTTTAATCCTTATATTCCTACATGAGCCACCGAAGCTGAATCTCCGAACAAACAGCCTCGTCAGGAGCTAAAAATATGAAATTTAGTGGTAGAAATTAGGGAAATCAATGGAAATGATTCTAAAGCTTTTCCCACACTTCAGTTACACATATGCATATATCCTCTTGCCTGGACAAATGAAGGCATTACACTTCAGGGTTTTGGGTCTCTCATTAAAATGATCCTCACTGATAGCATTCACTTAAAAACAGTCACGTTTTTAATTTGCTTGTATTTGTATGTTCACAGATAAGCTTATAGGACTCATTTTCTCTCTCAAAGCTCTTCTCAGACCTCCAGGAAAGTTTGTACACAATGAAACTTTTAAGGCTTAGCAAAAAAATAATTTGGAACTTCAAAAGATTATCATCTGAATAAAATGACTGCTGATAAGCATCTTAGAAAATTGTGTAAAAACGTGTTCAGTTATGGCTAGGTGAATTCTTCAGCAACAAAAGAATATATATCCCTTGCAGGGAAACAAACAGTGTAAGGTACACTGGGCTTATATACATAGGGCTAGCTCTAATGACAGCTACAAGTACCTAGCCTTTATGTTTCCGCCCTTCCCCGTGTCCTTCCCACCCCGGGAATGCACTGCCCTGAGGGAAGCACCCAGGGACAGCTGGTCCTCAGGGTGGCCACCCAAAGCTACCTGGTTTCCTTAGTCAGCAATAAAACTGCGAGGAGAGCTGTGGTCGGAGCTCCACCATTGCTAAGGCTGGTGGACCTCGGCGTACTCCGGTGAAAGAGCCCAAGTGCTGTCCCAAACCCTGCGCTGAGGACAGGCATCGGCATTAGCTCTTCTAAAGAGCTATGTGCTGTGGTACATTACCGCTGCTGGTGATATGTGCAATGTCTTATTCACCAGAATGTTTACCCAGGGAGCTAAACAACTTCTGAGAGCTGCTCTCTGACTCGGCTTCAGCAGGCGACTGTTAAATGAAAAATGAAATTAGTTAGGCAGGCTGGAGGCAGGTACATAATCGCAGTTGAATGGAGAAGCGCATGAATGGAGTCACGCTGTGTTTGACAATACAGCCAATTACTGATTATGTCACCCAAACTGGGAGAGCTTTACCCTGGGCTGGTAGACTTTTAAGGAGAGCGTTTTCCTGTGCTGGGGAAACTGTAGAGTATTTTCCAGTGGAAAGCAACTAACACACCACACGTACAACAACTGACTATTGAGACAGAACAAGATACGCAGCAAGAAAGAACAAATACACCTTTTCATTCTGGTGGGCTTGACATTCACCTGGGTTTAATTTGGGTCCCAGGCTCGACAACTCATATTTGCCTTAATTAAAGAATATTACATGTAACATTAATATATGCACACTAACATTAACATAATTCATTTTAGGTAATATTTAAAATAAAATTTGGGAAGGAACTACCAGTTTACTGCAGGTTTGCCCCAAGCTGTGGTATGGTCTCCACATCCACAACCACATTGTGGTAGTCTCCACAGGGGTGAAAGATTTACCTGGAAACTACATACGGATCAGCCACACACCATCTGAGGGCTTTAACCATGGGACTACAGGGTGAAAGAGGAGGTGCGGCCTCTTCTGGTCATATTTTGTTGGTGTCTTCCGTCCTAGGAGGAAGGCCATCAGCACAGGTATGATAGAGGTATGCCTTGGTCATGGCAGTTTGCAAACCTAGAGAATGCTAAATGCAAAGATATATGTTCATACAGACTTTTAAGTATCAGCAAAGAAGACTGCGTGAGGTCAGGCCTTGTCTTTTTGGATCTCATATTTGAAGATTTTGGATGAGTGCCTACAACAGGGGTCCATTGGATACGTACATCCCTTTGAATGTATTGCATTCAATGTATTGTATCTATTCAGTTAAATTCAATAGCTCCCTCCAGGTTAGACTCTGTTCCGTTCCAAGTCATACTGCTGTAAATCCAAAGTAACTCCACCGAATCTACTTGTTAAATCTTTGTTTTCAATCAGATCTGGATGACTGACCAGTTTTGTAACTAAGCCATAGCACAATCTCTTTCTCCTAAAAGGAAAGAGGTAGTTTGCATTAAGAATTAATGATTTCCCTTTTTTTCAGGTGCCTGAGACCTAGGATTTTAGAATAAAGGGGAAGAAAAAAAACCCAACCTCTGAAACATTAAAAGTGAACCTTCAAGCCTTTCACATACAACAAAATACTTATTCTTAATAAAGAATAGTGCATCTATTATGACTTAAACTAATTTGCAAACACTGAGCAAGTCAAAAGCCTGGAAAAATATCAAATAACATATCTTTCTTGAATACTAGTCCAGTTTTGTCAAAGTATCATGACTATTTTGTGCAGTTAGTATAATGATAGCAAAATTTCTTTATATGTCTTTTGGGTGAAAAGTGAGGCAAAACACAGTTGTTTTCTATCCGTTACAAAGCAGACTTTCATACAATGCACAGAGATTATAGCACAAACTAAGATCAAACACCAGGTCAAAATTCCTGTACTTTCTGGGGAGCACTGTAAATCATATGCACTGAGCCCCACTACAGCTTTGATTAGGGGACTCATTAGGACATAAGCCATCAGCTCTGCCAGGGCAAACTCTGTGTGTTTGAGGACAAAATATAAAATAAAGGTAATAATTCTAAAACATTTATTCTCTTTGTTTAAGGATCAGGGTATATGGGTTTGAAGGTTGCAGGGGGTGTTTGTTTGGAATGGGCTTTTTCATCACTTTATATCTTATCTGGTGTGAAATCAGCATGGGAAGATGAACAGTTTTCTGAATTCAGGACTGGCAAGGTAAAGGGAAAACGATTTCTGTTATTTATTTGGCTCTTGCAAATTGGGAATAAGTACTCTGAAATATGTGGAACAGCATCCAGATGACACTGTATTCAGTGTTTCAATTCAATTGATAATTTTGTTTTCAAAAAGTTACTCTGATAATCATTTAGTGGCATAAAACATGTTTTTCCAGTAATGTTGTGTGTAATACTTCATTGGTAATTATTGATTCTGGAGAATTTAGTACAGTAACTGTGCTTTTAGATGTCTCAATTTACTTCAGGTTTTACATTTGACAGGTTTTGTCCAAAGACACAAAAAAATGCAGATTGTAACATACCACATTGCTATCATTTATTTCTGGCAGCTTAGAAAGAATATGAATTCTTTTATTTTGCATTTTTATTAAGTGCATGCTGTATATCAGAATTTTTGAAGTTCTAATGTGTAGCATCACTTGATTTCAAAACACATTACAGAAATAAAACACAACTACATAGTAATTGCAATTTTATGCTTCAATTCTCCACCACATCAGCACATTTCAAAATTAGTCTATTGAAGATGATTGCCTCTGAACTATTTGATTGTAAATGGCTTAAAGAGCTTCCACTTTCACCCTGAGTATGTACTAGATCATATATACATTTTTCATACTCCTATTAGATACAATGATCTTAGAGGAAGGAACTTAAAAAAATGATGTAGGTTGCAATTTGCCTGAAGCAAAAATATTTTAGCGAGCCAGTCTTGAAGTTTAAATACTTTTGTTACAATTGTATGAAGAATTCCAATTATGCACAGAAATGAGTGGCTATTTCCAACTGCATAGTGCATAAGCCTACAAAAAAATCTGTTACTAATAATCCACTAAATTTAAAACAATCTTTAGTCTGAAGAGACAAACCAACGCAAGAAGTGAGAATACAAGCACTGGAAAACTGTTTTTGCTTAAATAATTTTACAAGGTCACTAAAATTATAATAAACCATTCTTCAACACATGCTCTTAACACCTTCATTATCCACCACTAGTCTCCGCTATTTATTCCAAATACATTTATTAAAAATCAGAAACTAGAGTCGCTTCACAACCTGTTTGTGCAAAAAAATATCCCTTTTGAAGAACTCAACATCTTTTTGACCTGAATATTAGCCGCAACATTTTTCTTTGGGTGCTGAGAACTCATACAGCAACGTATGCAACTTAATAACCTGATCACCTAGGACCAGCCTCCCCTGTGAAGTCAAGATTTCAGTTGTTCTGATCCATTGTTTATTCACCTATTTTCCGGCTCTGCCCACTGGAAAGCATGCTAAAGGACGGGAGCCTGCCCTCTTGCTTGCATTGGGCTATTCTGACTGTGCTGTGCAGAAGCATCATTTAACAGGCATTTACTCAAATGCAGGCAAAGCAGGTAAGGCAGATCACTCATTCTTCCCATGACTGCTGTCTGACCTTGTCAATATGTTGCTTTCCAGGTAGGATGCACAGAGTAAGACCCCTACAGGAGATCTGAGGAGGAGCCACAGCAGTTTGCTCCAAATAAAAATAAAACCAACTGTACCTTTGCAAAGTGCTGCTGACTGCACAGCCAGACTGAGGATTCAGCAGTGAGATTAAAGAACTGTCATTCTCTGTTGCTATCATTTCATTTGCTTTTAGCGCTGCTAAATATGTTGTACAAGGACAGCGTGGCACGATGCTTTCTTGCCCATGAGATCCTGCCTCACTGCAAGCACTCGCACACATTTCAGAGCACCAGTTTTAAACTGGCCCCTCAAAATAAAGACGGGGAGCCAGGCAAAGCCAGCCTGCTGGGGGGGCGCATGTTCCTTCAGGAGTGTGACACAGCTAAGTCCATACAAGGTTAACTTGTTGTTTGAAATTTGTCAATATTCTGTCAACAATAAATTCACAATATGGTTTAAATGAAGTATCTTTTTTATTTTGGGAAGTACACTCCTGTCTATTGCCTTTTTCTTTAGAGACCAATGTAGAAATCAGGGACAAACCTGTGGTTTCCAGAGCAAATTCAGGTTAATCTAGCTGCAGTATTTATTAATTTATGTACAATAAGTGTTTCTAGAAAAAAGTGTTACAGTCCTGTGTTCCACAACACACAAATTATCAGGGAGAGACCAAAACAGCGAACTAGCCAGATGTTTTGTCAGCCCAGCAAACCTTCACAAAACAGCTTTCTGTTCTGCCAACAGCAGCCATGGCTTTGGTTCCTTTTGTCACCCAACCAAAGCAACTCATCTCGGCAATTGTCGTTTGCTAATTAGTTTGAATTACGCGACCATAGCTGAGATTTTGGCAGCCTGTTCTGGAACAGTTTTATTAATGATGATCAATTATGACCAGGTAGAATTTCTGACAAATTTTTTTTTTTATTGTTACCTGACAATATATGGGAAGCCTTCAATTAGATGAATGCAGTTAACGAGCTGACCCTGCCATCTGCTGTCGTTTCTGCTGCTGTTTCCGCAGTCTAGTGCCTGCTCGGAGTCTCCCAGGTCACTCCCTTTCCTTCAGCTCAGCATGGAATACAAATCTCTCTAATGAGCCAATACAGTATCGAAGACCTGTCATTCAAGCTGTGCCTGGTTTCATCTAGCACAACTGCTAAAAGCTTCACTTGCAAGATGGGCTGGCGACGTCTTCAATAAAAATAGCACTGAACCAGGAAAGGCTCGCTAAGAGAATTTGCAAAATCCGCTAAGTTTCCCAGTTCTCACGCTAAATAAGCGTAGAGCTGGTGAGAATGATAAATAGCAATTTTGTTTTACGATTTGACATTTTAACTGTTCTTTACAATGCTGCAGCTCACTGCAGGTAAAACAACTAGTTGTGATACTCAACATACCGCAAGCACATCGCTGCTGCAGCAGTAAGGACGCCGAGTACGAGAGGGCAGCGTGCTGTGGTGCACATCTGCGTCCGCACTTCACCGTGTCGGAGGCGCGTGCAGAAGCACGCTTTCCACAGCAAGACAGAGCTCGCCCATTTTTTGTCCTTGCGTGCGTGTGGTGAGGGGCCAGCAGCGAGCGGCCGGGCTGTGGAACTCCTCCTGGCACCCCTGCTGCTCCGCCGGAGCGGTGCAGGAACCTGCTGAACCCAGGTCCATTGAAGTGGCTCTGGAAGCCCTGCTTCCCCCGCGTGTCAGCTCCTTCTCCCTGCAAACTCCTCTCCCCTCACCCACACCAGCCACGCAGCCTCCAGTAAGATCAGCGAGTCCGGCCGGCACAGGTACTCCTGGTGGGATTCGCTCTGACAAAGAAAACTGTTGCCGAGGTGGTACTTTTTCCGTCCAATCCATTTTGTGGTTACAAGACATATTTTTCATGGAGAAATCAGTAAGAGAGAGACATGGACATACTGGAGACTGTTCAATGGAGGGTTGTGAAGATGATGAAGGGACTGGAGCATCTCTCCTGTGAGGAAAGGCTGAGAGAGCCGGGACTGTTCAGCCTGGAGAAGAGAAGGCTCAGGAGATCTCATCAATGTTTGTAAATACCTGAAGGGAGGGTGCAAAGAAGACAGAGCCAGGCTCTTTTCAGTGGTGCCCAGTGACAGGCCCAGAGGCAGTGGGCACAAACTGAAACCCAGGAGGTTCCCTCTGAACGTCAGGAACTGCTTTTTCACTGTGAGGGTGACCGAGCACTGGCGCAGGTTGCCCAGGGAGGCTGTGGAGTCTCCATCCTTGGAGATACCCAAGAGCCGTCTGGACACGGTCCTGGGCAACCAGCTCTAGGTGGCCCTGCTTGAGCAGGGAGGTTGGACCAGATGACCTCCAGAGGTTCCTGCTAGCCTCAATCCTTCTGTGATTCTGTGAAATGATTCTTTGTGACTTCAGCCAGGCAGATTTGGGCATGGGGGGAAGAAGAGCAGGAATTAAATACAACTCTTAAAGAACAAGGTGTGAACCTCTGTCTCTCAGTGGCTATCCTTTCCCATTCAGGTACTTCTGGGGTATTACAGCAAACGCTGGAGGTGCTCATGGGCTTGGTGTAATTCATAAACACAATCTGCTCCCTGGAGCACTGTTGGCTCTTTTCTAGGATGGGGAAGCTATTTTTAATCTACATTCAAACAAGTAGTAAATTCACAATTTAGAACTGATCTTTACCCTTTGAAGGCTTGGGATCAAGGGCTAGCTAGAGAACTTCTCTGAACATGACTAATAGATCACATAGCACTGACCACAATCTTTCCTCTCTTCTCCTTTCTTCTGTCTTACCCTTTCTCTGCACAGGATTGAGAAAAACCCCCAAGAAAATCCATCCTCTCTAGGTAGAAGAACAACATAATTCAAACCTACATGGACACCAGAGAAAACCACTCACTGGCATTATCTCACACAGGGGGGGGAAACCCAGTAAAGTACATGGTAAAAATCCAGCACTTCTTAAAAAGTTGCAAATATTCCAGAAGCCAAAACAGATCTTTATGACCTGAAAAACAATTTTCCTCCTTGCCGCTTGCTCCCCTATAGGCCCTGTCTGCATGTTCAAAGTAGCAGGTTACGACTTGCTTTGATTTTGCTTGCTTATCAACATGCAGCTCAGGTTTCACAGCTATAAAAACTCCACTGAATTATAGCTTTAGGGGTATTGACAGGATGCGCTTCAGTTCTGAGACAGAACTTGGAGGGGGGACTGCAGATACAGGAAAACTCTCCTTGGCAACATAAAATCCTCTGTCCAGCGTGCACAATCTTCCTTTGCTGCACTTAATGGCCTGAGAAGAGCGCAGCACGGTAATATTTGTTGCTTCATCTCCTAATGCACTAGCTGAAAAAAAAAATAGCTGAGTTTATTGATGTATTTTGTTCATTGTAAAGTGTATTGTGGTCAGTGTTAGACTGTTTTATTTTCTTCAGGTGGGGCTAAATTCATTCCATACCAGCTGCTTTCACCCAACTCCTCTTGGACACATGCCAGTTTCTAAAAATGCCGATATGAACCTTTGCATTCATTTTACTGGGTGTTGTATCACATCCTTGGATTTACCATGGCACCGTATTTACAAAGGTCAACTGAATGTCTCAAAACCAAGCACAGTGGTTAGGCTGCAGCAGACTCTGCTCCAGACGGCACACCTGCCGCAAGCCCTCCTCTTCCAACAGATGGCAAAAATGAGACTGGCACGGGAGTTCCAAGAGCAGGGGCAGCCGGCTCTACAGAGCTCTTTGCTCTGGCTCTACCAGAGCCTATTCAGAATAGAAGGACAAATCATTGCACAAGATATGTCCCTTGAATAGCAGTCTTTTGGGCCAAAGACTCAGAGCAATGGGCTCAAGTCATCTTTGGCTTAAAGCGTAGATCCAGCGTTTCTTTGCTCCCTGTACAGGAGTGGTTTGTATCCCCTTATCCCATGCTCAGCAACCCCCTAAAAAAAAAAAAAAAAAAAAAAGTGAATCTACCTGGCATTATTTTTTCTGTGAAAAGAAAATCAGGAACCAAGGCAAAAGGTTTCCATTTACAGGGTGCGAGGGGACTGAGTTTCACCCTAATCAAAGCTTAGTCCGTGCAGGACATTACCTACACCCCACCTCCTGGTTTTAGTAAATTAGTTTAGCCCCTGTCCTTGAGCTATCGCTAGGTCCATGAACACAAACTCCTACAGGTAAACTTGCCCCCCAGCTTTTGTTCTGAAGGCCCTTGTGATCCTCCCCTGGGAGCGGATGCGTGCCTGTGCTGCGTCCCTTCGGGCTGCACTTCTGAAATATTCCCCACGGGAAAGGTTGAAGCAGCTCCTCGCTGACGACCTTTCTTTTGAAAAGCAAGAGGGAACACTTCAAGGGAACTCAGTGAGGTCAAGGAAAAAGAGCAGCGATAGCAGTCTGTCACAAATAAGCAAGAATGTAATGCAGAGAATCCCTCTGCAAAATAATTCCTAAGGCAATGGAACAAATTGAAATACACTAGTGGATCTAATACCAGTAGCAAATCAATGATGTAAAACATATTGAAATGTATAACCAAAATTTCAGCAGCTTATGAGCTATCAGAGCAGCTATTTCCTATGAAATTTGGACATAGATTTGCTCCCTAAAATACCGAGATGTTCATTGCAAAATACACTACCAATTATGTACAATGGGGTAAGAAAAGAACTGTTTAGCAAAGCCAGGGAAATATTTTAAGATCTTGCAGGGCTTTGCAATTTTGAAACTCTTTGCCCTTGCAGCTTACGGCAGTCAGCCTTCTCTGTCCTCTGGTAAGCCATAGTAAAAGACAAAAAAACCTCACCTAAAGCCTCTGGAAAAAAAGAAAAAAACAAAACAACAAAAAACCCAACTGTGTTTTGTCAGGACTATCCAGCTTCTCTTCTGCCCCCTTCAGCTCAATCAGCAGTTCAGCCAGTATACAATCATGCTACAATAGCTTGAAGAAATGTATTTGATGCTTCAATTTCAGCTAACATTTCAATTTCTCTCACTATTATTTTTCCTGGCTGGGTGAAAACATACTTGGATTAATTATCTAGCCGTCAATGGTTTTGCCTAAGTTTTATTTGCCCTCCCCCCCCCCCCCTTTTTTTTTTCCTTTTTTATTTTTCCACCTTTTTTTCCTTTCTTCTAACACAGTCTTCCTGAAATAAATACAGCCCCAGCATCAGTCAGCTAGAGAGGAGTTATGAACTGTATCCTTAACACAAGTTCTAACCTGGGTAAGTTCACCCAGCCGTGCCTGGGAGGCTCGTGTCATAGGCTCTGTCCCCACTGCAGTCTGCAAAGCCACCAGCCTGTCATTACAAGCACACCGAGCTCCTTACTGAGCAATCCAATTTTTTTAAATATTTAATGTTCTTTCTTCAGCAGCCTTATTTTACCACCCAGGAAGAGTCACTCCATCCTGATGCTTTGTGCACACATGAGGTATGCAGCTCTAAACCTTTCATATTCCTAAGGCTTGCATATTTTAGCCATTTAATCACAAGGGGTTTTTGTTAATGTTATCCAGAGTAACTAATCATCCTAGTTCCTTATATGAAATATATGTCAAAAGCTGAATTAAAATGACAAGGAGAAGACAAAGACAAACTAAATGAATATGGAAAGGGCTTTCTCCTGCAGAATCTGGTTCAAGGTCAGAATCTCAAGGGCTCCTGCAGTGACCATCCTTTCACGCTGCCCCAGCAGATGTGGCTTTGCCCTTTGGCGAGCATACGTCAAGGCTCTACCTGGATCATCAGAGTGTTGTGGGAGAACCTGGCTACCGACAGAGCTCTGGAGCAAAGAGCTGCGTCTGTCAGCACCTGGGGTTACTGATACAATGCTGCTACCTGCCTCGCTGATGACGGTTACGCTCAAAACAAGATGCTTTTCATCGTTTATACCTCAGGCATCGACTCCTGCCTACTGGTGCCTTTTTGCTCAGTCACTGTGCTTTTTGCAGACACTGTCGGACAATCTGTGAGCAAGACCGGTCAGGCAGGAGGGCGAGGTGCCACTTCCATACAGAAGATTTACACGTAGCTACACCCTGTTCCATCTGAACGGGGCCATACCTGCGCTACCCCGAAACCTTTCCTATCAAGGGGTCACTTCAGCTTTGTGCTTCTTTCAGGACACAGGCTATTGGCTATGATCTGACTTGAGACATCATGATAGTTGAGTTCACTCACACTACAGAGGTATTAGCCCATCATGAGAACCAGTCTGAATTGCATCATTTCGAAGCCAGCCAGCCCAGTTTGCAGTTGCTTCTGTGGCACCCCAGAGGTACCAGCATCTCAAATGCAGTGTTTAAATAGAAGATCATCTTACCTATTACACATACGTTGGCTAACATTCAAGCTATTGAGTAGTAACAGCAACTTTTTCTCATAGGTCCTTCTATATGAGCTTCTGTATTACTCACTGTCATCCAGAAAGCGATAAAACTACATTTATAATACATAAAATTCAAACGAGACCTTTATTTACATTAGGTTTTCAAGCGTTGGGTGTTGCAACATACATAACAAAATTTCATACTACATTTTTTATAGGAAATCAGGTTGAAAAGCTGATCTACAGAATCAATTTGTCAAAACTGGCTAAGCAGAAAATGTGTCAGCTCGGTTTTAGAGTACTCTGTCAATTTTACACCGTCTGCTATCGTTCACAGTATTCCTGACGTCATGGTTATAAAAACAGAGCGCTCATGCAGGTTAATTTACAGTGAACTCTCCTAGTAAATTTTACATTCTTCATTTGTTCAGAAGAGCAGGTCAATACTCTCCACGTTGTCTCACAAAGCAATTACGGATCCCAATAGGGAGAAAACTAGATCCATCAGGAGACTTTTAACAGAAAGAAAACTGGATTTAGCAAGACAAGGAGTCAGAACTTTAACTCCGTGACAAACTGAATTATAATCTCCCATTCTGTAGAAAACAAGTTGTACTGTAAAGATTAATCAAGTCCTTTTACTCCATATTAACATTATGCAGCAACCAATATGAGTGTCTAGGTAAACAGAAACTTTGTGAAATGTTTTGCTGCAAAGCTGACTTCAGTAATGCACGCAAATGATAAAGTCATCCACTCTGCTCACTGCCAGAAATAAAAAAAATAAAGGCTTCAGGAGCTAGTAACACTGATTCATACTGTGCTCAAGCACTAGTCAACAAAACCTATTAAACTACACAGGGGTCAAAAAAAAAAATCAAAGTAGCTTTGTTATCTTACTTGTGACACCTTATTTAAATCTCAGGCATTACTTCTTTATATCAGCATAAATATGTAGCCTTCTACACCTTTTATGATGTGGTTACAGACACAAAAATGTTATAGTAGAAAGCAAGAGCTAGTTCAAGGAACTTCAGACTTTGAAAGCAGCAAGATACAAAGCTAAAATTCATGTTCCTTTTCAAGTTATGAATACTTTCACTAAAACATAAATATTTTAACATATATTAATTTTTTCTGACATTCAAAATTGTAAAGTCAATATGGCAGAATTATTGTTAAAAGCACATATTTACAAATATTCTTTTTTCCATACATAAAGTATTTGGCATAATTATAACAATCTTACTGCATACACAACTGTTTGCTTCTTTTTCACATAATGGTACACTCCTTATTAAAATTTACCAATTATGTACAAAAATACTTGAACATTTATTATAGAAAACCTCTATAACTACCATCAACAGCTTATAACTGCTGAAGGTTTAATTGAGAGAATATAAAAAGTGGTCACTTTCTTCCAGTTAAACTATCGACAAATAAAACACAGCTAAAATGAACATAAGCTTCCCAACAAAAGAGGGAGAATATTTTTAACAGCATGATTTAAAATGCAGTTCACACATCTGTTCCCAAGCACATGTTAAACAGTTAGTAAAAGAAAGAGGATACCAAAAATACATACAGAAGGTGCTTGCTTTTTTTTTTTTTTTTCTTTCCCCTCCACATTCCTACGGCTTGGCATTAGCTTTCCAGAGCTCTTCAGATGCCAGTCACTAAAATACAACCTAAGGCCAAACACCATTCCTCTGCAATAAAGATGATGGTGATGAACTCAAGCTAAAAAGCAAATCCAAAACCTGACTCCACTGGTACGTACACATCCAAAGAGCTGTTCAGAATTTTTGCTAGGTTTTTACAGAATTACTAATGACCTTTGCAATTAAGCTTTTGAAATTTATTGATCGATAACCAGTAATTTGTACTTTTAAAAATTTGTTCATTGAGGGTATTGCCTCGGTACTAGTCAGTACTGATTCTTGTACACAATTTAAATGAACAATTGATTTGTACCTATTTCATACACAGATTGTATTTTAGGGTGAACCTTCAAAAAGAGCAGAGAGCCTCCACTAGCAAACTGCTAGCTTTTTAAAAAACAAAACAAAAACAACAAAAAAAAACATTAACTGGAAGAATAAAAGTAAATTGCACCTCAAAAAGAAAAGGATGCGTCTGGTACAACAATACACTAATGGCACAAAACCTTATCAAGATTCACCAGAACGGTGCTGTACGCTGAATGAAATGCAGGTATTTTTCCATCTTAAAAATAACATAAACCAAGCGTGTGTTTCAAAGATTCCAAACCACATTCTTACAACAGTTCTCTGCAGTATAACTTGCATTATATCTCAGTTTTTCCACAGACATTTGAAATGACCAACCTGTTCATCAGATAAGAGAAACAACTTTCAGCCTACTTGCAGAAACATCCTAGTCTACAGACTACTTTGTTAGAAAGCGTGCATTTATCTCTAGTAGTAAAGATCCAGTCAGTATATTCTGCATTTTGTAAGAAGCATTCGGCTAACTCAGATGAGAGCTGTAGGGTTTTAGATTTAATTTTTTTAAATAAAAATAAAGTACAAATAAAAGCATTTATCAGTATTCACCACCATGAAAATTAAAAAAAAAAAATCCTCTCAGTCATGCTTCCTATAATATCTGGCAACCCAAATTAGTAATTTCATTTCAAATGTGCAACATAATATTAATAAGCGTTTCGTAATTACTCGAAAGAAAAGGTGGGCAAAACATTAAAGTGCCTAACTAAACACGTTCCACCATTTTTAAAAAATATTATTTCTTAACCGGGAAAGAACTGGTTGCGATTAAATACAAAGGCGTTTCTTCTCATAGCTGAGAGACTTTGCGGGGCAGAGGCCTGGGCCGGGGAACCTGCTCAGTCCTCCGGCCGCTGTTTTCCAGATTGTTTGGCCGGACCAGCTGCGGCTTGGGCGGCAGGGCCGGCGGGTCCGCGGCGGGCGGGATGGAGAGGCTGTGAGGTAGAGGAACGGGGCGTTTCAAAGTCCGCTCGTACACGCTGTAAGGCGGCGGGGTTTTACTTTCTTTTCTCACAGGCTCCTCGGGAACGCCGTAGCTTGGGACAGTCACCGGCGGTTCGCTGCCTTGGCTTTCAAAGCCCGACGTCTCCGACGTGCTGCAGCGGCTGAGCGAAGAGATGCCGCTGCTGTAACTGCCCGACAGCACCGGGGAGTTGGATATGAGCCCCGAGGAATGATACTCCACCGGAGACGGCGTGAACGACTGCACGGACCCCTGCGCAAAAGAAAGGGCAGAGGAAGAATTCACCCGGAGTCAACGAGGGAGAGCGCTGCCGCGCTCAGGCTGAAAACGTACAGGGATAAGCGCGTGGATTCTGGGGCTTCATACACGTGAACAGTTGCATCCCTGTTTGATTAGGATCCCTCGAGAAACCAATAAAAAGCTCATTTCGAGAGCGCCTACGTACACCTTGAACAGTGCTCATGCCGGTAGTTCGTGCAAGTGGAAGTAAAACCGTACTGAAGTGTTAACCTTACTATCAAAATACCCCGGAAAAAATCTGGAAGCCTTTAAAACGAACCCTCGATTTTCCTAGCTGTAAGTGAAAGGCCTAGCCCCGCGCCGGACATGCCAAGCGGTGCCCTGCCCTCTAAAGCCAAAGCGCAGGCCTCGCATCCCGGTCACCGCCGCTACTGCGGTCCCTCGCGTTTCAAATTCATCCTCCGAAGCTTCTCGCAGTTTTTACCGCGCCGTCACGCAACACAACGCGCCTTTACGCGGCGGCATCGTAATGGCCTCTGCTGCCACTCAGGGGGCAGCAGCAAGAAGGCAGGCGGTGAGGCATTGCTGCTGCGGACGGCGTTTTGGAACCACGGTTGCTCCCCCTTTCCTCTCCCCCGCGGCCCAGGCATTCCTTAGGCACACGGTGGCACTTGCACGAAGCGCGGAACGTCGCTGCGGGCCCCGGGGACGAGGGTCCGGCGGAGGGCGAAGGTTGCAAACGTCTGCACCAGCAGCCTCGTAGGTCTGGGGGGGAAGGTGAGGGATGGGGGAGCTGAGGGCCCAAGCGGCAATGACAACGATGATAAAGAATAAGAGGCAGGACCGGTAAAGCCCTGCCTAAAAACATCGAGCAGTCCTATTCTGGTGAAGCAACTTCAACTGGAAACTGTAAAAGCTTAGACCGTACTTTGCAAGTTGAAAATTTTTTTGCAAGGTATCTGATTGTGACCGGAGCCATCTGAGACAATCCAGACTTAACGGCCTCAAGCGCAGGCTAAAAAAGGGATGGAGAAATCGCATCAAAGACAAATTTCTCACCCCAACTCTTGTTAGACCGGTTGGCACTCAGCTGCTCAGCTTGAGGTGAGAGTGTGAGCCATGCAACAAAGGGTGGGGAGGGGAGGAAAAGGAGAGGGGCAGGGGCGTACAGAGCTGGCTGCACTGACTTTATCCTGTCGAGATAATTTTAGTTATCTGTCTAGGACTGGATCCACAGTGCACTGAAAGCAATGGAAAAAAGAAAAATCTTCATTTACATCAGTGGATTTTGTACTAAGACGGCCTTCTCTGGCAGCACGTAACAGTTGGAACAAAGGCTAAAAATGGAGCCCTTTATATGGCTAGGGAAGAGCAGAGCAAGTTTTATTTAAAGCTCAATACATGTTGAAGACATTTCAGGCATTGCGAGGAGCCTGTTTAACTACTTGTTTCAGGTTCCGTTCCTCTGCATGTGAGGAGGCTGCAGCTGCACTCCTAACCCCACAAAAGTCCAGGGTCAAGATTTTCAAATAAATGATGTAATTGGTTCAAGTTCCAAGAGTGCTTGACACTTGGATTAAGTGACCATAGATAAGATTTAGGACGTTTGCTTTTGTCATTCAGAAGAGCAAAAATACGTGTAAATCCTGCCTGCTTTAATTTAGGAGCTGAGCAGGGGTAAGCACTTTTTTTTCCTGACAGCAGTACAGACTGATTGTACCAGTAGTAACAGTCTAGACACCACAACAGTCTGGAAATTCATGGATGCTTGAAGTGAGATCCAGCAACTCTCAGAATTATTCTGGGCCAGCATTCCTCTCCCATGCGGCAATCCAGACTTTGGCTGTGAAATGCTTAAATACTGTCCAGACCTTTAGAAGGAAACGTTAGGACAAGCTTCAAACATCCCTAAGAATCATCAGTACCTAGTCCATTCAGGGAAAAAGGAAGAGTTGCTCACCTTGCGTACAAGATCCTAACACTCTGAAGAGCCTCCTAGTAAGCAGGTAGTGTGAAACCTGGGATCAGTGCTCCTGTCAGCAGAAGTTATACTATGGTAATAGAGCTGCGGGGCACTCTAATGGCCAGCACAATTGCTCCGTGTTGATCCCGGACCGCTGTGCAGCCACGAGTGGGAATGTTACAGGCTCATGGGATGGCAAATGGTAGAATGACTGCAGACTTGTGATTAGGGACCTCAAAGGGAAAGGAGGCATTTAGGGGTGCCACCTTCCTCCTCCTCAGGAGATGTGTACCTCTGCAGCTTTAGTTAGGCATTGTGCAGCTGAGGGACCACTTCAGCAGGGCTGCCTCCCTCTGCCCTCGCACCTGAGTGCCTGAAGCACCAGTCATGCTCCTTTCCATTTGCTCTCCCTTCCAGGTTGTTAAACCTCGTACTACTAACCGCAGAATTATCTCTGCTTCAACGGGGTGGCAGCGGCTATCCCCGAGACTAATGTGCAGTCTGACAATAGCGGGGTTTGCCTGGAATATGCAGGCTGCCTGTTTGTGTCCTCCAGTGCTGTGGAAGACACAGATTTCCTGGTCAAGTTTTCCAATAAATAAGCTACTGTGCAACATGTGAGTACTGACACATTCAAATATCTTGAAATAAAAATGAAACCTGCTCACTTTAGCCTGGATCCCCAATTGCTATGGGTGTTTAACTGTCAGAGAAGAACCAATGCTTATTCACAGCCTGTGCTTACTGTTTCCTATTGGCAGGCTTCAAACTACTTCCAACTTCTTACACAACCTCCCTGGATCATTCTGCAGAGGAAGTGGATATTAAAATGACTGAAGCAGGGATTACTCTCTAACACACCCTCTAATCCAACAGCTCTGGATGCTGGAGGAGTAAGGGCAATGAGTCGCCCCCTCCTTAGCCGGCATTTCCCCTCTTGCCACTGTTGGAGACAAAATTCTGGACTAGGTGGACCATTGGGCACCTCTTACATTTAATCCTTACACTCCCTTCTGTCCACTGACTCAGGTGAGCTTGATTATCCAGGTAGGTGAGAAGTCTAGTATTGAGAGGCTAAACATTCTCAAGATTAGGTTTCTTGCCTGCGGTTTTGAAAATCTTCAGAGCTGTTGTAATTGTTACAGCTGCTTACTCTTGTGAGTGGTTTTTGTATAGGCATATGATAATAAAAGGAAAACATAATACAATCCCAAATAATGTATATTAAATATATACTATCTACCCCACAATACGTACGACCTGTCCCACAAAGTCAGTTCACTGCAATAAGACAGTACCTTCATTGGTGATCTGCCAGCAGGAGAAGGGGAAACGGAGGCTATGTGTCTTGCTGGTGACGCTGTAAGTCAGAAAGATTTCAGTGCATTCTTGGTGTTACAATTTTCAGTAAGAAATCTTTTTAAGTGGATAGATCATTCAATACACAAACATTATCTCTGGTTCCCTCTAGGTACTTGCCTGATGGCTGCAAATACTTTTAGAGATTTTATTTTACTCTGTTCTCAGGATTATTTTGCAGTACAACCAATGAAGTATAAGAAATTTCTGCATCCATCTTCTCTGACAAATTTTATATCACCATAAATTGGTTTATATCCTACCAAATGATATCAGAATTCAAAAAAAGTCAGTATAATAACTTTTCCCTTCCTCTTTTTGTTCTTCTATTAAGAAATATATTATGTATTTGTACGTCAAATAAGAAAACAGACAATACATAATGTACTTACATCAAACAATTACCTGTAAATATACTGTAAACATGCCTGGACATACTTTGAGGCCTAAGTCTAAAACACAAAAAGGGTCTTCACTCCCTTGAGAGCAATTATATTTATAGTATCACTTGAGCAGCCTTTCCTTTAAATGGAAGTTAATCTTTTGAAAGGCAAATTGGTTATAGTAACAGAATTCATGTACTTCCATGATTGCTGTGCGTTTTCTGGCCAGTAAGATTCTTTGTGGTTAATGATCATTTCTGATTGCTAACCTCCAATTATCATAAGATCAAAAGATTAAATTTGATCATCCTCCCCAATACCAGCATGAACTGTCTGAAACTACTCAGTCATTAAGTGAAAGGGCAGAGTATTGGAAACAGAATGCTACAGACAACATTAACGAGATGAAAATACCTGCAGAGGCAGTTCTACGGCCTTCCCTGTAAGCAATCAAATAATACATTAACCTGCTCAAGAAGTTAAACATTAATCAGAGTGGAAAGAATCTAAGCCCTCAAGCAGATAATTTTTTTACTGGAGCTTAGCCTGAAATGCCCATTAACTCACCAGTCTGTGCAGGTCTTGGTGGTACAGGAGGAGATATAAGCTTTCCACTTTCCGATGTGTTTCTGGCTTCCTTCCCACTGTCCAGGCTCCAGCTGCTGGGGGTGGTGTTTACAGCTGGAAGAGAATGAAAAAGCTGGCATAGGCATCAACACTTCTTGCTCTCTGACTTGCCTTCATCCATAAGGATAAAAATACACAGAGTGGAAACGTTAAACAACAAGTTGCCCGAAAAGCTCTCATGATTACATCAACATTTGAAAAGCTCTTAAATAATGGCTGTCAATCTCCCGGTTGCCTGATGCATGCATCTGGCCCTCAGGTCAGTTTGTGATTGTATAGCAGTTGGGACCATCAACAACAGCAGCGGCTGAGATAGCACTCTGGTGCACTGCAAATCCAGCCACAAAGGGAGATAAGCTTGAAGCCTGTTATAATCGGTTTATCATTGCACCAGACTCCTATTTAGAGGCTTCTAGGCAGAGGGGAACAGACTATTCAGAAATTGTTTCCATTAACTCATTTTATATACAGAAGGGACTAGAGAAAGGAACTCGCCAAATTCCAATCAACCTCCCTCAGAAAGCTTTCCATGCTAACATGGTTTTTTCGCCTGCATAGGCTACAAATTCAGAATTGAAAGAAGGTGGAAAGAAGGGCAAAAAATGAAGGGAGTAAAATTGGAAGAAATGAAAGTGTCTGGGGGCAGGGCAGAGTGGGGAGGAATCAAATGAAGAAATTATTGTGGACTGCAAAAATTTATATACAGTGTTCGTATCCATGGTCAAGGATCTCTGCTTGATCATGTAAATTGACTATCACCTTGATGTGCATAAAAGTGGCTGTTGTATTTGTCTGTTACCTTTACCAAGTTCCATAACTTTAATTGAATGATCCTGTAAGGCCTGGAACAGCTTCCTTAACAGAACTGGATTATCTTATGTTATCAAGGAGCCACCAATATTGGAAAGAAGTCAGATAGACAGAAAGACAGGGCATTTAACATGGACAGGACAAAAGCTAACTTAAACCCCACAATTTTTCATACACGTCCTGTAAAAAAAGTGGAAAAAAACTGCTTTAAACCTCCCCCTTCCCCCTCAAAAAAACCCACCAAAAACACACCACCAAAAACCCCCCCCACCTTCAAAGCCTGAAACCTCTTGCCTTGCCATTACAGTTTCCTTCTTGTCTGCTTGTTTCATAGGTGTGAGTAGAGAACCACATGCAGTGACCCTGTGCTCATTTACAAAGATGAAGCGAAAAGCAAAGTGTAGTTGCTAACGGATGGTATCAATTATTGCTATTATAGCAACACCAAGGGCTCTCAGAAGGACTGCAATATATATACCCACTATACCAGTATATATACCAGACTTAATACAAAAAGAGCAGTACAAATAATATTTGTTTCATAACTGTAACAATATTGTCACAGTATAATTGCACATTAGTTGACCCTGAGAACAGTGCACAGAATAATCTATTTTCTGGAGGACCATTTTGCTTTTTTTATTGTCAAAATATGCATTACGTTGTTTGCTTTTTATTGTAGGCTGTCACCTAGCAGTATGGTTTTGCCCTCGTCCTAAAAATGACTTGGCACCAGACCTAGGTACTTTACATGCCTGATCTCTTGAAAAGCCAATTTTTTCTTTTAAGTCATCCAAGCAGTCAGTTCTTTGGACTGCTAAAGTCTCCAAGAGAGAATACTTTATTTTAACAATTCTGTAATGTATTTGGCTGCATAGGCCAGTGGAAAAGTTTTGCCATTTCCATGTTAAATTATTTCATATGTTTTTTAGCCCTGTGAAAAATTCCACACTTAAGTTTTCATAAAAACTTGGACACAAAAATACTTACAAAAATCAGCTCCTATTGATGAAAATCTGATTCCTGGTCAGTTCTTGTTACAGTATATTCTTAAAATAGTTATTTTCAATACACCTGGTTTACTGTATCCTTTATTCAGGGTACCACAAAGGCAGTGCATAATGAAATGACGGAGCATATTATGGATGTGGAGCACATAATGAAATTGTGGCACAATAACTGTGCCAACAATATTGAATTTCCCCATGCGCAAAATTATACAAGGCAGTATTTTGTCTATGGAAATTCACAGGTTTCTCATTTACTCTAATTAAACCCAAAAAAACCAACAAGCCACAAATTGATCTTTTCTCTTCCATCAAAGTGTAGCCAAAAGCACAGTGACTTATATTTGGTAAAGGGGACTTGCAGGTGCCAAACTTCAGGACTCTATCCATCTCTTTAGCTTCTCTCTGCCCCAGTCTCCAGAAGTTCATCTCCAGGGCTCACCACCCCATATGTCTCCCTTGAGAAGCAGAAAGGAGAGCTCTCACAGGCAGCCTGCTGCCACCTGCTGCACCATCACCCCTTCCTGCAAACTTCTGGACCCTTCTGAGTGCAACACTCAGTTCAAACAAACACCATGTTCCCCCCTTTTTGGCGAAATGTTTTGAAACTTAGAGTGTTAGCATAATTTAGTTAGTTAGTTAGAATGTTTTGAAACTTGGAGTTGACAGTATGCGCTCAAAAGAATTAGTATTCTACAGGAATATGACAGATTAATTATATTTTCATTGCTTCCAAGACTGGTATGGTGCAGCGTTTCCACTCACATTTGTCAGGGCCAGGCAGATTGGAATCACTTCGTGGCAAAGCACCGTCTCCAATATGATTAAACAGCATTCTCTGTAAATTGAGAATAGCATTGGTTTATGAATAGCTGCTGTTGTATTTCAGTAGCCTTTAAGAAAACAAGTATCTTTTTGTTATTAGCCCCACCACACAGGCCTACTTTGGAGCTAGTGTGATAAACATCACCTAAGCACTTAAGTAGTTTAATAAAAATATGTGTATACAAATAGGGAGTAGACTAGTTTTCTGAAAACTGTACAACACTGGAATCAGAGGGAGGATTATTATGTACTGAGTTCTGACAGTTTCCAGCTTCCTAAAAAACAAAATAAGGCTTATTCGTCAAGTGGTATCTTGATAGATTACTAAACAAGCGCAGGGATGCATTTGCAATAATTTCATTGCAGAATCAGGATCTCAACAAGGTGCAATGTTTGACAATATTCAAGTTATGGCTGTTATCTTAGAAGATCATTGTTTATTATTTCCAACCCTGACTCTTTTGGTAGCAGTGTTCTCACTTCTCTTGTGGATAAGAGCTGACCCGTAGTGTGTTTGTTTTCCTTTTCTGAATATTCAATTTTTTAAAAAAGTCAGAGTACATTTATGAAACAATTTTAAAATTCCACTCGTTATTTCTTTTGGCAGCATTCAAATAATCCGTGGGTTACTAGTTTATCTTGATAACAGATGTAAACACCATACAGTAAATCCTACAAGTAATGTAGATGTACTTTCCAAAGGAAATGAGAACAGATAAACTTTACTTTTTCTTCTTCCTTTTATTTTTTTAAAGCAAGATCAGACAATCAGTGAAATCCAAATCAAATCCTATTCTTGTGTCTCCTTCCAGTGTTCACAGAGGACGGTGCCCAGTCAGCAAGGCACTATGCTGGGCTTCCACAAGATGGCAAACCCAGCTGCAAAAGTAATCATCATTGATCTAACATGTTGCAGCTCCATGTAACAAAGTGACCAGGAAATACCCAGTTAATTCAACTTGACTTAAAACATCTCCTAGAGAGAATGCTTTGGTAGACTTGGAGCTACACCAGGTTTGCCTATCTATGCTGTACTAGAGTCATACTGGATCAGGTAATATCTGTTTTCCTGGAGTTACCATTCAGCTGAGGTGGTGTAACTACATGTGTACTCTAATGTGACAGCAAATGTGATGATATGTTCCTGCCTGGTCTGGATTGAATGTTCACTGCCTAGCGAGTCTGCATGGGCAAGCACTGAAGTGTGTTTTCTGTTGTGAAGGTAAAGAGCAAAGGCTGAAAAAGCAACTGAAATTGGAAGAGACAGAGAGACAAAAGCTGAATGAAATACAGAGAAACAAGGACATACTAAAATAATGAAATATAAAACCATATGGAAGTACAAGAGACATCGCAGGATGTTTAATGAGACACCCCCCCACCCTACCCCCTCCCCCAAAATATGAAACCCAAAAAGCTCCATTAGGAAGAATAGTGCAAAAAACTAAGGAGGCTTGTTGGCCAGTCAATTACAGCAGGCGTTCCTCTTCAGAGTACGGGAAGAGCTGGAGAGACACTGTACAATCACTCAGCTAGAGATCAAAAAGCAAGCACAAATCGATGTTGACTGAAAACAGCTGTACATAGATAAGCTTAAGCATCAATTTCAATGAGCAAAGCAGATGCAGTACTGCGATGGTCTTGTTCTATGAAGTCCACCAAACTTCCTTAAATGAGGTAGCTATGGCCTCAAAAGACTTGATTTGGACTTGAAGTGTGGGAATTTGCCTGTGTATCTCATCTTTCCCGGTTAAAAAACTAGTGTGAAAATAAACGGGTGGTCCTTTCGTCATTAACTTAGTGTGAAGCTCCAACCCAAGACTGTTGAAGTTAACTGGTGTTAGAATAAAAATAGAAAGGACAAGGAACAGTTTGAGCATCTAAATTCTAACGGGAGTTGCAGGTATCTCTAAGATATCTCCTTACACTTGTCCTGAGGATTTCTTTTCCACTTCTTAATCAGAAGGCAGAGAATCAGAATTTTGTTTCTGATCACAGTCCATTTTTACTGCTCAGGGAATAGAGCACCAGAGAAAGAAATTGCACCTTTCCCTAGAAAGATATATCCTCATTTATGGTTATGAGGGCAGAAAGAAACTGTCAGACCTTCTCACCTTTGAAACATACTTCACTGTACAAGCAAGTTAAGTTTCTACTTACCCTCTCTTGGGACACTGAGGGTAGAGACAGATTGGGAGATTTTCCTGCCGGGCGAGTCTCAGAGAGAGTGGGGACTGGGCCTACGAGCTCCTCAGCCTCCCTTATCGAATCTCGGGTAGAGTGGGGGATAGAAGTCGCATTCCACTTGGCAAAGCAAGAGTTTGCAGTCTGGGAGCAAAAATGGGATAATTTTTTCTTTGCGGCAAACTGTAAAACCGCATTATTTAAAGAACATCTCCTGGTCTTTCCTGTATGTTGGTTTGGTCCACTACTGCTGAGAAAGTGCCCAGTAGATATATCAGTAAGTAGTTCCCGAGAACTGCCCTTCAGTCTGGCTAAGCTTCAGTATTACTTCTTAAGCCCTCGGGTTAACAGCACGAGGGCTTAAACAGAAAAGAGGAAAAAATTAAGTCAAGACCCAATTCAATAACTGAAGAAGCAAGGGACAAGAATACAACTAATGAGAAACCAACAAATAACTTCTAAAATAAAGGATCCTGGACTACCAAGTTGTTTTTTATCAAAGGCAAAATTTCTGGTGGAAATGAGAGTGTTGAGAGGAGGGCCTTTCACACTGTACTTATGTTCTCATCTCTCTCAGCTTCAGCAAGAGGTGCATTGTGTGATGGCATAGATTAAAAGAGCAACTGTGTTAAAGGAAAGCACTTTAGGAGAGTAGGTCCATTAAGAAGAAAAGATGAAATAAGGATTCAAAACTGGCCAGCTCACCAAGCTCATTTTGCATTTCAGATAACTCAGAAGATACAAATTTCATA
Organism: Haliaeetus leucocephalus; assembly: GCF_000737465.1. Classification (NCBI taxonomy): domain Eukaryota; kingdom Metazoa; phylum Chordata; class Aves; order Accipitriformes; family Accipitridae; genus Haliaeetus; species Haliaeetus leucocephalus. Next base: position 3,118,784 of record NW_010972842.1, on the reverse strand, counting down.
CAGACCTATGTAACAGTAATTTTAAGGTAGGAACACAACTCATTCTTTTCTCTGGAGTAATGCAATGTCCTTCTTTTTGAAACTACATTGAAAAATAGGAATTGCCACATGGAGTGGGTTATTATCTCACAGTGGCTAGGATTAGCTATTTCAGAAGAAATAAAGGGGAGGTCAACATGGACAACTGCTGTGATAACAGTTTTTCTTTCTTTCTTCTTCCCTAGATTGAACAAACGCTGCTGTTTCACACAAGCAGGCTGCATCATCTGGTAAGTCTTTGCATTTGAGTAAGTATCAAAAAACCATATCTAAACCTAGACCAAGCAAGCAGAAATGTGATCAAGCACCATGTATCCTAGTCAGATCTCTTTCATGTAAAATATTTTAGAGTATTTGCTTATGAAAACAAAAAAAACCCCTTGAAATTTAACACCAGTGAGCAGACAGTGAATCTGCTCAAAGTTCAACAAGTGCCTTTATCATCATCTTAGCTACTTGTGTTCAGAGGACTCCCAAAAAGCTTCCTACCTGCGAGGTTTCTGAAGGAGTAGGGTAGATGGCACTGCAGGGCCTCTCTCTGGGGGACAGGCAGGAGTTTTCTCGGGAATGCTTATGTTTGTCAGACAACAGAGGAGAGGCTAGAATATAAATATGTCAAGAGATTAAATTCATGCAATGGAACTCAGACATTTCAATTCTATGCTTATGACAAAGAAATTCTCAGTCCCCAATAATTCATATTCCTCAAACAACTGGCTAAATTTGATGTCTGACCAGTGATACCATGCAGAAATTCAGCTGCATAACATATCAAGAATAATTTAATATGGTTTACCACAGGAGATGAGCACTGACCTCTGGCACTGGATGGAGCAGAACTGGTCACATTAGGTGAAGCAGAATGAGTAGAACTCAGGCTTGAGGTAGACGGACTAGGCTGCGTATAGAAGAGTTGCTGTTGTTACATTACACTTACTGGTTTAGAAAACAAAAATTGATAACATTTTTCACTGAAACAAAGAGCTTGTAATTTATTAGACTAGTTTCTCAGCATTTCAAAATAGCAAACCAGCATAAAGAGCATTAATGTAACTACAGAAAGATGTAGTAAAATCTCAAATAAATAGAAATGTAATTAATATATTAAAATAATTACATCACAACTGTGACAACTGGACAGAAAAGTCTATGTAAGGTCAGATGACTTCGCATCATAGTGCATTGCTGCTTATTACTTTTGTAAAAATTCATGCTCTTAAGTTAACAAAGAAGAAACAGTTACACAAAAAATTGTTCTAAGTTAAGGAGGTTAACAGCCCACTTAAAGATTTGTTTATTAAAAGAAGTATCAGCAATAACTTTGAAATTTCTGAATGAAATAATAGAAGCATGAATTTAGTAAATAGCCTCATAAGAAAGATTCTGTTTAGTCTGAAGAATGACAATAATTTGTACCTGCATGTTAAAAACTTCATCGGAGCTTTCTGATTGCCCAGTGATATTGCTGACTTCAGCAGAAGCTTGGGATGACAGTGATGAGGATGAATACCGATTGACAGCTGGGTAACTCAAGGGACTATTATGAGAATAATGAAATACAAAATGGTTAACTTCAGTTGCCAATCATAATTTTTCATGTGAAAACAGCATGTTTATTAATCTCCACAGTTTAATTTGGATTTATTAGTTGAGAGAGAAAGAGAATATACATATCAGCTATTCATGACTGAAGATACTTCAGGCGGACCATATGGGGAAGCATGCACACAATAGAAGTATTTCATGGGTCATCTTCCACAAGTAAAAAAATCTATCAATTTCTAGGATTTTAACTTGCCTGCGTCGTGGTATTACCCTGGCACCATCAGGGCTCATAGAAACAGGTATGGAATTTCGGCATACACGAGGACTTCCATTTGGGAAATGAACAGGGCTAGCTTGTACACAGGCAGAAAATTCCTAGCAAGTTGTTAAAAGAAGATTAATTAAAAGGAACATAATATCATTAAGCATTTTGTAAGACACAAAGAGTCATCTGAATAGTTATACCTGCATTTTGGATCAGCTTCATCATTAGTAAGACAAATATTTTAACTTTTCACTGATGATACTTTCCTTTTAGTAAAACATGACTATTTTTCTCTGCACTGTACGGAAAGTTTATTAACTTTCTCTGTGCTTTGTGGTACTATAAGAATGCTACAAGATGTAATGTGGACAAACAACCAAAAGATGTCACTATTTGTTGCTTAGGAAAATTTAACAACCCTTATCGCAGCTAAAGTGTGTCCTGGTTTATCCATGCACCTGCTCACGTACCTGTATTCCCAAGCTTGACTTCATCACAAAGAACTGATCCACCAGCTTTTTGTGCAACGGCCTCATGTCCTGTGGCACCACCTTCTCGTGCACTGCCAAGCCAAATTCTAGAATCTGGGCCTGCAGAAGAGAGGAGGAAATTAGGGAAAAATACATTTTTGATCCATTTTCCTTAAGCTTTCATCATCATTTAGGATACTAATAAAAAAAAAAAAAAATCCACCAAAATGCATGTTGTATTAAAAAGCATCTAAATCCCTGACAGACCTGTAATCAAACAAGGCCTAAGACTAAAACCAGTAATACACAAAGAGGATTTATGCCTTTTCCCATTTTACTCTTCAACTTTCCCAAAGATTTGGCCAATGTGAATTCAACTCTAATATAAAAACCATTATGGATAACGTAGTGAAAAATCCGGCTAAATGGCAACTTTACAAAGGAGCAGTTCTAAACCCTAAATAAAAGCCATTTGCTACAAGAACAGTTACAAAAGGTGTGAAACAAGAGCAATGACCACATCCACCAGAGACCCTGTAACATAATTTCAATGAAGTCCACGGTTCCCTATCCTATTCCAACTCCCCAGAGACCTCAGTAAGTGGTGGCTTTATGTATATTCTTGAAGCAAGGCCTGACAGCCTTCAGAATAACATTGCTAAAACTCCAATCTTGCTCAAATTTGGTCACAGGCACTTAAAATACTGAATTGGTTAGATGAGGAATCAGATTAACTCAAATTTAAAAACAAAATAGCTACACTATGCTGTAATATCTTTGGATGAGAACTACTAGCTGACGTTTTCAGGCAGCCTGCGAGCGGGCACACAGCTGCGCAGCATCACTGACCCGGGGTCAGGACTGCAGCACATCCGTCCGCACACACAGACATCCCAGCCCTTCGAACCCTCCGCGTCTTCTGTTAACCAGCTGTGGGTGCCAGACGGCGTTTAACGGCTATCGCTTGGAATTCATGTTTTTGTCATAGGAAGTTATTAACTCCAGTTTTAAGTTGTAAGGGTTAGTGAGATTAACTATAGCTTGAGAAATCAAAACTGCAATGTAAATTACTATACATGATGTAAACGAAATTATAGTGAGCTTGGTGAACCTATTCTGATTTATACTGTCTGAGGATCTGCCCTTCAGCTGGTCTGACCAAATGTACCACAATACTGATGAAAAATGGAATTTCCATCTTGCCAAATTCCAATACTCTGACTTCTTTATTGCAAGCTGGCAATAAAGTTTGAAATTTCAACATGCTGCATAGAACAAAGATAGGTAAACGCTAGTGAAAATATTTAGTAGGATCATTTGATCAAAATAATTTTTTTCAGCATTTCTAAATGGAGACACTTCATATTTGAGGCTGGTAGTTTGTTGTCTTATAAATTAATGAAGAAATAATACAAAAATCATATAATGCATAGCATACTCACCTGTTTAGTCACTTGGTGTTTATTTTACTGCCTACCTACTTTGGCAATTATTATTAGATATATTCCACTATAGTAAGGTGTTTTGTTTTTTTTTTTTCTCTTATGCTAAACTTTGTAGTGAAAATGTTTGTTCTGTAGTATTGGTAAAATACGTCTTACAAATATTTGCTGAAGCCATGAAACGTTTCATGAGATAAAGTTTATTCTGTAGTAGTGGTAAAACATGTTGTGCAAATATTTGCATATGAGCATCACAAGACAAAAACTTGCCTCTCATTCAACCTTTGATTTAGAATAGTTTGAAGTGATTAAGAAGATGACGAAAAGGACTAGGGAAAAAATATTAACATGACCCAGAAAACTGCCTGTATAGGAAGTTACTGTCTACTTGAATCTAATTCAGAAAATACTGAAGACCACTGGGCAGTTATTAACCTCTGAAATTTTATGTTTTATTTTGGGACTCTTTTAGCTAGAACAGCTGAGCAAGCCACCCAGTCAGTCTTCTCCCCACTTTACCTGCTCAAGCATCAGCTCTCTCAAGCGTGTGATCTTCTCTCCATCCTCTGGATGGTTCAAGATGTATTCTTTGACAAAGAATGCCTAAGCAGAATAAAATCACAAAGTAACATAAAGTGATTAAAAACACGTGACTTTTTTTTTTTTTTAAGTTTCAGATGATATTTTTGAAACAAAAGCTCTTTTCTTCTGCAATAGAGGATAATAAAAGTTAAATAATTGACTATTCACATATGTGTTGGTGGAGACTATGGGCAAATAAAATGTAGCCACTCTTGAGTGGCATTTACCAGGTTTCAATATCCAGGACAGATCCTGAATCAAATTCAGAAAACTGCAAATCAGAGTTGAAACCAAACACAGGTCACCTGAACTAAATATCTCTTCCCCATTAACAGTGACATAGGAGTTTTCATACTAGGAGCTTCATTACTCCTTAAATATAAAGGTATCTTAAGATAACAGTGTGGAACTGTATGCTATTATATGTATTGGAGCTGTGACGTTATCTTCTTATTCACTCCTAATATAAATAATGTTTTAAAGAACTCACAGTAACACTGATGTCAAAAAGCCACACTTTTCACTTCAGGAGCATCTGGCCAACATCCAGGTGTGTTCATGAGCTCACCTGACTTTCTGCCCCATCTCCAATGCTCAAATTGTGCCAGCTATAGCACCTCAAAGACATTTTACCCTCCGGCTGTGGCCTGGACATAGCACTCCTCTGGTTGTTCACAATTGCATCTCTCTTAACATGGCAATTATCCTAAGCTGCAAGGGTATTACATTGAGATTACAACAATTCTTGACACTATTCTGTAAAGAAAATGCCCAGCTGCTCATTTGAGAGATTTCTAGACCTTCTCAAAAGAGCATTTTGTCACAACAAGTGTCTGTATGTGTACCTATACGTACACATTGTTTTCTATCCATAGAGTTGAGAGGATAATAGTGGCTGTTCCATGCTGTGTTTTCCTTTTGAACCTGTCTTAGCATTTCCCTCACATACTTCTTACAATGTTCTCCATCTAACTTTAGCTGTTAAAATTTTTTCTGTGCAGAATCATTTGTAAATACGGGAAGCAGTGGAGCTGGAGATAAATATACCCCTTCCTCTGATTCAGTTCCAAAATTTTATGCTGTGACAACCAATAACAAAGAAATGCCGAGACCTGTCTAGAAAATGCTGATCCTGTAATGAAGAACATTTATTCACATGGTCCTTTCGCTGCAGATAAGTAGAATTATAAGAATTAATGTTTAAATTGTTAGAAGGAGCCCTCTGATCCTTGCTAAAATCACAAACTTCTGCCAGCTGATGTTTTTTTGGCCTCAGCTACAAGCTTAATGTTCTTTCAATATCAAGCAGGTGGTGTCCCAGTGGTTTTGGGCTGAGATTTATACAGATCTGTAATACAAGTCAGAGATGTAATAATCCAACTTCAAAAAAAAAAATCACCAATACTTCAGGAAAAAAAAAATCAGAATTTGACTAAATCCAGTAACATTATTGGAACCAGTGGTTTCCAATAATTAATCATGTAAATGAGCTAAAAGAAATCTAAGTCGTAGTACAAATTGCAGTCTGAGAGGTGTTAGTGGGCACAAAACACACGCTTCATGCTTTTTCCAGCAGTTTAGAAAATTTTTTTAAAAATCAGTGGTTCAGTCTACAGCCATTTTTTAGCAGACATGAAGGTGCTGCATAATAACTATTTCTTCTGTAGATTTTCCTGGAATCTGTTCCTGTACCAAAACCAGTGACAGCATAGCTTTAACACCTGCAATACTAGCCAAAGGGCTGAATAACTAGAACACTGTTTTTTATCCCATCAGAGGAGGAAAAAGGAGGAAAGAGGGCAGAATCAAGAAGGCAGCAGCTGGCCAGAGGACGTTATTTGCTGGGTTTTAACATTTCTTAAAGCTTGGAAGTTGCCTGAAGGGAAGGAGGATATCTGTAAAGACGTGGGCATGCTTACCTCAAGACCACATGCTCCAAGACTGGCTGAGTTTTGAGCTTTGTACAGGCAGAAGGCAAAAGCAAGTGAAACAGGCAGAGAAAAGCATTTACAGAGGAGAGGAAAAGGAGGAAGGTAGAAGATAACAAGCAGCAAAACAGCAGGAAGACATAAAGACTGAAAAAGGGACATGCAAAGAGAATGGAGGTGAAATAGAAAAAACCCCCACCAAATCTCACAACTATTGCTAGCAGTTTTGGTGTTTACAACACAAATTGATGAAAAGTCCTATTTTGCTATATAGCAAGAGAGAGAGGGAGAGGACAGAAGGGAATTGAAACATGAAGACTGTCTAGGAGATCAAGAATTGCAGCTAAAAACAACAATAAGAAAGGAGCAAGCTAGAACCTTTAATATGCTCATGAAGAATGGAAAGCTATGCAGAGACATCGAGCTGGCTCTGACATTGCTAATTCAAACCAGACATAGCTCTGACATGACTGTATTTCTCAAGGGACTCCCTTCGTGGAACTTTACAATGCTAAACAGTTTTATTCCTGTTTAAAGGCAGCTGGGAAACATCAAAAGTGGTACTGCTTGGCTTTAGTCTCACAATTTTCATAACATTGCGGTTTTGATGACAGATTCTAACAATACAGTGGACTCAATTTCTTGTCGTTTAATTTAGACATGTTTTTATCAAATTTAACACTGTTGAGTGAACACCAAATCTTGCAGCCTTTGAGACAAGTGGACAGAATGTTATTCAACTTGACATTTTCAATGGAAAAGGAACAACCAGCAGACTCAGTATTTCATAAGACACTTAGGAGACAGAGGAAGATCAAGCTGAGCTGAAAAAAAAAAAATCCTTCATTTCTTTTTACTGCAGTTTCAAAATTCCACAGAATTTTATGGAAATACAGCATCTGAAACATTTAAGGTTCTCCTAAGGTGATTCAGAGATCATAATAATGAGGAACAGCTTTTAGGAACAAATCCAGTGTTAGGCATTTCTTAATTATATGTATTATATCTTACTAGATTTTTCCAGAAAATAGCTTTCCTTAAAAACTTGGAGAAGAGAAAGCAGAAGGATCTAGAAAAGCATGATTCTTCAAGATAATAAATTTCTTGTTAAGAATTTTATGTATATATATGTATATATTTCGCTCTTAAAATTAGAATGTCAGCACACAAAAGTAAATTTGGTGGTCAGCCACAAGTAGCTCCTGACCTAGAAGGGCAGGGGCGAGGGAATATATTATAATAGTCACAATTAACTATTTAATTAAAAATCCCCAAACAAACCACTAAAGAATGCAAGGTAATTGTGAATCGACTCATCACTGGAGTAAATCTATGGGACTATCTGCAGCAACACAGTTGTTTCAATAAAGCGATACATATTTAACATCACCTCACCCAAAACTGCAATACAGGTATACTTAAAACTATTATTGATATAGTACTTTCTGCCCTCAATTCATACAGAGAAGCTGCATCTGTACAGAGAAAGAAATCAGTAAGAAACTGTCTTATAACAGATTTTTAATAAGCAGAAAATAAATTATTTACCTCTTGGTATCTAGCAACGCCACCATTAACTGCTGCATCAATGACCCCATTTAGACACATCGTGAGAGGGTTAATATTTTGCATTTGTCGAGTTTGACACTGACTAATCAGTGTTCTCAGCTGCTGGTTCTTATTTTCTAAGACTTCAATAGCATTCTCAAGGGGACTCATTTCCACCTGAAAGAGGAGTGAGGAACATTGCAAACATACTTAATCTTCAGTCAAAAGATGAAATATATTAAAGGTAATTTCTGATTTCTTAAAAGATGTTAAAACAATGTTATTCTATGTTCTAGAGTATTGGGGGCAGAAAAAGTTCTTCTCACCTGGGCTACACTCTCTGAGTGTACATTCTGAGCACAGAGAGAATTAATTTCATCATATAATCAAGGACCAAAACAAACAACCCTCCCTCTCTTGTAGATTCACCATCTGACGTTTAGACATACTCAGCCCTTGCTGCAAAACGCTCACACACTTCAGCCTGTGGTGGAACTCTTGGAATTCAGGGCTAAATTGTCCTTGGCAACTTTACCTAAATTGGGCTTGAGGTCAGGGAGAGCTTCACCGTGCTTAAGGGCACGGAGAAGAGCTTAAGTATGGGTGAGCTAGTTCTCCCACTCAAAGTGAAGTCAACAACTAGACGTTATGGATGAGGAGTTTGAATGTAAGCTGATAACCAAGTTGTAGTCAAGGGCAGTCCTGGATCGGGATGTACCTGTCCTCTCTAGAGGGTGAGGAAGCTTTTCTCACAGGTAGCATGAACTGCAGGAAAAGCAAAAAGCGAAACGATGGGAAGAGTACAGGACTGCAGTTGCTATAATTTACCAAAACATACAAGCACAAATCTGAGTCATGACCTAGTACATGCCCAGGAAAAACTATTACAGTTAACTTTTGGAAATGGTGAGTATAATGGTAATACGATAGTAAACTGAGGATCTTCATATTAGGGGTCATATTAACCTAGTAAGGAGTCAGTAGGAGTCAACTCACAAAATTTCTCATGTCGCACAATTTTCTAATTTTTACAAAATTCCATTTTTGTTTTCTACAGGAGAATATCAAGATGGTGAATGAATGACATTTTGTTGCTATTATAAGAGAGAAACACAGTAGACTTCTAGGGAAAAATCAGTTGTACAATGGTATCCCTATATTTAATGGGACTACTGTAAGACTGGCTTTGACAGGAAGGAAACCAGTTACAGGTGATATAGTCCTGGGCTTCACAACTGACCAATTATTTAGAGATCTTTGTAGGAGGAACACTCCTTCAAATACATTTGAAATGCATTTAAGGATTTTCTAAGAAAAATAACAACAAGGAAGGAGAAAAAAATCACAATGTGTCACTAACAGATTGCTACTTTAGACCCTATTCCTACAGGTTCTGCGTAGGCATGCTCCCCTGCCCAGGCATGCTTTCTTGCCCATGCCGAGAACTGGGAACTTCAACAGAGCTCTAGGCAGACACAGAAATATACCCACATGGCGTTTATTATAGTACAGGAACTTGGAGAATGTTTACTTTTCAAGCATACTGAAAAATATGTTAAACTATAGATATTCTAAGTATTAAATGTTACATCATGCTGAGTTTTAAGAAAGTAATTTGCTGACATTAAATATTGCCTTTGGCTGCCCATTATTGTTCTCAACTTTTCTTCCTCAACTGTTTAAATGAATAAGGGTGGTTCTTAATAATACTTTTCAAGGTAAGAGAAACCACAGAACTCAAAATATTTCATAAATACTTTTGTCATAGCCAGCTTGAAAACTTGCTCAAAGAAGTTAGATATGGGTACTCAATCTTAAAGTAGTTCATCAAATAACATACAATTAAGGAAGTAAACCAACCCACAATATGTATTGCCATCAGTCTCATACTCACTACTTCACGTTTTTCCACTTCAAACCAACGAGATATTCCAGGTAAACTCTGCACCAAGATCAGTGTGGTCCTCTCCACCCATAGACTCTACAATACACAAAACCAATTGATTTCCCTAAATTGCCTCTGTATTATTCTTAATTATTCCCGGTTTTCTTTATGAATACCTTCATTTAAGTAATGGTGTACATAAAAAAAGTATTAACATCCAAATTTCTACTGAAAAGTCTATCCCAGAAGCCTATGACATTCACTTTTCTCCTTACTTTCTAGGACCCACTCCTAAGCAGTAATTTCTGCTGGTTCTTTGCTCTTAAACATGGTATTATTCTATCTTATTATGTTGTCCCCTAATCTCCAAAAGTCACTCACACTAAATTAGCATTTTAGTACTGACTTTCTGAGATGACATCTGAGAAAAGGGAGAGTTCTGAAGCAGAACAACTTGCAGATCACACAGAGTGACCAGCTCTCCTCTGTGAAGTCCTGTTTGAGATTCCACAATGCATAGCTGATGGGATACTCAAATATACTGCTGTTAAACACTTTGTGCAAGAGGTTTGTAAAATGACAAATCAACACATAGGATAGCGCTTACACAAAATATATATAAGCTGTACAATTAAAATAAAGCCCTATGCTTTAATTAAAGGAAAACAGTGACTTAATTTAGTTAATTTATTACCCTTACAGTTCTTTCCTCTAACTTTATAACAAAATTATTATGGGATAATTCTCTTTGTGTGTCTGAATCCCAGAATATATTCTGCATCAGGATGTGTTTCTAGTGGGTCAGAATTAAAATTACACCAGAAGAATGCAAGATGAGTTTTCAGTGTGACATTTTTATTAGGAGGGACAGAAGTCATTTACATATTAGGGAAGGAACTATTGCTCTTCTCTCAGACAATCTCTAAGTCCAGAGGTAGTTTTTAGTCTTGATATCACAGGAACAGAACATTATGCTGCAGTTTAGTCAAAACTGTCTCTCCCTTCCTCTAGGGAGAGAGCACTTCTGGCAATCTTATCCATACCCCAGATTACCTACTTAACAGTGTTTTCCCATCTGCCTTACAAACTTCTCTGCAGGCTGCTCTGCTGTCTCCAGTTCTGCCTTCAATATACCACAAATTTTTTTTATTTGCAAAAACAAATGGGTACTTTTTACTCTCCTATTCCCATATACAACAAGACCTTCCCATCTCCCATATATTTTTCATATTATTTTAATTAAAATGAGAAGTGAAACAGTCAAATCTGAGCTACCATCTTCTCTGGCGAATTTGTTATACCACACTCAGTTGAATAACACGACTATCGTTGATGTTACAAATAAGTCCATAGGTCCAGTAGCTTGGGAAGGAGCATGGTACTTTACCTTGAACTCATTTTCCTTGTCCTTGGTCCCTTTGTGAAATGGCCTGTCATATCGGAATCGCCAGATATGATTTACTTTGTAAAAGCTCTTGATGTTATCGGGAATGCCATCTCTCTGCAGGACTTCCTGGTTTTCTGGAATTGGTGTCACTGCATAAATCTGCAAGTCTGTATGTAAAGAGTTAAGGCTATCCCATTTCATTCAAATTAGCAGAGCATATTGACTCCTGAAGCATGACAGAAGAAAAACTCGTTAAAGTGTGTACCATGAAATGCTTCTAGACTGTTAATGGCTTAGGAAAAGAACCTGAGAGATTTTTTGATGGTTTGGACTTCTTTATACTGTTTTGTTGAAAATTTTGTATTTATTTTTGAAATAGAGCTACTTACGTGGAATAGTATATGGAGTATAGGGATGTAATTAAAAATATATTCTTACACAGAACATGTCATGCCATGGTAACATTATGTTGTATAGTAAGAACTTGAATTACTGTAACTTGAACTGACACACCATTATCACAGCCGTGATAGTTCTGCTAAAGTAAGCATGTTAATAACCTGTCAAAGAATTTTTAAATAAAACCAACAATTACACAAAAAAAATTCCAAACATAATAGAGTGACTGGGACAAATTGCAGGGGAATTCTCACCCACCGTTTATTTCAGTGGAGGCACATTGTGATTGAAATTGGCTATCAGTGTACCTACAGTTTTTAAAAGCATGAAAGGCATAACTGCAGTGTACTGGTTTGTGATTATGTGGATACACTGTGCTTCTGCCTGAAAGATGGTCTCATCTGGTTGGTTAGCATGTTGCATAGCAATGGCATGAGGGAACTCATTCAACATTCGCTGCTGGAAGGCCTCCAGCCTTTCGTAGTCATGTCCTCGGCAAACGAATTCCTTATTCTGAGCAGAATAAGAAAAAAAAAAACAACCAAGAGCAAGTTACGTGAAAATAGTTGGGTTTCATTAGATAGGTCCAAACACATGCTCTTAAATATAGACTTTCCAGGCAATTTTTACATCATTTAAATAAGGAAAAAATAAGAAACAAAAGTCAAGAATGAAAATAAGAACTCTAGAAAGAACAGGTTACTTAGAAGAAGGAAATTTTACCATATAAAGTATGTTTTATTCAAAAGTCTGGAAAAATCAAACAATTATACTTAAAGCTTTAATAAAAATCCGAAGGGAGAAATGGTTCTTATTGGATTAAAGAATATAACTAACATATCAGACTATATAAAATATGTAACAAAAATATAATGCAACAGACAGTTAAGACAATAAAATGGGCTGCAAGTCCTTTCCATGAGGAACTAGGAAACTTTGCTTTGAAGTTATACAATTCTGAAGAAAAACAATGCGTAAGAAAATGGTAGAATGCATTTCATTTGTCTTATCCTCTAAATGCTTATCAATTATCAGCCTGGTAAATTAAAATTATCCAGTTTTTGCAACAGGAAGTAAAATAATACTCCTGGCCCCAACATAATTTGTTTTACCTGCACCATTACTTTCCCAAGATTGCACAACATGAATACAGATACAACACACATCCTACATTAAACATGAGAAGCCTGGATTTGGAGTACCCATTGGAATTAGTCACAGACCATGGCGATGCTGAGGGCTTCCTGTAGCTCTGGACAGCACTTTTTGGTTTGATTCTGCTTGCACACACACATTTGAAATATGGAAATGCCTTAACTATTTTTCTAAAAACACTGTTAAATTAATTTCCTTTTAAAATCTGTATTAGAAAATTCTAAGAAGTCGTTACTAATGTGTTCCTCTTGAAGCAGGTTTAGATAGAAACAGTTGTTGTCCTTACAGTATCTTGACAACAGAGACAGGGAGCACTCAATTCTGAGACCCCAGACTTTCATGGGAATTGCTCCAAGAAATCAACTGCAATAGTGTTACTGTGCAACTACAAATTAAAATGTGAAAGCTTTAATCTGATGCTTTATTCTTTATTCCTTCTATAGCAAGCACAGCCAGACTTACAAGCTGCTTTGCCGTAAAAAAATTAAATCAAATGCACTAAGTTCTGAGGTGTTCATTGCTGGTGCTGCAAGCATAGATCTGTGCTATGTACACTTAACTTGGAAAATTATCCTGGTTTTGGATGGGATAGAGTTAATTTCCTTTCTAGTAGATGGTATAGTGCTGTATTTTGGATTTAGTATCAGAAGAATGTTGATAACATTCTGATGTTTTCAGCTGTTGCTCAGTAGTGTTTATACCAAGTCAAGGATTTTTCAGCTTCTCCTGCCCAGCCAGCAAGAAGGCTGGAGGGGCACAAGAAGTTCGGAGGGGACACGGCTGGGACAGCTGACCCAAACTGGCCAGAGGGGTATTCCAGACCATGTGATGTCATGCCCAGTATATAAACTGGGGGGAGCTGGCCAGGGGGGATCGCTGCTTGGGAACTAACCAGGCATCAGTTGGCGAGTGGTGAGCAATTGCATTGTGCATCACTTGTTTTGTATATTCCAATCCTTTTATTACTGTCATTTTATCATTGTTATTATTATCATTATTAGTTTCTTCCTTTCTGTTCTATGAAACTTTTCTTACCTCAACTCATGAGTTTTACCTTTTTTTTTTCCCCGGAGTCTCTCCCCCATCCCACTGGGTGGGGGGGAAGTGAGTGAGCAGCTGCCTGGTGCTTAGTTGTGGGCTGGGGTTAAACCACGACATAAATGTATAAATAATTCCTGGGCAGATGCATAAGCAGTGAGAGACCTACAGGTCTGAAAGTATTGCACTGTTGTGCAACTTTTTACAGTACTTTTACTTCATCAGTTGCCATTTAGTAATCTAGACATTAAATTCTTTCTAATTAACATTTCCAAATTGGTTTATGCAGATGATATATTAACATAATATCAAAAACTATGTGCCCATCAGACTCTTTGTGCATCGCTTTTAAAGGGGAGAGTTTCATGCTGTATTTACCATTTGGAATTTGTCAGTTTCCCCACCACAAAGGCAAAATAAAATCAGGCTTTTTAGGCCTCCACCATACAGGGGACATCCCTTTGTCATTTATTTGAATTATCGTAGGAAGAGGAGCTTGGATTACGATTGCAGCAGCTCCATGAATAAGACGGGTTCTGTTCTCTTCCCAAGGTGACAGTCAATGCAGCTAAACCACTGCAGACTGTGGAAGATGAGAACATTTTCAAGGGCACTTCAGTAACTTCAGAATCCAAGATTAATGGTCAAGAGTAACTTTATGTATCTTGTCTGCTTTCGTACACTGATAATCAATGAAACTCAGCACGTTGAATTTCTAAGTCATTTAAAAAAAAAAAGGAACTTTGAGAATATAATTACTTAAATGCTAAATTACTGATTGTACCACTGCCAAGCAATACCTCTTCTGACAGCTGCCTTCTGAGCAGCCACCAGCAGAAACAGAACAGGACAAAGGGAACAAACTACCACGAAAAGATGATGTTGGTCTATTGGTACTATTCTGGTGGAATAGTATAGGTGCATGGTTTCCAACATAAACATGAATATTAAGTTTATGTGGGACTCTGGAAGCCTAGCGCTTGTCTTTCCATTAGGACCTTTTCTTAATCCTGAAAACATGAGGATATTTTATTCATTATCACAAAAAATTCCCTGTTTCTCATAGGATAAGAACTTATATATAGTGTGATCAAATTCTCACATAGAGAAAGTGATTATGAATGACAGCATGAATTCCAGAATTACTCCATTTTGTTTCTTTTCAATTCACTTACTCTCAAGAAGAATGGGAACTTTTTCCCATAGAATCCAACTCTGAAAAATTCTGGCTCCAAACGCTGTTGATCCATAATTTTATCATACAAAGATGCTTCCATCATCTGGGTGAGATTGATAAGAAATGCAATTATTCTTTTTTGAAAACATATTGTCTTTCAGCACACTGCTCTGGATGAATGCATCAGATTAAATAATTATACTTCTTAATGACCTGAAAGTTTCCAAGAATTAAAAAAAAATTGCTTTTAAATATTAAGTACCTATACTAAAGGGGTAAAATATTAGATTAATGACAACATGCATAGATCTTTAATGAAAAAAGGAAGTAATAGAAACACAGTTTGAAACATATGACCCAGTAATCTGCTAATCATCCAAACACATGGCAGTAGTGTGGTTAGTTTAGTCAGCAAATTCCTATTTCCATATTCAAAAGTTGTGTCCAAATCATACCAGATTCCAACGAATTAAGAATCAAATGTGAGTTCCTTTAAAAATCTCACAATAGCGATTAACATCATTTTTGATCGATACATCCTGCTTTTATTTCATTCAAAACACTGACACAAAGTGATCTTACTATCGAAGTCCCCTTTTTCTGATGATATTTCAGCAAAGCATTCTCTGTTCTTAAGTTTTTAACACTGTGAGAACCACCCCAGTATTAGCCGTGTTTTAGGTAACGCAGATGGCTATTTAATGTGTGTATATCAACAGCTACCTAGTTATGTTGCTATGAGAAATCTCCACACCTCCATTTTTGGATTAACATAGGTAAGACATATAGTAGAAGGATATTTCCCAATTCAAGCGCAAAACAGACAAGTACAATTGATTAAACATGCATAAACTAATTATTTTATTCACATGATGATAGTCAGTTTGTTTTTGCTTATAGGATTTTGCCATTGGGATATCTAAATATATATTGAATAAGCAGATCACAGGGAGTACTGCCACATAGCTGTGTGTTGAGAATTTTGCATAATGTTGTTAAGCAGCTCTTCATTAAGTATACTTCAGTAAGTCCTAGCAGCAAGCAACCTACATGTACAGAAAATTTTAAAAGGAAGCTGTAATATAAACTGAATCCATCAGAAGCAGACAAGAAAAGAGAAGACTGAATAATCTTTAAAATACAGTATCAGAAAGAATGAAGAAAGAAACAATGCTTAGAGTTCTAAGAAAAATGAGAGAAAAAACAGGAAGACTGTGCCAGGAAAACTTCATTTTGGCTACATGATATTAAACAGACCATATTTTTAAGCAGTAAATAAAAAAAAAATTGCAAAGATATATGTTGCTTGTTGCAAGCTGTTTGCTCGCAATTACAACTGCAAAGATATGCTGCTGCTCCTAGTGAAGGACTGCACAGAGCACATTTCCCTGGATAAACCATAGGAAACCAATGAAAGTGAATTTGCGATATAATTTTTCTGCATAAGGATGCACACAAAAGGGGTGCTGTACAGGTACAAACATTGCCAGATCATTTATTTTCCCATTTTTTTTCAAAAAGCTTACACTCCTTTTTTATAATCTCTATTGTAGAAAAAACCCACAAGCAAAAAAATAAAGGTTGCAAACCAAACCTAAGGACCATTCCATGGCAAATTTAATTTTCTAAGTAATATTTTATAACCCAAACTAAAAAGCTTTTTGATCTCTGATTGATAAAAAGTACTCAGGTACATTACCCTCATCTTGCTGAGGTTTCTGTAGTCATAGTAGCTCTCATACTGTTCTGCAATTTTCCTGCATAAGATAATGCCATTTTCCCAACACTGCAAGCAAGTAAAAGATGTTCAGTAATTTCAAAGCAACTGTTTGACAATTTGTGATTTATTAGTGGTCTGTTCTTTCTATACTAAGTCACACTTCCAGTAACTGAAAATACTTGAACATATTGTCCACTAGACATACTGATAGCTGCTGAGTAATACTGATGTACTGTTTGAAGGATGGAAAAATATATTTAGAGACTTGTTTAATAAATGATTCTTACAAGACTATCACTGCACAAGATATAAGTCATTGCAAGAGCGATAGACATCCCTTTTGATACTACATAAGAGATTGGTTCAACACAGTATGATTTTTACATTTTAAAATTGTATTCTTAATATATCCTCCCTAATTTTTGTAATTGAAAAATATTTTGTTGCACCATACAAGTTAAACTCTATAAGCTGATTACAAATTTTTTTTAAAAAACTGATGATCAACATCAGTTTGATTACATTTGCTAGGCGTACATGGGTATTGCATTAGCTACACAAAATCGCAATGAATTGCTTGTTTATCAGCAAGACAAATCATCACACAAAGTGTCTATAAAATTTTAGACTACAGGATAATTAGTGTCGCTTAATTCAGAATAAGCATTCTCAGTGATGACAGTGAGCTGTGGTCCCCAAAACCCATTCCTTTTTAGAGATTCTGCAATTGCTATTCTAAAAGATATAACATGATTTAGAAGGTGTAAACATAGTCCTAATAGACCAGAACCCTGAATTTTTTCCTCACTTGGTCACTAAGTGAATTTCATCAGCTTTATATGGCTCATTTTTATCACCTTTAAAATGGGGAGAACTTATACTATCTTTTATAAAGTGCTTTGACAGTTACAAAGTTAATTGCTACACAAATGCAAATTATTCTCACAGGTAAGTGTGGGATTTCTAGGATATAAACGCAGGATTGGAAGAAACCGACTGTGTCACTAAGTAACTGCTTAATCAGGCAATGACAAACACTTCCCATCTATACGAGAAAAGACCTCAACCCTGGAAGTCACGTCCTAAAATGAATAAACTATCCCTTTCAGATCCACTCAGTAAAATAGGACCGTTTTACCTTTCCCCTATCAAAGTTTTGAATGATGGTCAGATGGAGACACTCTTTACGTTGCCACTCTGTTTGCATGGGGTAGTTGAGAAATTCTCTCAGTGGCCGATCAGACCACTCCAACAGCTCATCATACAGCAGGAGCGTGTAGGCAGCCTCTACAAAACAAATTATAGCATGGTACTTACGAACACCAAACATAACCAGCCAAACAAAGTACACAGAAGTGTGAAGGCTCCTGATGAGATGCACCTTTTTAATGGGTAACTGATTTATTTCAAGTATAAGACAGATGGTAGTGCTCGTTTTGGACAGAGTTACTATCTACAGCTAGAACAAATTCAGCTTACAATTTTCACACACTATTTAACGCGGAGTCACTGGAAAAGTTTTCCTGGAGTCTGACAATACAAAGGGGACAGAGAAATTAAGAAACAATTTCCTGCTTAGCCCTAGTCTCCCCTACTGCTTAGGAGAAACTTAATGGCTCTGTTGTCTGAACAAGGGAACAAGGACCAGAGGATGAGGAACATCAGTAAAGAAAAAGGAAAGAAGACAGATAGGACTGTGGACACAGTCCGAAAGAGATCAGGGCTGGGAGGTAAATGGAGAGGCAGATGTGTGCTTAATAGACTCCACTCTTTCCATAATAGAAATAAATCCCTCATAGCTGAGCCTTAACACACTACCATATCAAATAACTTAGAAGTGCACACACAATATATTTTTTATTTTTTAATTTTGGCTTTTTTTTAGGTTTGGAAGGAATCAAACCTATTGTTGCTCTCTTGTCAGAGAACTGTGTAGCAATCTTTAGATCATGGTTGGTAGAAATTACCTGGGAGTATCGAAATTACTATTATCATTTTTACTTTGATTTAAAGAATTCCTCAGAAACGGTACACTAAAACTAATATTAAACAAACCTCTCTATTGCAAAGTCAGACTTTGACCAATTATGAAACACCAGAATTACTACTGGTTATGACAATTCAATTTTGCTAACTGTGCATATGCATTATTGTTGTTTTCCAAGTTAGTGTTCCCAGTCTATTTTTCCACTCACAGGACCACTTTGCATGAGTGAGTCAGTAATAAGATGGGCCACATTCTGGAGACATACTGCATTGGAGAAAGAAGTTGCCTACTGGACTTATTTTATTGCAGGTTTTATAGGTTGTACATAAGGCAAAAAAAAACTATAAAGTACTGAAGTACTTTTTTTGCTAAGGTGAGGTTGCCTTAGACAACCATATCTTACCTCTGCATCTGCCATATGAGTTCCCATAAGAGAGGTGACTTAGAAAAAACTATGTATGGTTTGGTTTAACAGCAGTGTTCCTCTTACACATCCAGCTCAAGAACCCATGGATGAAAAACCATCACTGCAGCAGATGTTTGTGGGAGAGTGTGCTTTGAATCCCAGTGCTGTAAAATGCGAAGCATGGTGCAAAATGCTGCTGCTGCACTGCAATACATATGTGCAAGGGAGATGGCTGAAGTTGCACAGACAATCTTAATTCTGGCATCACACAGCTTGCAGGCTGCTTCACTGGTAACATCCTTTGTCATAGTTTCAAGCTACAGTTTGGTACTCAAAATGTGCAGCACATTTATATACCAATTTAAAAAAAAAAATCTGTGAAGTCGATAACAACAAATCGTTCAAAATCATAAGGAAGCAGAAGATAGCAGAGCATAAATACATGCCAGGATAGCTCACTACAACCCTTCCTTTCTAACTTGGCATCCCAGTCCTTCATTTTAACAGATTCTTGCCTGCCATACCAATATTTTTTTAAAAAAGTTATCATAAATGTATATAGAACGTTTCTCAAACAAGAATGGCCATACTGGACAACAGGTCTGAAGGGTCCTTCTACTCAGCACCCTATGTCTGGCAGTGGCCAGGATAACAAATAACATATTGGTACCTTTGGGAGAGGTCTGTAACTATTCGCTGTGCACCAAAACAGTAAGTAGAGATAAACAGCATTGACTCGTGATGTGGAAAATTCAATTTATACAGGAAAGATTCAAAAAACTAAACATTTCTAAGATGGATAGATACAAAGACAATCTCATTACACTTCTCAGATGACTGAGGGGACACAAGAGGAATCAGTGCATTTATGTGCTTCAGTCTCAAGAGAGTTATATTTATAGCTATAACTGACTGCTGGGTAAAGAAAGATTTGAAGCTACGTTTTATATTAAAAAGGACTTTTTTTTTTTTTTTACAGATGATTATTAGAGACAATCCTGTAAATCATACTATGAAAGGAGAGAAAAATTATTTTAAGGGCAAGCTGGCTTCATCCCTAGAATGAAACTATGCAGTTAGCAAACTAATGGTGCAACATGTAGGAATGCCACCAAAGTAGCAAACTTCTTTCCCTACTCCCATGTACTTTAGATCAGCTGATTTACAGAAGGTCTGTGTGTTGTCACTGATTAATAAGGCAAGGCAATAGACTACATAAGTGTGTTTTCTAGTGGAAAGACTGTGTCTATCCCAATGCCATGGGTGTGAGACAATCCTTCCTTAAGGCTCTCATGGGGCGGTGGGGGGGGAATTATCGGTCATGGAAACTACCATGGCAAAGAATGCAAAAATCACACGTGTTAATAATAAATACACAGGAAATACAACAAAGTCCTGGAAATAAATTTTGAGCAAAATACTGTTTAAAATAAGAACGGATGGTAAAACAATTAAAAAAATTAGGTTCATATCACTGCTGAAGGTTAACTGGACACATATTAGCAGCCAATGTAAAGGGAACTCAACATTCCTTAAAGAGTTACTAAGACCTGTTATGTAAAATCAGGAAATTAATAGTTTGGCATAAAAGCCAGCTGTGGCAAATATACTGCTTGATAATTGAAACTCTCTTGTGACTCACTACTGCCAGGTCACATGAGGAATTTAAAAATCTCTCCTTAATATATCCTGCTATCTGGTCTACACTTTAAACCCATGAACTGCAAAGGGACTGTGGAAGCTCCAAGCAAAGGATCTTTCCTATGGATAGCAGAAAAGGATAAGGAAATTTGCTGTGGCAGCAGGTACCCGTAGCCTGTTCACTAATGACCCCCAGGCAACTAATCTGCGTTTAAGAAAGAAAAAATTCTGGACAGATTCTGAACACATGCAGTTGCAATTGCAAACACTGGGAAAAAGACGGAGGTATATTATAAGGTCATTTAAATATTTTGGCAACCAAAGGTTGTTTAATTCAGAGATACTGATTTTATCTTCTCCAACAATTATTAATCGCATGTAGTTACCCAAATGAAGCGCACTTTATGTTGTATAAACAACAACCATGCACATTATGTTCTTATTTCTTCATTTAAAAGACAATGGCCAGCTGTGGCACTAAATTAGCATTGAGAAATCCTGAACGATAGTACTGCAAATGTGGTACGTGAAGATTCAGAAAGACATCAGCAAAGTGCTATACTTGTCATAGGTTTTAGGGACTTTGTTTCATCATTAGTAAGTGATATGGGTCTTCCTTTCTTTTCTTTTTTTAACCTAAAAGTTAGATTCTGAAATACAGCTGTGTAGAAACACCACACTAAATAGCTAACCAAAAAAGTATATAGGCTCAGATACTACCAAATGGACTCACAAAAATTTCCTCTAAACTTACTCCTCTTGGGTGAAGAATGACTGTATCACACATTTATTGCTAGTGCATATCAATAGTAGTCATTTACAATCAGCATGCCACAGCAAGTAGTAGAGTTGTGGGGATGAAGAAAAGCCATATTTTAAGAAAGATATTAACTGGGCACGGAAACTCAGCTGTTTCCTGGGTTGGTACAATCTGCACTGAGGATACAGCTTACAGGTTTGCAAAAGACTGCAAATCATGGACCAGTCCTAAACATCTTTTTCTAGTTTGTACTCAATTACCTGTGAAGTTTTGTGCTTTCAGATGTAGGTCATACAGCTTATGAATATAGCGAATATACATCTCTTCCTTGTTCAGTTCAGTCTTGTAAAAATTCTGCAATAAAATTGAATTTTGTAATGAAATGTAGAAGTTGATAAACATATGATAGTGGTTACAAACAAAAGACTTCAAACATAGTACTCTAGAAATACATGCATATATTTGAAAGTTTCACATGTACAAAGTCATTACATGGAACTGCAGTAATACAGTACAAAATAGTAAACAGAATAGTAAATTTTCAGGAGACAAGTCAGCATTCTCCTGAATGCTTTTTTTTTTTTTTAAAATTTTCATAGAACATACCAGAAAGAACCAGATAGAACTGAAATCTGATGGTTCTTTCTTTATAAATATAATCCATCCATAAAAGGCACCGATATATCCTTACTTCGGCCATTTAACATCTTGCTGAAAGCTTTATGTTGATTTTAAAATATTGACAGCACTCTGACTTTTGTATTCATATTTTAACAAAATATTTACTGCCTGGTATGTCTACTCTTCCTTCTGTCATAGCAAAATGCCAGAAAGACTTCGGTAGCTTTACGAAGAACTATTCATTATGGTAAACAGCATAATCCTGAATGAAAAACGTGATTTCTTCAGCCCTAACTGATGCATAAATTTTGCATTGCAGGATTGAAATATACAAAGTTGCACTCTAAAGTGATATCCAGAACAAAATTTCTAGAAGTAGCTAAAGATTTCTGGATGTCTAACTGCTATTTGTTGTTACATGGATAAAATATGGAATACAACATCAAAACTCTTTGTTCAAAACATTTGTTACTTACTTGCAAGCCCTAAAATAAAGTATGAAAAAGTTACAGGGAGAGGAGCACAACCCTATAGCACTGTTCACAACTATTGCTGTACTCGCTGTGGACATGCAGCTAGAGGCCCCCTGCTAGCCATACTTAACGTCCAGGATAATCTGCTTTGGTTAATAAAAATTTATAGGATAGAAGAATCTAGCACTGGTCCTCAATTTCTGTTCTATTATTCAAATCACTTACTATTTTAAACTCTAAGCACGTGGCCCAAATTTTTCCCCTATTTTATAGTATCCTTATTCTGTGCCACTGTTTCCTAAATTGAGTTGTTATCAAAGAGAAAGGTGGGAGGAACATTATGAAAATATCAAAATAGAAACTTTATAGAGAAAGTATTTTTTTAACTGACTTGAGAAAATGACTACATATCAATAGCTCTGTAATGACTAAAGGCCCCTTTAGGCCACCATCTGCCTTTATAATCCAAAGACTTCTCTTTTCCTCCCACAAGGTGTAGATCAAAAACAGATGCTTCTCTTTAGAAGAGAAAATGAAAAAAAATACCTGTTTGTATGTTCATATTTACCTGCCTGAAAAAAAACATAAGCTGCAACACAGAATTGTAAGCAATAACGCATAAAGATAAGACAAAATATGGCACTGAACTGCAGAAGTACTAGACTTCTCGGCTCTTACCCCTGAGCACTAAGGACTCCAGTACGTGTCCCAAGGCTAAACTATACAAATCAACTGGTTCTTCTCTGAAGCTCAGCTCTAACAGTGCCCAGTTGGTCTGTAAGGCAGACCACAGCAAGACAACCCAGTCACAGCTCAGGAAATATATCGTGCTAATAAAGGCGTCGTGGTTTTTCAACAAACTACCTCAAGACATGAAATATAACAGATGTAGTCTTCAAAAGGGGACGTGATGTAAAAAGTAGACTTCCTTAATTAATGAAGACCTTTTTCCCCCCGAGAAAAAACAGCTTGAAAACAACATTCAAACAGGCAATATGGACATGTGCTACTTAAATGGCATGATGTCATATGCCAGCATAGAGCATCACAGGAAAATGTCCTCTTTCTAAAAAGAAGATATAATTTTAAATTAATAGAACCTGAAATATCAGTTAAATATCAAACCCCAATGAGGACCAGAGAGACGCCTGAGAAAAACTCCTCAGTGAGTTACCAAAAGTTATTCAATGTACTTTCAAAGCTTTTGTACAGCTCTGTGATGACAGAGTTCTTTCATTAGAAATTTAACTTTCAAACTGGAGTTAGGTGATTCTTATGCATAAGGAACTAACTCCATTAGACACCTCTTAAACCAGCTTTTCCAAACAAGCATTACTAATGTGAAACCTACTGCAGATGATCCAGAGGGTGGGGAGAGTAGGAAAAAAGTTCCTACCTTCTCCTTTCATCTAAGTTATTGCTGCTGGTGCATACCCCTTCTGCATATTTCATGATGTGGCATAATTCCAGTTAATTTGATAACTTGGTTAACTTGGACAATTCTACTTTCTGGAAGAACAGCATACACCTCAGTGGCAAAACAACATAAAAATTCTCTTCATGCCAGCTGGTCCTCTTATCTTTGGAAGTCAGAATACCTTCAAAGTAGTGGTGAAAAATGAAATATGGCTTTCTCCTCTGGACTTCAAATAATTTCAATATTCATCTGATTACTCACTGCATGAAACATCTTTTGAGACAACAACCAGTTCACCCATCATACAGGCAAGCAAATGCCTTAAAATTTCTGTGCTACTTCTGTAATTGAAATTTCCTTTTCAAAATTTAGCATTTTTTGTTTCTCTAGTGTGCAAATAGTACTAAAATTTGTCTGAAAATTATTAGGATATGAAATCCGCTTTAGCCTGTAGAAGTTCTTGAAAATCCCATTAAAAAGTATTATGGTGTTTTGGGGTTTTTAAATATTTGGATTTTCTTTTTGTGCAAATCTTGGATTATTTGCTAATAATAGTTTAAAAACTCCTTAGTGATAGAATGAAAATAATCCAGGTGCTTTACAGAATTCAGATCATGCCAGATATTCTGACAGAAAGCCAGCTGCTCTACAGCTATGTAGTAAACACCATCCCTATTTACAGAGCACTATTTTCCTACTGAAGAATCCTTTATTCTCTTATGTGTAACTGCTACTTAGAAGTGATACCAAATTGTTTCACTGACGTCAAAAATGCAGAATTACAAGTCAGCTTATTCTGTTTTTTTCCCTAGCTAAAAATACAGCTTTCCAAAACATTCACCATGAAAATGGAAACTTTCCAAGGTTAATGGAAGTCAACAAACTTGTCAGTAGAAACTGGCCTAGAACCAAAATGCTTCTTGTAAACAAAAATGAAAGCTTTTTCATACTATAAATTTGCACTGTTGGTTTGTTGTAATGATGATAACATGACAAGAGGAGGTCTTGAGCAGCATTTCTGGCTCTTCTATTGGGAAGAGAATAGATAGCCTGCAGTCTTCAGAAGATATCCCATATAATATGTCATAAGAACCAACTTGCATCAGTTATTGGGGAAGAAAGGAAACAGAAGAAATCATGTAAGTTTTGTTGTGTTTGGGGAAGGAGGAAAGTCTTGCTTGTTTCTATGAACCCAGAGACCAATTAAACTTGGAAAATACTTTGGTCAAGTTTATCCAGTATGAAGAGACTGAAAATTAATAAAGCAGTATTAGAGACCTCTCAGAGCCCAACTATGAAATGCCAAGAAAGGCTAACTCCCCACTGTATCAATTTCAACCTGAAAAAAAAAATGAAATAAAAAAATCAGTGATCCTAAGTGCAGTATTTTTCTGTTAACTTCCACTCAAACTGCATCAAGAAGCAAGGTACCTCCTATTCAAATGTGTGGCTGTATACTAGAAAACACTCAACTGAAGCCAAAAAGGGAAAGAAAAAGTATTATACAAACCAAAAGGCTAACAGTGCAGCCAATCTTTTTGCCATCCACTTCCCCCATTTTCATGCAGTCCCTAAAACAGAAAGTAATGACAGTCAAAAGGAATGACATTTATCCTCTAATAGTGAAGCACACCTCAGAAAACAGACATATTTGGCTTGGCGAGCAGACTGAAACGATACAACCCAAAGGCATTTGGGTGAACAGCTGACCCGGGTGAGTAAGGGATTTCATGACTCCTTTTCTAGGACACTGAATACCTCAATCGTCAAGAAAGTCAATGGTTTTTTCTGGCTCTGTCGTCAATTTGCTAGGTGTCTGCTGGAGATCATTTGCTTTCCTCATACCTTGTGCTCATATCATGCCAGCAGAAGCCAGCATGGCTGCCAGAAGAGGCAGCCTCAGGAAAAGATACAGGTTAGGCAGCATCTTTTGCTGGTTTAGTTTTAGCCCATGTCAGTCAGACCACCACAGTGCAGCAAGAACGCTTGTGTTGGCACAAGGAAGAGGGTGATGTGAATGAGGGAATGAGCAGGGATGAGTTTGCTTCCTTCAGAGACTGTACATCTAAAGTGGTCATGGAATTACAGCATTAGTTCCTCCTCTGGAAAAACAGAATGACACTGATCTCCTCTGTAAGATGCTCCAAGATCCACCAAATTTTCCTCAGTAGCACTTTTATAATTAGTATTATCTATTGTTTGGGGAAACAACAGATCTGACTCCCAAGTCAAAAGTTAAAATGGAACCATGCAGATTTGATTATCACATAGGGAAAAACAGTCAGTATAACCATGCTTGAGTAAAAAAAACCAACAAAACCCCCCCAAAAAACAACAGGCAGACATCACCATGCAGTCACTAAAAGAAATTTAACGTAACATTAAAATATTCTTGCATCCATGAGCTAAACAATCATCCCAAATACTCTCATAACTACCAGTATGCACAATTGTTTTGAAAAATTGAGAGCCTTGGAGGTTGTAATCCAACTGATCCCTGAAGAGGAATAGCACTGCCAGGCTTCTAGAAATTAAGAGTTCAGCCCGTGTTGACAAAATTGCCTTCCTTTCAAACTATCAGTGATGACAGCAAATGGAGTACCAGGTCTCACCGTGTGTCCCTATGGAATTAGGGAAAAAACGTAACACTTAAGCTCTAGAAAGTGCTACAACTGATGGCAATGAGGAGGACTAAGCTGAAATCCGAAGTTTCTACATGGGCTTCAAAACTGACTGAGAAAATCCCTTTCAGTCTCCCACTCCTGAAAGGGAGTATACGTCTCTCATTTCTCTCTCCTTTGTTCATGTGGTACATTCAGATGCGAGCTCCTCACCCAGAGATTGTATCTTTGTACACATACTTACTATGCCGGGCTGACACTATAACTAAGCATGATTGACATAGTGATAAGAATTTTACATATTCTGTAAAACAACTGTCAGGTGATTAGTATTGAGCTCTGTGTCTCCAGACAGACTTGAGTCACTAGCCTACTGCCAAAAGTTCCTATATGCCTTGAGAGGAAACTCCTGCATGCCACTGGATTTTCATACCATGGGGAGGCTACTTGGTTGGTTTTCAGCCTGTTGACTAAGCAGCTGCTGTCAGAGATCCTGAGCACGTACAGTTGACGTGTCCGTGTGCAGTTGCCATTTGTGCAAGATCACCATATTTGCTTGCCTGCTAATATTTCAAAGATGACAACCCTACTTACAAATTGTGATAATCGCTCACCTGTAGTCCAGTAACCTCTCCATGAGGCGAGTCACAGTGGCAATTAATGAAACGCCACTTTCCCTCCATGTTTCCCGCTCAATTTTCTTCAGTAGACTGGAAAAAAAAAAAGCCAGAACAATTTCACTGTTTATTTTTAACTGTCACTATGACAACCACTCTGCTTTTACCAGTACCTTAATACCTTAGCAACATCTTTGATAGTTAGATTTTCTTTTACAAACACCCTCCCAAGAAGCACAATTTGCAAACAATCTCTTACCTAGGATAAGGACCAAAAAGTGGAATTCTAGTCCAGGAAGCATTGACAAAACAAATGATTTTTATATTAGCTGCATCAGGTTAAAATATATCAAATACCTAATTTTCAGAATATATGAATACCCCAAAGACTTAACAGAACTCTTACATAAAATTTATGTATTAATTTCATGCTGATAGATCAGAAAATTGGGGAGTTTAAAGATGTACCTAGAAAAGAATATTTATCAACTCAATGCACCTTCTCAATGGGACCTCAACTTTTTTAACAAAGATTTTTCCTCCTCTCCAATATTTCAGTACACATGAAATTTAAGAATGGGGAAGGGATTTTAATAAGATGATTCCCCCTCTTCACTTAATATTTCCTTCTAAGAACATACTATCATGCACATGTAAAATTCCATTAGCTTAAATTGTCATAAGATTCTTTAGTAAAAACTGTTGTGTTGAGTTCTTACACTAACGTAAATGCAGATTACACACTGAAGTGAAAAGACTTCAAAACGGTGTTGTAAGTGGAGCTGTCAGTAAAATTATACTTAATTTTCTTTCTGTTACAGGCCTCTGATTTTCACTGCTTAAGTTTATCAAATATTAATCATTTGGGCATGAATTCCCCACCTTTCCTCTCTGAGAATGCACAAGGAAATATTTACCTACAGAGCTCTGTTACTTTTAGGCTTTGGTGCAGGACCTCAGAGGGATGACATGTTCATGGAGATATTTTAGCAGTCTCCAAGAAAATGCACTCAGGTATGGTTTACTTAGAAGTCTCTGAGAAATGCCACACTCATATACTTAAGAGCTTTTTAGAGAGTTGTTAATAGCATCTCCGAACCTTCTGTCTGCAGTGGGCAAGCTGTCAGCTCCACTGACCTTCATCTATACTGAGCATGTTCAGTCTCATAAAACTCCTACGTCCAAATTTCACCAAACATATAACGGCGCCCAATAACTCCTACATGCCAACTGCACTAGCTATACACTCCAGCTCCGTTCAGCTCCTTACATACAGGGGGATGTCGCAGATGCAATTCTCCGAACTAAATCGACCTCAATGAAGCTGTGCTCTGCTGGAAGCAAGGAGGAAACATTGATCTTTATTCTGCACCCTTATATCGCTCTTAGACTCACTACTTCTCTTTAGGAGGCAATCGGATGTCTTCCCCTCACGTTCAGAGACTGGCTACCTGTCGTTGCTGGCAGAGACAGATGCCAAGGCCATCCGTAACCAGAAGAGGCTGAAGCACTAATCTGGCATCTCTGCTTTCCATACAGAATACAAAGGCTAACTTAATGTGCTTTTACACTCCTTATGTTCCTTTCAATACAAGTTTTTGTGTCTAACAAGAAATAGGAGTAGAGCCTGTTACATTATTAAGCACTGATTACTGCACTGATTTTTCCTTTCTACTGCCTTTCAACCCTGTGCTAAACAGGAACATTTCAGCCTAAATTCATCAAAATAATTACCTATAGTTCCTGTAGAAAAACAGCAGAAGTCTGACTTCTCTTTTAAAACAGATGGTTTTCATCTGCATTTGACTTATGCATGTTCTTTATAAACGTATTGGCATATTCATTATAAATATACAATTTCTACAAATGGGTTGTGTAGATATATTCAAAGTACTTATTCAAACTGACATCAATGTTGTCAGTTGAACAATTTTATGACTTGCCTTATGCCTTTATGCCTCCGCCTCTCCACCATACATCTTTCACCACAATGCACAGAACACACACTCAGAACACACAGTCAGAATGAAAGAGCTACTCAAATATATCCCTCAGCTTCCTCATGGCTATATCAAGATACAATTAAATTCCTGTTACTTACAGGTCCCAAAACATAGCCAAGATGCTATGTTCTACAAAGCCCACTAAGGGGGAATGAGCAACACAGAGAAACAATGAAAATGCTTCTGCCTATCCATGCTACTATAGCCTAACATCTGGGCTCACCTGAACAATTGTGGTCTGGTTTTGGGTTTAGTTTTTTGGTGTTTTTTGTTTGTTTGGTTGGTTTTTTTTATCTTGGGTTCCCAAGAATAAGAGAGTGGAGTGGGGACCCAGAGGATCAGAGCTTTCCAGGGACAAACACCAGGCTTAGAAGCATGTTCGGGCTAGCTCAATCATGTAGTAAGTGAATTTTATATGCCTAAGCCACAGAGTTATTCAGACCACTAACTCACAAGCGTCTGATCCTAGAGGTGCCGTAAAACATCTGGGTGTCTACTTCGGAGTACAAAGTCCTCCAGGTACCTCACTATAGCCAGAGGTTCCCTCATCTAGTCAGCTGGGTCAAAGTCAAGCTTTGCTGCAAAAGTTCAGAGATGAGCGAGGAGCTATCCAAACACCACAAAAATATTCAGAAGGGCTCCGAAAGACTCAGTCCAGACAGAGTCTAATGGACTGGGCAGCGCTGAATTCAGTCATGCAGCTGGGGGAAGAAATTAAGAAGACTGAAGACAGCACGGGAGAGGTAGCAGTCATCACTTCTTATATAATACCTTCATGGCTAGAGAAATCACCCACAAACTGGCAGAGCTCGGTATTAAATGCCTGCTCAGCTTGAATGTCAGCTCCAGTTTCTTCAAAGAGAAGCCTCATCATCAGGCACCCAGTGGAGCTCACTAGCCCAGGTTTTGTGCTTCGATAACGTGGCCACGTAACCTCCAAACCTGAAATGACTTGTGTTAGGCCAAACTGGAATACAGCTACAGAAGTAATAAACTGGCAGCATCCATCAGATTCAGAACAGAAGAGCTACTTAAGTATATCCCTTGGCTTCCAAGGATTTTGTTCTAACCACCAACTGTTTAATAAAGTGAAATTGTTCTTTTCCCTGTGCTAATTAACTCAGGAATTCAACTGCAGTGTTACAGTGTAAATGTAGATCAGGACACCTTTCATACCATGATTACACTGGGTAGCAATTACAACATCTAGTTTCTCATGATAGCAAAATGTTCACTACTCCACGCTTTGCAGCTCTTCAAATGACTTCAGGAGCTAAACACTGAGTGGTCACATTCAAGTCCCTAGAAAGACATTGATTCAAAACAAACAGCAGTCATCTTCTCCCTACTTTCACTATGTCTTTTCCTTTGATAAAGATAATTCCATTATAAGCAGTAAATTCTAAGCACATATTTTAGATATGTCCAGAGATGCTTATACTTTGTCCTTGAAAATAGATGTTCAGAGGAAAGATGCAGTGATTGTCTCTGGAAAAAAAAGCAGTTAACGTCAGAGCTGAGAGACTCAAATTCATTTTCTGACTCCGACAAAATAAATAAAAAGCATGACAAAATCTGAAAGTGTCACACCCACTGCAGTTACTAAACTATATCCAAAGTAGATGCGTTCATCCCCGTGGCTCCCAACTGTACCTATCAAAACTAACCATGCCAAATCTTCAGAAAGATCAGGTAATTTTGTAGCATTTGCTTTCATTAAAGACTACAAAACTACTGCTTGCTGCAAAACTATATCACTGTTTCACAGTTCTTGGGTACATACCACATCTCTGTCACTTCAGCCTAAACAAGTCTGCTTTCTTGCACTGTCTAAAGACACTTTAATATTTCTTAGTTTAAATTACCTATGGACGAAATAAAAAAAAGAAATCTCAGGCTAACTGACCCCATCCCCTGCATTCAGCTACCTAAACTGTCCATCTGATTTTAATAATTTTCTTTCACATACCCTAGAACACTCTATCATCCTCCATTTTAGATTAGTATCTTCTGCAAGCTCTCCTCTTGAGAGGTGTTAATGTATGGAGCCAAATCAAACTCAGATAAAAAACTAATGATAAAAACTATTTTTTCATAAGCTGGAAGTGAACTTGAGCAGTTACTCTGAAATTTCCCAAAGCGTTTAAACTTCTGTTACACCAGAACAGAAACAACAAGTACACTGATGCTGTGAGACATTTTGCAATTTAAATTACTATGACTATGTCTTCAGCATTTAGATTTATAAAAGGCTCTCACCATTTTTCACTGTATCTTGTTTAACACCCCCCAGTTAAACCTAACTTAAAATGGTAAAAAAAATTAGGAACTATATTTCATACCAATATGCTTTCTTGTAGAAATTTAAGTTATGTCAGTGACAGACATTCTGATGTATTTTGCACATGAGAATGCATTTAGACTTCATATTATAATTAGAGCTTTTCCCTTAATGACTTAATTTTGAAGAATACTGTATCACTAAAATATTGAAATCATCTTCCCTTTATTATCTTTATTCATATTATGAAAAATTTCATGAATAATTACAAGAAAGTTCTGCTTTAGCATACTGTACTGTTGTTTGCCATTATTTACCCATTTGCATAATATTCTGCCTAATCTCTCTACCCACTTTTGCTTTTGTAAATGATAAATATTTAGGAACTCTATTTTTTTCAACTCAATACATTACAGATTAGTATATGTTTGCTATTCACAGACACTGAGGTCTGAATGTTGTTGTTTCAGCAAAGACAACAGAGCTAAAACTAATATGTAAAGAAGAAGGAATGGTTAAGAAGCCATATAAACAGAAGAAGATCATGTGTTTAATAGTACTGAAGAATACACAGCTTGGAATCCTAAAGAGGAACAATACATCTCCCACTAAACACACGAGAAATAAGTGAAATCTTCCACTTCGGTGAAACTGAGTTCTGAGGAGCAACAGAGACAGAGTTCAGTTAGTTATTTTGTACCCGTACTCTCTGACAATCATTTATTTCGGTCAGTGGGATAACTTACAGGCAATCTTAGGGACTTCAGCATTATTATTAGCTTTTCCTATTAGATTGCAGTGATATGTCATTTATTAAAATATACTACAAGCTTAACAAGTAATTTATAAAAGAAAATAATAAAAAATATTCTTATCAGAATAAATAAAATTGTTTACATCAATCAAGAAATCAACAAGTGACATTACACAGACGAGTACAAGTTTCTGGCAATAGAAAATTACTTATTAAACAGCTTTTTGTTGAATTCTCATGCCTTGTTTTCTAAATGCTCCATTTGAGCTCTACCTGCACCCTATGCAATTATAAAACATTTCTTGCTATTCTGATTTTAAAATTAGTAGGTAAAGAGAATGTTCTGTGTTATAACAGATTTAGCCTTTCCCAATTCTAGCTGTATGCAAGAAGTACAGCCAGACTTTACAGATGCCATACAACACCATAAAATGTTTTATTCCTCAGATTTTCGGGGGGGGGGGGGGGGGGGAGAAAAAAAC
>NW_010972842.1:2974190-3086131 GCF_000737465.1 Haliaeetus leucocephalus | reverse complement strand
GGGGTTGGGGGGGGGGGGGGGGGGGAGAAGGAAGAAAACCCCCAAGATCTACAACTGTTTTAAGCACTACTTCTCTACGACATTAGCATCTGATACAACCAACTGAACTCAAGGAATTAGCATAAGATAAACATATTACTCACATACTGTTGAAGAGCTCTCGGTATGTTTCGTCACCTTTACCTTCCGACATTAGGCTGTCCAGTTTGTCAATCAGTTTTGCTTCCACCTGCAACATATAAGTGTGGTGTAAACAGCTTCTTTTTCCTTTAATGAGATTAGAGAAAAATTGAGGGAAGATTTGTTTTATGTAAGGGACTTTGCTAAATGCACATCTTAGAATTATTGGTCAATCATGTAAATCTGGTAAGGCACTTCATCTTTTTGAAGCTGTTATCATTCCCAAGGTTTGTGGGGTTTTCTTTTTTTGGTGGTTTTTTTTTTTTTTTTTTTTTTTTTTTTGAGGGAGGGAGCTAATTTAAATTGAGCAACGTGACTTTAAAACTACAGGCTGAGTAGCATTTGCTGCTGCTAAGGCAGCTATCTATTTATGGAGTCAGACAAAAAGCACACAGCCCAAATAAATTGCCTGAATTCTCACTGCAGGGCTGTAAGCACAAGCCATTTTCTTAGACTTCAGTAGAAACACAATGTTTTCTCACCTGCACCCCACTCATTTATAAATTAATTTTAAAGTCTGTACTGTCTAGAACACCTGGGGGCTCAGACTTACTTTCCCAACCTTCCTTAACTGCCAGTGCATTTGGCTAAAAATCCAATTTGCTGGATTTATGTATTAGCTATCAAAGAAACTTACATGACATATCTGGTGGCTAATGACTCCTCCAATGCCTATTTTAAAGTGTATTGATTATAAAAAATAAAGAGGTGAGGCTACACTGTGTGTTAATATTTCAAATCTCCTTTTCAGCAGTAATATATTAGCAACCACAAATCTAGGGGAGAAACCAAGCTGTCGTCAAGGTATTTTATTAGAGAATAAATCTATTACAATTTATATTTAAACCCAAGCTGAAAACACAGAGAAGCCGAACAAGTGGATTTTTTCCTTCTCACTCCTTGTTAACATCTCTATGGTGACTTTTAACAATAAGCTTATATATTGATAGTGAAAAGCTACCTACTTACATGACGTGCACTCCTCTGCTCTCAATAGCTTGGTTTGTGTTTCAGATACAACTCCCACCCTAAGCATTATGATTGCCTGGGAGTAATTCAAATACTTCTGCTTTCCTCCATTTGAAGCAGCACAAAGGAGGGAGGGCACTGAGAAATGGTTTGAGGCAGTCTGAAAGAACCGAGTGGGAGCTGCGGGAGCAGATGGCACACTTGGTTGTTCCTTCCTAGCCCGTTAAGGTGTTTGAGCAGCAAGAATACGTGATCCTTACAGAAGAACATTCCTCAGAAGGACCATCTGATCTTTCTTCATACTAACCAGAAGGGAAGCTAGTTGAATCCTATTTAACCAGTAGTCTGTACTGCTGTAAAGCAGAGATGAAAAACCACCACAGCAAATCAGCCTTGTTGAAGACAACTCAAGTTTTGTTCTGCACTTTGGTGGGCCATGAATTTTATCCCTCGTCTTACATTACTAACATGGTAGCATTAACTGGAGAATCTTACTACCCCTGCAGAAAGTAAAAAGGGAAAACCCTGGTAATCCCTCTCCAACAGGTATAGCGTTGTGGCTACCTTCTCCACCCTGAACCACCAATGGCTGGGACCAGCACTCTCTGAAATGCTTGAATTTTGGTCCTGTTCTATAAACAGCTTCGCACACAGTACCTGTTTAAAGTTGCCACTTCGCCTTTGCTCCCAGTCCATCATGTCATGGAAAATGGGAATCATTACATTCCTCAGGTCTGGCTGAGGGATCAAGGTCACTTCCAGGAAGGGGCCAATCAATGCTGGAATAAAATGAAGCTTGTGTTCCCCTAAAATGAAAATGAACATGAACTTGAATGTGAATTGGGTGTCCTGTGAGCTATTAAGCAATCCAAATACTATCTGCAGAATTAAAAAATAGCACTCTAAATGTCTATAGGTTTTTTTCATCTCATGTCCATCACAGCATGGGCTATTTTTTAAGCCCCAAAAGTGAAAAGTTGCAGACAATATAAGAATATAAGGCCAACATAATTTATCAGATTTTATTATGCAATACTGAGTTCAGGGGGTTATCTGTATCCCAAGTTAGTCTTCCAGAAGGAGAACAAAGAAAGGCAAAGCACTCTCTAGGTATTTCACTTATTTTTCACAAGAACATTTTGGTTTCTAAGCTCTACATTCTTGTATTTACAAAACTGTTAACTGTCTGATGTTCTGTGCTCATCAAATAGAGGTAAGTACTTTGATTTTTACCTATCTTTACTTTTGCGAGTACAGAAATTGAAGTACATGTTTTGACTGCAAGAACGGGAAGATGTGACTCAGCTGTTCTCAAAACAACTCGCTTTAAAATCAATGGTAAAATATCTTCCATTAACTCACCATATTCTACTTCGCATAAAACTAAGTTCTTGTCAGGAAAGATAGAAATGGCATACAGTAAAGACTGACCATTCAGTTTCAGTTTTCCATGAGTAAGACTTCTGATATCTTCAGAAAGGGGGATTATGAATCATGACGCACTGACTTTCCAAGCTGAGAATTAATTTTTTTCCAGCCTGCCTCTGGATACTCCAGTGGGCAGTCACCCCTGCTTGCTGCTCTGTGTTTGTGCAAAGGAAAACCAGAATTTCCTTTGCTGGAAACATCCTGGGATGCATATCCATATGAAAGCAGGTTACTGTACAAGGATCAAGGCTTATGATGACTCTCACTGCTAAAAGAACTGTAAAATGCTGACTAGCATAACACCAATTATTTGAAATATCCTGATTACAGTATTTAATTGGACACATTACCAGATGAACTCCATATTGTCCCCCCAAAAACTCACCCCTATTGAAAGGCATCATGATTCCCTCCTTGCCTACGTACTGGGTTTCCATTCAGCAGAAAACAACACGAGTGGGGAGATGATGCACACTAGGGTTTTTCCTAGCACATGGGAAGGAGATGGGACCCAGGAG
This sequence comes from Haliaeetus leucocephalus, assembly GCF_000737465.1. Lineage (NCBI taxonomy): Eukaryota > Metazoa > Chordata > Aves > Accipitriformes > Accipitridae > Haliaeetus > Haliaeetus leucocephalus. The sequence goes on along the minus strand of NW_010972842.1, from coordinate 3,083,036 downwards.
TGGATCTTTGATATACCAGTTTAGAAATACCCATCATGTATCCAAATAATATAGAGGGATGCCTTAGAGTCAGTAAGCAATACTAAATACTGTGAATAAGTAAAATATGCTACACAACAAATGTTAACAAAATATTAATAAGCAAATATTTCTTATTTCGAACATTTCTCTTTCTAGTACAGGCTGATCAGAAAGACCAGTTTTTTACAACTATGCATCTTGCTGGGGAAAAGATTTATAGAATTGAGATGACAGTATCTCAGTAACCACTGATGGTCTTCATATCTTTAACGAGCCCTTTAATGAAGTGAACTATTGAATAATTTAAAGATGACAAACATAGTGTCCAAATCTTCTATTCAGTCTTGATTTTCTTCCCAAACATTTAATTGCATTTCTCCAATGTTCATACTTTCAAACAGTTTGCAGAGTTATTGCTTATAAATATAAAAATGTTCCTAAGTTTATATCCAAGCATATATTTTTCTTGTGTTGTCCCATGTGTCACTTACATGTCAGTCACTGATTTGTTTATGCCTTTATATTTTAGTGCAACTAGGACTTAGGGGAAGATTTGATGCAAATCCAGCATCTCAAGAGAGCTTCAGAATTAAGATATATGTCTGTCCCTTAAACTGTTTGGCAACAGAACTGAAATTGTGAACATAAGTATATTTCCAGGTATAATAATTCTGCCCAAAACGAGCAGTACTTCCTTTTCTACTTTTCTCTGATGGTGTTCTTTCAGTTCTCTTTGAAGAAATAGGGATAGGTCAGATACAGTATCAAGGCTTAGAAAGCTGAGTTTAGCTATAAAGAAGGGAACTACAGATGACTAGGGTTGTCCTAAACTTGAATAAAGCCTTCACATGAACTTAATTATCAACAACTCTATCACTGGCAAGTGTATTTAATAGGTGAAGAAATAATAATTGCTTTTCATTTTATGAGCTACTGATGATGTGTTTAATTACTTACCTAAATTTTGCCACATGCTGAAGATTTCACATCCCATTGTTACGCGCATGTCACCGTATCTGCAACATATTAAAAAATAAGGCAAAACAGTGAAAGATCATTTAAGAAAATCAAGTTCATATGCCATTCTGTGACATTGTTAAATGAAATGTCTCATTTGCAGTCCATAAAAAACTACTTTAAAAGTGATGATTTCTTCCAAGTTTTTGTTCTTTCCATTGCACCCAGCTAAAATGGGATTCCTAAAGCCAGGTTTATTTGCAATATTGTCAAAGGTATCAGTTCTTTCTAAATGCTATACATCACTAACACAGCTGTGAAGCAAAAGCCATTTTTTGCATTAATTTGCTGTAGGTTTCTGAGAACAAATAGTTTTGCTCTAGCTTAAAGAAATACAATTAATTCAGACAACAGTGCGGTGCCTAGCAGAAACACCTGAACCACTGGAAAGCAACTTATGCATGAACTGGAAATTAGTGTTGGCACTGCTACAACATGGCTATTTTGTTCCCAATTTCTGAGCCAATTTGGGCACTTCTACGAAGGCTGCTATCAGCTCTGAAGACCTATACAAAGGGCCAGAACCAACTCTCATTCTAGTCAGTGGAAATGCTGTTACCGTTATCTTTTTGGTAGGCCTTTTTGCAACCTCCTATGTCTTGCATTTTGAGAAGCATTTGATCTATTACAGTTTTCTAGAAGCTGACAGCAGTACTTACTTTTCTAAAACCTTTTTCTTCTTGGAAGGTGTGAACATCTCCAGTTGCAGACATAACTGGTTTATAAAAATGACAGCAAGAAAAAAGTAGGAATCCCATATCTACAATAAGCATATGGCATTTGGTTATTTCATTTTCTCAGTACCACCATTTTATGACCACTCAAGATGCAAATTTTCAAATCACATCACTTGTTTCAGTCTCAACTAATAAATTACTTGAACTGTTTTTTGACTAAATTTCTTTGCATCCAAATATACTTTTCACCAACCCCAAAATGTTCAACAGAAATAAATCTATTTTACATATTCTACATCTCTTAAATGTAAAGGTTTCAGAGTTGCAGATAATTTTTTTTCATCCCTCCAAATCAGAAAACCTTCACCTTCTAAATTTAGAAACTTTTTGGGGGGTATATTTAAATAGAAGACTACAAAAAGTTATGCCTTTAAGTCCATAAACCAAAAAATTCTGACACCTCAAAAGCTATCACGCAACAGAATTGTCATTCTGTGGCCTGTCCAACTTTATAACATTATTTGCAAGTCTCACTTGCTGCAGGCTTTACTGGACAAAAACGAAGTCAAGTTTTGTTAACATCTTGCAGATATACAGATGTTTTGTGCACATGCTTCTTGGGTCAGATGTTGAATCTTCTACTTAGAAGATAAATTTAAAATACATTAAAATATTAATTATTAATCCAATTATAGATGCTCATGGCAGGAGGAAGAACGAAGTGTAGGGGAGCCTTATTCCAGACACTGCAGTTCTGCAGGATAGTAATAACATTGCTAAGCAAGTTTAAGGAACATAAATGCCTTGTCTACAGGCAATTCTTTTATCAGTTTTAGCTTCTGAACTTGTGGAACTTCATAAAGGATAGGCTTCCTCATGTCCAGTTATGTCAAGTAGATAAATGTGCAACCCTGCCAACCTCTCCAACAGGAGTCTGGATTTTCAGAGAAGCATCCACAACTCTGCTGGAAGTCAACAGGAGCTCGCTGTCTTCCTTAGGAAGGAAATTCTGCACTTTTTATGATGAAGCAATTGGACTAATGTCTCTTGGTTGGGCAGAATATTCATTCAGGTTTCCATGGGAATGGGTCTTTTCCGACGCATTCCTAGGTCTTCTCATCTGAATCCTAAAAGCATCATTCTGTAATTCACAGTTTATCATAGGTGCCATATCTCAGTATATGAGGTACTTGCATCTTTAACTACATTCACCATGCAGTGTCATAATTTTCTAATTTTAATTATGCAGCATGTTAATTGGTCTTGAAAGAAATTACAGAAATGCAAATCCACTTTTGATAAGTTTGCATCCATTCAAAAATTGAGTAATTTTCCTTTCTGTGATAACTCCAAAATAGAAGACAAATAATAAAATTAGCATCTATAATAAAAAAAATTGCTATGCAAAAATCCTGAATGAGTAGTCTAACATAGAGGCTGAAATAACAAAACGAAAAATAAGAAGAAATTAAAAAAACTCCACAGCGCTCCTGATTTTTAAGACAGTCCCATATTTAAGAAAAAACTTATCCCATAGCACTTGAAATTGCTGATTTAATATATGTTCTAGCTGTTTAGATGCTGGAGCTAAGTTTAATAACAAACCGCCAGGCCAAAGGATGATGTAGCAGCTATTGCATCTATCTTCGGCTAGACACGTTTACTCTACCTTGTAATCAAAGTTTTCATTTAAGAAGTTTTTACGAAGGGCATCCGAAAGATACAAGACTGTAGTAATGATCACACTGGGAAGAAAAAAAATGAAAAAGACAGTAGTTTTCATTAAGTGGAAATTCATATTTAATACTCAGAGTCAGACAATTTTCCAAAGAAGAAATAGATGTAGCATCTATGGTGGCATTAAATACAACATTTTAAACATATACAAAGACCTGACTACTAACAGTACCTATTGACAGAAAACATGCACATTAAGAAAAAAAATAATAAAAATAGGTGACATATAAGAATGTGTGCTGAAAACAGATGTTCTGTATAGGAGAATATAATCGGTCAAAAAGACAAACCATAGATTTTGTTCTGCAACTAATGCTGATATCAGATTTAATACATGCTTTGTTCTACTAGCACTAATATATACAGTTGGGTAATTTGCTCTCAGCCTTCTTGGTACTGAAAACACATGTGTTTACGTTATAAATATAAAATCTCTAGTAATTGCCAATGTACAATATTGACAGCCCTATGGACAAAAAGCCTTTTTAATGGCAACAGATAAAGGCAAAACTGCATGAGCTCTGTGAGAAAAACCTGCTTCTAAAGATCTCTATTCTGTACGTTGCAAATGGTCATACATTGACCTTCATTGACACCTGCCTGTATTCTATTAATCTATCTTAGATAAATATATACGACCAAAATCCTTTCACAGTGGTTGTCACCAGAGGTCAATGACAGCCTTGTTCATTGTAGCAACCAAGATTGGTAATCTACAGAAACAGAACATCCATAAAGATTATTTAAATATAATTCATTTCAAGATTCAACCCTTAAGCTAACCTCTGTAGCACTTGTGTCTATCAACATATTTAGTCAAACAAAAAAAACCCATATAAACCATTAAATTCTTTTTGGAAGTAGTCAGCAGTGGATACTTATGGGGGAAGAAAAAAAGATAAACAAAGAATGATCTTTTCGCTGTTACATTCATGTATTTTACAACAATCAACCGTTTAAAGACCTTCTGAGAAAAAGGTTGTATTTATACATTTCATTTAATTACCATTTATATACTATTAATACATCTAGTACTTACATGAACATGGTTCTTGATCTGTATGCTGTTACAATGCTAAAATTTGTTTCCCTTTCCATACTTTGGACTTTTTTTTTTTTTTACTATTTTTGCAATACATTCAAGAAAAAATATATTTTATTAAATATAACAGCAGCAATATATATATATATAAAGGGTATAATATTTTTCATTTTCCCAACGCTGAAGAATTATACATTAACCAACCCACCTAGGAGATAAATTATATTTTTCTTCTGGCACATTTGACAGATTTCAAGTTTATAAATACAAAATGGCTATGTATCATTTAGCTTATTACTAGTTCAAATGTTTGGTTCCATTTCTCTACTTTTAAATTGACTGTCCCTGCCAAACTTTACCTTCTGGTTTGATGTGTCTGAACACCTGTAACAGCCAAATCTGAGCCTGTTTTTAGAACACTGCTTGAGTCTCAAGTTTCATTTGTCCCTAGTTCCATTGCTCAAATGTAATTTTCATACAGAGTATTTTCTCAACAATTATATTGTAGCTTTTCTACCCAAGTAGCATTCCATGTTTAGCACTCATCTGTATAGTTTACCCCACTTTTCCACCAACAGGGAGTTACAGTGTGTGTACAGCTCTCCCTGTTGCAGCATGGAAGACAAAGCGAAACATTAGAAAACTGCAATACAAGCGAAGCTAAGAATCAAGGCATGGATAAGAAAAGAGTCCTGTCATTCTTGTTCTAGTGCGTGATTTAATTTACAGCCCATATGTTTCACAAAATGGAAATAGTCTGCATATTTCAGGAAGATGTTCTGATAGAAAAGGTCAGTTCATCAGAACTATTCTACGTAAAATTTCAACTGAAGTCCAAAGTAATAAATCCCTGAAAAACTGTATGCAAGAGAAAAATTCCCCAAGACCTCAGGAACTGCAACCATGTTGCCAAGTTTACATTACATACTTCTATTTATGTCTGAGACAATTCCTTTCTTGCCACATTTCCTTCCATGGCAGGTGAAACTGAAGACAAACATTTGCTTCAATTCTCATGAGAAGGTGATTAGAGTAGAAATCTTACATGCAATTTTTAGAATATTTTTTCCAGAATTTTCCTGAGATAACAGAATAATTGCAATGCAGGTATTTCTTGCTATAGGCAACATAGCTTAGGTTTGATTTATTTGGTAAGCCAAAGATATGATATGGATTAGTTGATAAAATGTGGTCTGTAGAATGAGAGTGTATATGTTGTAGACAAAAAACCTCAAAACATCAGACAGAATATAGGAAGATTGAGCCATTGTTTTTGACCCACAAACTGTTATTCTGAATCTACAACAAACTAAAATCAGGTAGGACAGAAAACATGGCTAAGCTTGGGGGTTCTCTTTCTTCTTTTCCTACAAATCATGTAGGTTCTATAAAAAAATAACTTAAAAAATGCACAAAGCAGCGACAGCAGCCAGAAGACAGATGGACAGCTGCCTGATCCAGTACAATACTCATATCCCAAGTTGCTTCCCAGCCAACAATTTCAAAACAACAACATTTATTTGAAATCCATTTAAGTATCAAACTAGAAAACACTGAGTTTGTGACAAGACTTGCTTTTCTTCCTCTTACCACCTGCCACAAATTTGTTCAAAACCACTGACTGTTTTACAGGAGAAAAACCTCTGCTTTTAGCTACTAAATTATTCTGGGCTCATACACAGCATGCTAACCCAAGGTCTGGTCAGGCCATTCTTGACGGAATGGCTTCTCCATCAAATTATCACAGCAACCTTTTCTGCAATAACCTGTCTGAAAAATCCAAAGCAGCAGAAGTTCAACAACTGGTTTGCTGCCTGGACTGCGCTCTGGCAACTTGGCTTTTACCTGGGCAGCCAATGGTAGAAAATGAAAGCTTTCTTTTTCCATCCTGATATGGGACAAATATATAACATTAGCTTCTCATTTCATCCTCTGCTATTTCAGAGTGAAATCTTCCCAAGCACAGAGATGTTTGAAGAGGTAAAAAAGTTTCTTTCATATTTCATAAATAAATGAAATAAACTTAAAGTCACATATATGTGTATATATCTAGTTATATGTATATAAACTTACTCATACATGCATACCTATGTATATATATGCTTTTTGTGACAGACTGAATGTCAGGTTCAGTTGTTAGTAACATTTTGTATTACATAAAAGCAAGAACGTTGTTAGCAACACTGTGTATTACATAAAAGCAAGAATTTTTGTTCATTGTAGGAGTCTCAGACTCCCACACCATGGGAGCTAACAGGAGTCTTCAAAGCAGCTATAATGATGAAACTAATGCTAATTCAATGTCTTCCTTTACCGTGTATTCCATTTGAGTTACTTTTTTTAAAAAATAATAATATACTTAATTAGATAACCAAAAGGATTCTCTGTTCTAAAGTCCCTGTGCCCAACTGTCAGTAGATACATTTGGAACTTTAGTATAAGCAACACACTATAGTAAATCTTACTTTACAGATCAATTATTTTACTGTAAATAATAATATTCATACATCCATTTTGTATACTTATAAAATTCAAATGAGAATTGGATGATCTATCATCTCTACCATTCACCAAAATGATGAAAGGTTATATATAATGATACAGAGATCTTTAAAATTAAAGCTTCTTGCATACCGAGAACAGTGGAAAATTAGTTCATTGTTCAATAATACATAGGCATAATATGTTATAAATATCAACCTTTTGCTCAGCAAGTAACAGAAACTCACTTTGCTCTCCAACAGCCTCCTCAATTCTTAATGAGACATGACATACCTGGAGTTCAGCTGAGTCTGTAAATGCTCTCAAAAGATGCCAGTCAATTAAAGCTTCAGGTAAGTGATTCTTTTCCTAACCTTAGGGTACCTTAAGCAAGTGGCCATTACACAGTGATTTCCAGTTGAAAGAGACATTATGAAGATGTTATCCAGAAGCTTCAATTTTAGTTTGGCATATTTTATTATAAAATTTTGGATTCCTCTCTGGCGCTAGGCAACTGATTCAGACATCTTCCTATATGACATGGTGTTCATTTACGGGTACAAATGGAAGCTTTGCTTAGAGGGCCAACAAGGTAGCTTACAACCTAGTTGATGTAGAAAGTAAGTCTATCCCTATAATGAAAGAAATCAGGATTATATTTTCCATAGCATATATAAAAACATATTTTGTCACTCAGTGGTAACATCCATGTTAGAAATATTTGATAACCATAAGTAATTATTTTGCTTTGCTGAATTTATGCTGATTAGCTCACTACAGATAATACATGGTTATGCAGTTTTAAACTGACTTAATTTCTGTCTCATTGCTCGACTGCTAGAAGCTAATAAACATTAAGGATTTTTTTGCACAACTAAAAAAAGATCTATTTCTCTGCTCTAGGGCTAAGTCTGCCTTTTTAAATGTTACTTTATTTCTCAAATTTTGGAAGTCACTTGGTAGTTTTATAATGCTAGTCATTAATATTTTTTTCATGTTGGGCATCCGGACATTCAGAACTACAGATTGTGCATGCATCATCGTGAAGTATCTTAGTTTCTGGATAGTTACAGATTTGTCTTCTTGAGCTCACAGTATCTTCTGGTTTGTTTGTTTGGGGTTTTTGGGGGGTTTCTTTGGGGTTTTTTTTGTTTTTTTTGGTTTTTTTTAAGCCCAGACACATCCAAGTATCAGATGCCACATCACTACTGAAAACACTGCAACAAGAAAGAAAAAAATATCTAGAAGCCAGAGGGCAGCAATATTTTTATATATAAATATTATATATTGAAAGAATTATGTCATTTTAAGATTTAAAAAATCTTTCAGGTAATTGAAGTCCTGAATATATAAATAAGAGAAAAAAATGATTTTTTTTTTCCCCTTTAGGAAAAGCTTATTACCTGATTATATCTTTGCCAGGACTCATTTCTTTCCTAGGCTCAGACAGGCTAAATCTCTCTTCCTGTAAATACCAGACAGTTTGAATTTTTATATCACTCCAGGGACAGGGAGGAGAAAAGACAGTGCTGCTGGTGATGTGACTGCAGTGATGGGTCAAGGTCCCAAGATACACCCTGCCTTCAGATTAGCTACCGTTTCTCGGGCTGAAGCCCAGACAGCCAAGGCAGCAGCCATCTGACACAGGAATAATGACAGTCATTTCATTCCTGGGAAGCAGGAGTTAAAAAAGATCCATGCTGTTAATGGATTACTTGATTATGCTCTTAAAAAGATGGGCTAGACCTTCTAGTTTTTCCTTTTAGACATGAATGGAGCAAGGAGTTCAAGAAGTTTTGCCTTCAATCCTGAAGAGTCTCAGACCACTGGAAGTGCTCTGGCTCGTCAAGCGAAGCTCAGAAAAAATGGCTCACAGCCACTTCCATCTGTGGGGCAGGCAGTGCCCTGATTTCTCATCCTGCTTCTAGGCTCTTCCCTTTGCGCTCAGAAGATGTTGGGTTGGGACAATTCTAGCAAAGCTACTGCTCTGTGGCTCTGTGCTTTTGAACACTCGAGGAAGCTGAGAGGCGGCAGTCACTGCAGTGGCAGTGGGGGACCCCAGTTAAAGGAAAGGAACTCCCGTTCAGAAACAGCTCCAGAAAAACTAGCGCTCTACAGCTGAGGAGAGAACAGAAGTGGATTTTCCTTTCTGCTGCCTCAAAAAGGAACAGAAACTAAGCCACAAATATCTAACACAGGAACGATGAGTCCTCAGTTCACACCACACTTTTAAGTACACCTGGCCAACCCCCTATTTCATAGCAAACCAGCATTTCTTCCACAAAGGAATGAACGCCGAGCAAAGCAATTATTGAATGCTGAATTGGTAAAGATGTGTTTACATCCCATTTCCTGGTAGTAATGCTTATGCAATTTTGCGTTATTGGGTTCAGTTAGCCCATCTGATTAGCTTCTCATGGCCAATTCCTAGCAGCAGCTATTGTCAACTTCTGCCCAACTTCTTTGCCTAACAGAACTGGACATAAAGTCACCTCCTAGATGCTCAAAAACAACAGGGATTAATAAAAGGAGATGTGTGATGATAACTAAAATACTGGTGCAAGTAAATATTCCTTTTACAGAACTTAGTGTCATCATCTTTAGCATATCTGAACACCACCAGCCTGAGAAACATGTGCCAAGGTCGTTCCTAAATCTTAGTTTTGTACATGTCAGCTGTTGCAAAGCCATCTGCCAAGCCAGCTGTTCTGGAATACATAACAATTTCTTAGATTATATATTTAGTCTAAAAGTTCCTATGTTTTTCCCCCGTTTTGCTGTGTTTCTCAATTTATTTCTTAAGCATGATTACCAGATGCAGGCTGGTATCAGCCATATCTTCTTTAATATCATACACAGAAACAAATGATCATATCCACTCTTTTGATTATTAACAATTTTTTTTTTCTGGAATCCAAAGTTGGCAAGATTAGTAACACTAAATGAGGTAATAAAAATGAGCAAAAAATGTTATTTTGTTCAAGTCATGACAAAGTTTGAACAAATGCTATAATGCTTGCATATACACACACACAACAAATATATATCACGAACACAAGTTTTGCCAAATTTAATTGTAGCAATAATATTGTTACTAGTATTCTGTACAGCACCATGAATTTAAACTCTCCTTGGAGCTGACAGGCACAACGGAGACTAAAACCCAATTTCCATCAGGCATTGCAATACATACCATGAAAGTTTAAGTCAATCCTAAATTCTGGATTCTTAGGTCTGCCCAGCACAACCCCCCTCCTCTGCTGACATTGGTGTTTGTATAATTGTGTTGACTGTTCAGCTGGCTTATCTGACCAAAGCTAAGCCTACAAAAAAGGATAGCTGGTGACATGGGTGAAATAAAATTCAATAGTTTTAGACCTGTCATAATGACTTCTCAGTAATGCTGGGAACCTGGTTCTATAAAAATAAGGCCTGAGCAGAGAAAGAATAGCTGAAAGACAGGTTACATCTCAAAAGTATCACTAGGCAATACTTAGAGCCCTACGTTACTGTTGCCTGTGCTGTACCTCATTTCCTGATCTGTGATTTCTAATTTGTGATTTTTCTGACAAACACTAAATTAACAAACATGCAAAAACATCGTTAATGATATTACAGCAGATAATTTCTTCTTGAGAGCAAACGGATCTTTACCAACTCAGCATTTCAACAAACAGATCTGAAATGAAGTTCTGTTGAGACTTGTCATTTACTACTTGGAAAACAAAGCTGTTGATGCTTAGCATCTTCATTCTGTAAAAGTATTTCTGAGTTTCCAGTTATATGTGCTTACTGTAATTCAGAAGAGAAAGAGGTACAGATTATATTATGAATTTGTTGTATAAAATTAAGTCCAGAGATTTTAAATCTTCAATTAAGAAGTGAAACAGTGCAGCCAGCATTATAACAGATATTTTGCATTTTTATTACATCCATCATATAACTTTATTTATTTATACCATGATCTTTGCATACTACCCATATTTTTTATTAACATCAAAAATTGCCTTACTTGTTTGCAACCAAACGCATCACTGTCCAGTCTTTCGGAAACATTTCTGGTCGTATTAGTATTCGAAATACAGTGAAAATCTGCAGCAGGAAATCCTTTGGAAGGAAAACAAGTGGTCATATGTCTTTGCTGCTTTAAAAAGAGCGGTGAGCTTTAAAAATATTTTAATCAGAGACACAGAAATAGCAGAATTGCATTTATTTTCAACGTAGATACACCTCTATTTTTCATTTTTTGATTCCCCAAGAAAGCTTCAAATAGTGATTTAATTAATTTTTCTTAAAAGAAAGAAAATAATGTAATGTGCCATTTGATTGACAGCAATGTATAAGAGAAATGTCAAAGATGCATTTGGTTTCCACCCATACACTTCCCCAAATGCGATCCTGAGAACAATTTGCAAATCAAAAAAGCACTTTACAAACACTAGAGTTCTGAATATCTCCTTAATCATGCCAGGTTTTCATCACTTTCAAAATTTATTCTAAAAGTGGCATTGTTTGGTGGGAAAGAGAGAGAGCATAAGGACAATTTTATCATTGGGTTTGCAAAGACCAGTGAATTCAATAATTATGCCCAGACCCCTGAACTGTTATCGCAGCCCGCTGGCTGTATGCAGGTCACTTAACCATTCTGTCTCATATGCTGGATCTATAAAAACAGTGAACACGTGAGCTACTCTGAACATAGAAAGCACTGCTTAAGAGCTTTCAGCATTATCTTCTCCTGTGTCATTTAACTCACTAATAAATAAACCGAACTATTTCTCTCAGCCTACGTTTTTTTCAGATTTTCTTTTCACAAATAAAACTACCAACAAAGATAATATTTCTAATGGCCCATCTTGATTGTGTATAGTATTGCCAGGTTTTTTTAGTAAGCTAAATGGAGCTTTTGGCATCATGAAGAGCATGTGGCAAGTGATATAACACACTGAACGGAATCAGCGTGGTGCCTGACCTTGCAATGTTTTGTATTGATTCTGCCCACATCACTTGTAGAGAGTTAGCCCAAACCACAAATGAGATGAAGATACAACCAAAGGATACCAAATGATTTTGAACACCAAAATATATTCTCAAGTGCGTTTACCAAAGTGTAGATGACGGGCATTGCACAACAGATGTCTTTCATTAGAGAATCACTGTAAAGGGGGACGAATGCAAGCACTGGGAAAGGCAGCTGAGATCCCTGCACCCACCCACCAGAGAAGATTACATAAAAGAGACAACCTGTTTTCTAAGCAAGATGCCAAAAAACTCTCTGTATTAAAGAGTATAAACGATATTCATTGCAGATAACATAGCGTTTGAACGCAGGTGACCAGCTTTACAGATAAACAAGTAGCTCTATGAACAACACATTTATGCCAGACTGCTTTCCTATAGCTTTGCAACCTGTAGTTACATTTCAACGCTTCTGCCTGCTCCTTTTTTTCCTTTAGGGGTTACCTCCCTTCCCTGTGCTGTAATCCCTGCAGCTCTTTGCCATAATCCCAACAATACGGCAATGCCTCGAATGCTGCTGTATGCCACCTCACAATAATGCCCCAAATTCTCCCATATCCCATTTTTATCCCATCTGTTGTCCAGACAAAACACGTGTTGCTGCTGTCAGGGAGCTAACTGACTGGCTGCTGAACTGAAGAGACCAAACAGCTGCCACTGGGAAACCAAGCAATGGTTTAAGGACTTAAAACCCAAGGCTGCGTGAGGTGTGAACTTAGTGCCTTTGAGACCCACAGGCCACTGCCAAAGCCGGCTGAAATTCATTGGCTTGTTCAAAAGTCATTAAGAAAAGAATGACAGACAGAGAGGAAGATCACATATAGTTGATTTCTTTAGGTAACTAGGCTAAAACCAGAATACATGTTTTATTCCAAGCAAACTTTAAAAAAAAGCAAATGTAGACACTGGCATTAAATTTTGAATCATTAACATCAGGCTAATTGTTTCTAATTTTAACAGAAAAAATAGAAAATTGTGTCATTGATTTAATGATAAGTGATATTAGAAACAAAAAGTGGATCTGAAAAGTCTGAATAAGACTGAAGATCTCTTCGTTACTGTACACGTTAAAAACATATAAACAAAATGCAGTATAATTCATAGCTGAAATATAACTGAAACAGGTAACTAATAAAAAAAACTTTAGGAAAAACTAGTCAGTTGTAAGATTTTCAGGATACAACTATTAAGCTTCTATTAACAGAATTAATCTGTAGCTAACTTTTATTTTTCATGATTCAATTTTTGTATATATGGTAATATATTTCCCTAGGAATCCATTATAAGCACAAAAATAACCAAAGGGTAAAATGCCAGTTGACTAGTCTGATACTTCACCATTAATGTGCTGGTATCCTTCATGTGTCAGCACTGCTCATCGATATTCAGTGCCAGCGTTCACTCCCAAGGGACCCACCTCCATGTAGCAATTCCAGAAACTGGTTTAATCGCCATTACGATGCCTGGCATTTTGCATGATGCAATTGCTCACTTTTGTTTTATGATCCAAACGTCACAAGATGCTAGTATGAAGTACCACTCATGGAAGATCAATTAACTATTATTTTGCACTGTTTCCTTTGCACTAAAGTACTATCTTTCATAGTTGTATCTGCTTTGCTGAATACATCATAATGATTTAGTAACAGATTTTAACATTTAAAAAACATTTTTGCCAGCAGTGTAAGTGAACTAACATTTGGTTGGTTGAGTAGAGCTGTAATTAACATCTCATATGCCTTCTATCTTAAGAGACAGCAAGGGAGTAATTTTGTCCTCTTACATACGCTAAATACCATCTCTTAATATTCCTACCTAGTGTACATAAGCTCTAGCACTATCTTACACCACTTAATATCACAATATCACAGTTCAGTTTCCTGTAGCAGCAATATTTGCTTGATGAAATTATCAAACTGTGATTAAGTGAGAAGCATGGCCTTTTAAAAGACTGAAAACCATCTATTCGTTTAATCAAAAACTGCCTTGGAATTTCTTTCACATTTCCCTGTACGCATGTAAAATCGTCTGTAAAACAGGTCAGACACTTGACTGAATCTCTCAGGGTGCATCTATATAGCATTTTAGTTTGGGTCAACGGTCCACTTTGAAGCTAATTGCTTGATCATCCATTGCTTTGGTTCGCACTGCAGAGTTAGCAAGCTACTTGGTATCAAGTCTTTGTAGAGCATCCTACAGCTTTTTTTGCAGAGTGCCAAGGTGCCCATAAGAAAGCGGATAGTTTGACAGTAAGCTGTCTCTGCCCGGACAACTCATCCATCCTGTGGCCAACTCCTTTCCAAGATCTTCTTTCCTTCACTGCTTCCTCAATCTACATCAGAAACCACCCAAACGCTTGTTTTAGAGCTCCCCTCTGCCCCAGCACTCATTCTTTCGGAAGTCCCATACATGAGCATACGTCCCTGCATAGCAGGGGAAGGATGGGGGCTAGAACTGAGCTTCTCCACTGGAGACATTCCCCACATGTAGACCTCACGCAGCCTGTGTCCAAGGGGTCATTAGAGAACAATGGAATAAATTGCACTTGGTGGCAGTGTTCGGGACCCACCTTACCCTGCTCAGGCTCCTTTAGCTGGAAGAGAGGGATCAGAGAACTAGTAAGGTTTACACCCATCCCTACAAAATATTATCTTTTCTTTCACCATATCTCTCCTGTATATCTATTCTACCACATTAGGTAGGGTATGCTGCCAATGGATAAAAACTAGTCCTTCTGGTGGGTGCTTATCTGTTTGTTTTTTTAATCTATTCATTAAAAAACCCACACACATTAACCCAAACTACCTTGCTGTGGTCAAAGCTGCATTGTGCTAACATATACTGTTTTTCTCATTCACTGTCCCACTTCTCTCCTCCTACTTATAACTTCCACTGTTACCTTTTATCATGACTTATATCTGAGCTTTTTTGTGGCAGCAAATATCCGCCTACAAGGGCGCCTCTGTTCTATAAATTGCTATAAAATATATTTACTAGAAGATGATGGTATTTTGTGGTAAGCAAAAGAAGCATATCTTTAAAATAATATTGAAAGATAAAAGGAAGCACTTAAAATTACTGCCTCATTAAATTTAATGTTTCAAAAAGTGAGTGAAGTATAGTCTCTGGTGCCACCACTCAGCCATGAATCCCCTATCATTTCTTTCTTATTTCATTTGCATATTTTCAAATATAAAATGCTTTTTCTATGTTCTGCTTTGTGTGGAAAACACCTGACTCTCTCAAAGAACTGACTAAAATAAAAATAGTCACCATGACAATTACTTAAACTGAATATATTTACAAAATAGAGGAAATAATTCCATAAAAAACCACTTGTTTAAAGCATCACTCAGATGCTTGTCATATAAAAATGTGTACATGTCATTCCTTCAAAGACTCCACTTTGCTATACTGTGATTAGAAAGCACTTGACGTAGTCACCTTGAGAATTAGTCTGGAAGAAAGAAGAAACACCTTATGATATCAGTGCCTAACTGTTCAGTATAGATTGTTAATTATAGACAGAGGTAGTCAAAGCAAAAAAACACAGCAGACAGCAATTCAAAGGCCTGGGTTACACTCGGAAAAGTCCCTTGCAAACCCCGTATCAAATTTGTAACTTGTAATGTGGCTTAGGGAAGACCCAATCCACTTTGACATCACTGACCTGGGGGCAAAAAGAGGATTAAAAAAATGCAGCAAGCTGATGGTAGTTACCACCAAAGCTTAAATCCCAAAGTACATACTAGTCACAAGATTAACTATGGCTACTAGTTCAGCCTCTAAAAGCATCTCAGACACACACACACAAAAAAATGTTATCACACATATTTATACCTTCTGAATCTTCATTTACTCATACTGATGTCATTTCCTAAGAAGCATATCTTAAAGCAGTATAAAATACCAAGGAAGTTCCACTTGGCAAACAAAGCAGAAAAATACAAAGGTAAGTGGCAAGATGGTTTAGATAGCTTAAGTCATACACAATCACCTCATGATTAATGGCAGTGTCAGCCTCAGACACTAGCTCTCATCTTTCCCTCTTGCTCTCAGTCATACACATTTCAGTGATATTTTAGATTTCCAAGTGAGGGAAAAAACCCAATATATTATTTAAGTTTCAGAAAAGAAGGAATGCTGCATTAATTATGATCAACCTACTGCCACTGAATCACTGGTGGAGCTGATGCTGATTTGATGAGATCTGAATGGAAATATAAACTCTGGATTTGAGTTCTTAAGACCTCTATTTTGATAGCTGATGGCACTGGCTACAGCTGCTTTCCATATGTCTCTGTATAATAGTAGGGTATGTGCGTGGGGGGAATTTAAATGTGTCAAATAAAACACCATTCAAGTACTAATTCTAGAGATTTTTTCATGTTCTAGAAGCAAGAAAGCCTAAATAAACCCAACACTGTATTTCATAGATACATCAAACAGAAATGAAGCTCGAAACTTCTAGGAAATATAAAAATCTAAACCTAGGAATATAGACCTGCTCAGAACTCAAACAAAAGGCAAACATTTTTCAGTAAAAAATGCCTAGGCTCCACAACATACACTAAAAATTGCCTAAGGATAGTAACTATGCTGGGTGAAAACAGATGCTGTAATACTAATATAAAAATTGTCCACCCTATATAACTCCTAGGTAATACTCCAGTGATTCATGATAGAGAAAACTTCTTAGTAGAATTTTCTGTCTTTCAAGCTCAATATGACTGTCTCACTACAAAGAAAAGGCACTCATGAACGGTATGCTCTCTTCAGAACAGCTCTAACAGCTATTAGTAATTTAAGGAAATCTGAAATTGGCACTGTGAATAGACTCCCCTTTTCCAGGCAGTACTTAAGTTTATGAAATGGTAATTTAAGACTAATGTCTAAAAATATACTATCACAGTAGGACATGAGTACTCTCCTGTCTAGGATGACTGGTTGAATAATGGACAGAAGTGATTACTCAATATTTCTTGTGTGTATCAGATTTGGTACTACATAAGTTTTTCAGGGTCTAGCAGAATGGAAGTCTTAGTGTATATCTTTATGCAGGAAATCTTAACTTTTTTTTTTTTTTTTTTTTTTTAAAATCCACCCGCCTCCTCCAAAAAGGAATAAAAAAAATGCTGCATCTCCATGAACCCAGTAACTCCATCAATTAAATTGGTAGAAGCTGCCCTGGAAGAGCTCTGCAGCTACTGTCTCTCATGATCAAACTGGGCAGACAGATATTACAACTCTGACAGGTCCTCCTGCCAATGGACTTGCTGCACAGTAAAGAAAAATGGAGAGGTAGTTGGATATGCATTTCTCAAGCTGCATGTTTGCCATTGCCATACATAATTTAATGAATGAGTGAATAAACAAATATAATAAACAAAAAAAACCCCCAACTGCCTGACAGGAAAGAAAACTGTTTAACCTTAGATTGACACATCTTTAAAACAGGCTTGGAGACTAAGTCTATGGCTTTAAAGCAATTATATAGTCCCCCTCATCCCTATTCTATTTGCTGTCATTGTAGGAGCAACAGAATCCTAGTCCCACTGTAAGAGTGGACCTGAGTACACAAGAAAGCTTGTGCAAAAGTTAGCTAATCTGAAAAACAGATTGCATGTAAATACTGAAGTGTTTCATCAAAGCACAGGAATATCTTAAAGGGAGATAGATCAAAAAGAGAAATATAAAGAGACCTGAACAAGTGGAAAGACAATTCTGTTACTTACCCTCAGATCATCCTTTGTGTTGAAGCTATCAAGAAGCTGTTGATAATGTCTATCAGTCATTTGTCGCAAGAGTGACAACAAACAGGAGACAAATTCCCCCTGTTCAGGTAAGGCAAGAATAGAAATATTATAGGTTATAATGTCTTCTGAGCTTAAACTGTCATATTATAAGCACTTAAAAATAATTAACAAATGCAAGGGAAATTAATCTACAATTAGGCTTAGACTCCATATTTTGTGAAAATACACTAACTTAGCTATGAACTTCCTTCCCGTTTAAAGAATTTTTTTTCCCCAAATGCAGTTTACTTGCTTAGCAAAATCTAGTTGAAATAGTTCCAGAAGGGCTAAACCAGTAAAATTTTGATTTGTGATGCGTTTCCCTTGTATCTGTTTTTAAACAGATTATTTAGATTGCTAAAATTACAACCCTCTTAGTCAACTCAGTTTTGAAACAAATATAAACAAAAATATTTTGCAACAGCTCTGGGAAGAATGCTATTGTTTTCCTTTAGGGAGGAAATTAATGCAGTTAGCTGGGAGCTTTTCAAAACATTTTTTCATCACAAAACCAGTATTTGTCAAAAAGAAAACTCCTTTATAGGACTGAACAAACTTTGAAAATGTTTTGATCAGAAACGGGGCGAGACCACTCTCTCCCACAGTGCCGACTCCTGGATTCACACCTCACCATGGCCCAGACTCCAGAAAAGGTACGCTCCAGGGGGTAGCTGAGGGACTTACTGGACTGCTACGCAGATTTCCCACTGACCCTACTGATGCACATTCACCAGGCTGTCCTTCAAACAGCATGGGGTTCAGGAACAAAAAAGCGGAGAACAGCACTGGGTATCTCCAGTAAGCGATCAAACGAACAAGACGTTATGGGAAGGAATAGGTTCTCCCTCTCTCCCTTTCCCGTTTGCTTGTTCACTTTTGAACTGGGAAGAAACACTGAATGGTATCAATCTGGTCCCACTGCAAAATGGATGAGGACGGGAAAGAGTGAAAGGTCTGGATTGCATCCCAGTGCTTAAAAAGAACAATTCTGAAATCTTACAAGCTTGTTAAAAAATAGGAAATACACTTCTGGCCTCTATCTACCAGGAATGGAGAATAAGACTGGGAGAACAGACAGGTATGATAACAGTACTTTCAAATGGTGTCTTTCATTAGTTTGTCAAGTCAAATTTTGGGATGATTTTTTTCCCCACCTTTCCTCAAAAACAGAAAATAAGATTAAAAAAAGGAGTATGTTTTCACAGGAGTGGCTGTTCTGGATTTTACATTGGAAGGCCTAATTCACTTGTGATTATACCTTGTATGTTTGGTGGTGTGTGAGGTGATGGCTTTCACTGGCAACAGGGCGATAAAATAGTAATTGCCTTGCCCATAATAAGATTCTACACTGAAGTAATGATCCCAAATTAATTACCTCCCTATAAACCCATTGTTTTTTACAGTGAACATAGCATTCTCAAAACAATATCCTAAGGCTACAAAGCCTCTTAATCTTTATGCTCTGGGCATAATCATCAAGGTTACAGCTGCTATCTCGTAAATATCTGAAAATTTATTTCCAATCCTATCAGGTTCTCTTCAAAAAGACTTTGGTCTTTTATCATTTTTAAAAAATATTTTCAGTTTCATTATATCTAGCCTCACTACGATTTTATCACGTCATGTAGTGTAATGTAGGTTCATCTAAATAGGCATAATTTTTGAAGACTTTTATTCCAGTTATAAAATCTGAGACCACTGAGATTTGGCTAATTAGCCAAAATAAGTGGAGTAAATAAATAAGGGCATAAGCTTACCTGATTGCTAGCTTGAGTGACAAAATCTGAGTATGAGCCTTTTGAATACTTCCCTTCTTACTTACTTAAGCATTTTAAGCAGTCCTTTCTAGTCACCTTCCTTCTATGTTCCCACATTTACTTTGAATTATAGTAGTATACTAAAAATCACAATCTATTTTAGAAAGCTGTACTATTATAGTTGACAGACAGGTTAGTTTTAAAAGGGTACCAGCTTTAGCTAATTACTAACTGACTTCTAAATTTGAGCTTTTAATTCAAATGTAGGTAGCTACAGAGGCAGATGGTTTTTAAAATAACAATGAACGTTCAGCTGCGTTTGTTGAACTCAACACAAAAACGTATGCTGTAAGATTTCTGCCAGTGTTAGCCACAGATTAACTTGCGAATCTTGCACGAAAGCAAACTCCACGCACATAACAACCTTGATAAAAACCATTTAGGATCCAATTTTAGTGTCGTCAGTCAAGCCAAGCAGTATACCCAATTCACTTAGGTAGATTTTTGTCTTATTTGATGAGCACAATTATTAATATACATGGAGCTCACAATTAAATTGCAATTCATTTAGGTTCTGCAGGACTGAACTTCCAAGATCTGAAATCAATAAAGGTTTGCTTTAATTGGATTGCTTTCTGCTCTTTATATGCAAATGCAGTTTTTCTTAAGGAAATCTAAAGGTCTAAATCACCGACATCCTAAAGCAGAACTTTCACTTTCACCATTGCATTAAATTCAACATTTCTTAGTGCAACATCTGTAACAGTGACACCATGAAGACATGTTGTCTTTGAGATCAGTTTAAAGCATCACATCCATCTTGCAGGTTACCATCTAACAAGATTCTTCACTGCAAATTGAAATGGTACCAAGTTATCAAAACTACTTGAGATAAAAGAAACGGTGCAGTCATGGCAGCACACAGCCTGATGCTGCCTGATTTTATGCTGCTTCTTTGTGCATAAAAACAGTGACACGTGGGCCTAGAAGATCACATTGAGTTGAGTTTGGGACTACTTCCACAAGGAAGACTAAAACTGATGCAAAAGTATGACAGAATTTTATCCAGTGTGCTGCCATGATAACACCTCACAAAGAATATTTTATGATATATGCAGCTTGAAATAATGGTAACGTACTGGAACAGACTCTACTGCTGTACTCACATTGAGTACTTTATCATACTTGCTCTACAAATAGTTCCAAGAATCTGGCTCCGTGTGTTGCCATAAGCCCATACTACATGATGTTTCTACATAAATGTATATAATTGCCTTATGCTGTGCTGTGAGTCACTTCCACATAACATATTCTTTGAGAGCCCGTGGTGACAATGACATGGCTTTTCTGATGCATAAAAAGAAAATTTTTCAACTTGAAAGCACTTTCAGAGTCTAATTTTTTGATGGTGTGAAATAATTAGGCTGTCATGGTGTTTTATGAAAACTTAATCTGCAAGCAAGTGGGTATCTCAGAAGAAACCAATAAGCTCAGAGCTTTCCTACACTAACAGTCTAATACTACAACCCTTACTTCAGCTTACATTTTCTTGTGATGGCCTGATATGCCACATGGCATATGTTTGTAATTTTGCAATTTAAAGAAAATAACCCCAAACTCTTAGATGTATACTCCTGCTGAATCACAGTGATTAAAGCATGGTGTTATCTTATTACAGAGCTTGGTCAGCTCCATAAAACACTTCATATAACGTTTGTTCTCTGTGGGATAAAGTAAAACAGACAAAAAAGCCAACAATACATTTCTTCCACAGCTATTAAATGCTTTTGAAATGTTTGATCTCAGAGGAAATTCTGGTTTGAAAAACAACCATCTATTCATTAATGAAAACTGTTACAGTGTAAAAATTGGGCAATTAATTAATTAAGTTATAATGAGATGGTAAATCACACAGCATAGCATGCTCTCGGCACAAAATGTTACCCCCTCACCTCATATAGGGGCCATATCCCTTGCTATGTTAGAACTGATTTGCCCTTCAAAAGCAAACTGGGAACCTTGCTGAAAACAAAGCAAAATAACACTTCATTTTGTTTTGTCAATGCTCATCACAGGCTTTTCTGTAAATGCCTGCATTTCAACCTTCTAATTTGCATGAGTTGTTATAGGAGGTTGACCAAAATATCATTTGTTAATCTAGATCCATCCTCTGCGCTCTACTTCATGTGACAGAAATGAAGCTCAAATGCTCAGCCCAGAGAACAACAAAATGCCTTTCAATTAATAAATTTGGATTTGTATAAGTTAACATCACAGATTCTGCAGGCATTTTTAGAGCTGTTTCATCATGTAAAAATGTATGCATTTTAGGAAGTAAAATGTTATAGATTGATACTCTTCTATTTTCAGGAACTCAAACTTTAAAGAGAATTTCAGAAAGCTATTAAATTTGTCAACAGAAGAAACAATGAAATACGTATTGACCTGAAACAATCTCAAAAGAAATTTTATCTTTTGGTGTTTTTTTTTTTAATCACAAAATTTATAAATAAATTTAATGAAAAAAACTAATATTTCCACTGAAAATTATTAAAATGAAAGAAAAGTTTTCTTTGTTCTCCTCATTCTCTGTTTTATACACAAAATCTTAACACTGTGAATTACAATATAAAGACAATATTGTCACAAATCTACTAGTCCAGCCAGTGACAACTGTGAGCTATTTCATTATAAGAAACTTACAGTCACATCTTGAAACTGGAGGCGCATAGCAGAGCCTGATGGTTGTGGTCGGCTGGTGATCTCTAGTATGGTCCGTAACAGAATATCTAGCAGGCTGTTTACAATCACATCAATTTCTTCCAGGACAGATTTTTCCTGAAATAATAAATGAAACATTTAAGATTTTAAAATAGAAAGATGACCACAGGCATATTTCCTTTGATGTCATTTTAGAAACAAATTATAGTTTTACTATGAATGGTAGATTTAAGAAACAAAGACTATTCTCTAATTAAGATATTGTTTAATCCTATTGATTTTTTTTCTAACAGTTTTCAATTAATTACATTGTACTGAAATACAGAGGACAGTTACGGGGATCACTTGAATATGGAAGCATAGCTCTATTTTCAATTAAAGTTTAGAAGAAAGCAAGAAATAATATACGAGAACTTTTCAGGCAAGATTTTTATAGGTAATGCCCATCTATTTTCTGGGGAAATTGCCAAGAGAGGCTTAAATTCCAGAAAAAATTCTGTTTTCACACTTTGAAACTAACACCAGAAACAAACAGATGGTGCTTAACCTTCAAGACCTGCTTCAGCAGTAAGGACCAGCTACATTGCTTCCCATCAGCTGAGTAGCACAAACAAATTAGTCATTTATGTAAGCCTACAACTGCTTGTACGCAACATCAGTACAAAGGAACCAAAGTGTTCGCCACCAAAAGAGACCATGAATACCTTAATTACACGCATGAAAACACTTGAAGTCAAGTTGTAGTTACTTTTCCTTTTTAATTTAGATGGAAATATGTTTTCTCTGCTTCAAGAATGTTTTCCGTCTCCACTGCAGCAGACAACACCACCTTAATCTGAGTGATTTTATCCACAATTTAAGATGGCATTTCTTTGCAGAAATACTTCATAATCAAATGCACACAACCAAACTAAAACTCAGCTGACAAACAGATCATTCAACTTTGCTGACATTGAGGTGTAGGAGTGAATTTTTTTTTTTTTTCCTTCCTACACACCCAAAGCATATGACTTGTAACAAAACTCAAAATTCCTGTTTGGGGCTCAAGATGAGTCTAGTGTCATGGCCGTGTTCTCTGTCACTTCATCTAGTATCAAACAACTGTTAACTTTGCTCTTATGAAGGCAGACAGTATACAGTGTATTTAGGAACTGTATCAACCGTGAGGACTCATGCAGAACCTACTATTAGAATGGCCAACAACCTTAATTTTCAAAGCTCCCTGACTGCAAATTCACTTGTTCCCTGAACCTCTAAATTATCTTGATTACCATATAAGGGATAAAGTTCTGAACTGATCCTCAAAAATCGTATCAAAGTCACCAAGTTGTTAAAACTCCTAATGAGTCAAAGATTACTAAAAATAGTAACTGCATATCCTGAACATTGGAGAGAGTTTTATGTAGACATCCTCTTGTTATTGTGTGCATCTCTGGCTTGGTGACTCCAAATGAAAGATCTCCTGAAATTAAGACCAGACATGTAAGCCTTTCTCCCAAGCTAAAACCAGAGCTATGCTTTATCATCTATTACTTCATCTTGTCACGAGGTATTATACTAATCCAGGAACAATGGTAATGAAAATGTTGTTACAGTACCAAAGTTGCAAGCTGCATCCAATTCAAATCACTGATGGAGCAACTTTAATTGCTGACAGTGGTATGAAACGAAGAAACACATAAAACAGTTCTCACTAATGCATTACAACGTAATGCATGCTGGCCTTGATATGCATGTACTGCACTAACTACAGGCAATATTCGTTTTTAATTGCTTTATATCCCTTTGCCTGTCAGAACTTACCATCATCTTCATATTTGCAATACACCTATCTAAGCTAGCTCTCATATGCAGCTTTCACAGATGAATTTGCAAACACAACATCAGAAATAAGCCACAAAGTTTATCAACAACCAAATGCAACCCCCCTTGCAATACTCATATCAATCTATTTACCTATAACACCCCCATGCCCCGTATGACTAAACGGCCCGCAACAGAAAATGCCTCTAAAAGAAAGTGGACATTTATTTCTGTCCAACACAACACTCAAACAGTCAAAGCTTGACACAACACTATGCACTACAATTAAAATATTCTTGCATGGGAAGAAAAGGCTCATGAGAAATCAAAATGACATTTATGCAGAATCATTACACAGAGATCTCTTTAAAATGCCCTTGGTCAAGGTCCAGTTTGTGTCATTAAATGTCATCGAGCCACATAAAGAAGTTCAACACCTTGTGGATGTGACATGGTGTTTACTCACTGAGCTGTTCTTCTTGATGAGGCAAAATATGTTGCTAAGGATACGTGCACACATTATAAGGTCCTTCTGCTCCTGTAAATGCATGTGGAGATGATGTAAAACTACCGGAAGAAGAATGTATCGAGAATCTGGAAAAAATGAAAAATTTTATGAGTAGGAACTTCTCACAGAATCATTTAATTTTAATACAGACAAAAAAACAGGTCTTCAGTCCAAAATAGTATTTCTGATAAGCAGCAGCTTTTACTTGCTTTAACCAACATTTTTTATAAGGACAAGCTTTTACTTCATAATCATAATATCCTAAAGCAAATATTTCAAGAATAAAAAGTATGCTGAAAGTCAGTATGTCGTATCATGGATGAAGAAAAACACCACTGTGTGGAATATTACTATATATAACAGAAAAGTCTAAGTATGTATTGAACTGTCATGCAAAAAAACCTTACCACCACAGTAATACTTGTATTCAAAATAATGTGAAATTATGCTCTAGTGTTCCCTGCCATGGAACGGGATCCCTTTGCAAGCCAACATCACAACAGGCTTCATCCTGAACTTATGTTATTCTACCAACCAGTTCTACTTTACAGACAAGCAGTACTTTCAGATTTCTTTCAGGATTTTCACTTTTCCAGATTCCTCACACCTACTGAGTATGAGCAATTTAGACTACTGTTATCTACATAAAATGGCTTATCTGTCCTCTATTTCATTTTCTAAACCCAGCTCTTTGGTGCTATTTTCAGTCCTGAATTCTCTCAAAATTATGCAAGAACTTCATTAACATGCTACTTTTTCTTGCTTCTTTTTCTTATAATTAAAGACAATGTTAAATGGGAAGAGGCCTAATAGTAATAGTTACACTTGTGATCGCACATTAAACACCTACTTGATAAATGGAATGGGTGCTACCTGTTTTCATTTTGTTGTTGTTTTTAGATCTTTTCCATAATTGAGAAATGATGTTCTCATAGAAATGTACTTGAATCATTTCCTCTGTTAAGATTTCAATGATGATTATATGCTACATTATCTAAATATACTCATCTACTCAGTTCCTTTGTTCATTGATGTAATTATTTCCTAAAAGTTGAGTTTATCTAGCTGGAAAAATTACTCCTTTAAAATCATTTTGCAAACTGGGTACTGTTCGTGGATTAGTCTTTCTATAAACACATCTTTCCCCTCACATATTTCCTCTGTTTTTTCCATGAGGGAGAAAAAGATACATTTATTCTGAGATTTTATTTGTTGAATGCTTCTTTCACTCACAGAAATACAGCAGTAATCTTGCTTTTCTCTATTATTCCCTTGTTTTCATTGTCTAGTTATCTGTATAACACAAGACAAATCATATGGACAAGTTGATTTGTACACATTATTTAAGTATATTCTTATTTTCAAAAAAAAAAAGCTTGCTGGCTCTTTTTAAATGGGTATTTCATACTCATTATTTATTCAGGTGTTCCGCTATATCTTCCTACTGAAGGAAGATATAAGCGAAGACTGTATGGCAATAGGTAGAAGGCCATCAATGAATCTAAAACCAGTGGTACTAAAACCCCAAACTGAGAAAGGAATAGCCTCTATCCAGTGACCACTTGCTTCTGCAAGTGCCTCAGTAGGTTTTCATCAGGACTGGCCTGAGAGTTCATATCTGCCTGTAGCACTGCAGCTAGGCAGAAGCCTCTAGACCAAACCAGTAAGGCATTTTCTTCTTGTCTACCTAAAATCCAGAAGCTCAGAAAAAGCGTCACCCCAGGTAGTCTGAGATGTCAAGTGTGCACAGCTGCCGCTGACCCATCCACTGCAAGATCTATAGGGTCAAAAGGAAAGCAGGCAGGAAGATGGCTAATGTGCCAACTTGTGGTTAGGAAAGCGTCAGCTTCTGACCTCCACTGCTAAATCTGCTTATTGATTACTGATAGATGAAAAAACAGAGCTAATGCCTTCAGCTGAAGCGAAAAAGCAGGACTCTCCATTCCCATAAAAAAGACCTAAACTCGATTACAGAGGATGGCTCCTTTTCCCTGACTTCTGTTAGGCCTTACACATACTGAATTCTTGACTAGCTGGTAACCCTTCTTCAAGAGAAGAGACGAAGGGTTCACTGTGTAAACCAGCCTGTGGCTCTGCGGTTGGGGTCCTCTCCTGGCCGGCGGGTGATAGGAAGAAGGTGAATCCAGGCTGATGGAGCACTCAGCCTGGCCTGCCATTCCCAGACAAATGCTCCAACCACTACTCAACTCCACAACTGTCACCGAGCAGTTACAGGAGCTCTTTCACACATTACTGGTGCGAGCCTTATCCTTTGGGCCATAGGCCCTCTGAGAACAGCAGGTCCTCTCTTGCAGCGACAACGCGAATCCCTCAGCTCAGAAGGTGAGGAGAAAACAGGAGCAGCCCTGTGCCAAGGTGTTTCTTCTTGGTTAACTCTAGCCAGCTTCCTGAGGACCACACACAGGATTTGGTACCTTTTCTGAGGTGCCCACTACACTGTGCGCTGCTTATGTCTAAGTACAGCATTATGAACACCATTTTGAAGACCTGAGAATCTACCTGTAGCAACACTTGACTTGTAAACAGCCAGCTCTTTATATACGATATAGTCTGAAGCATCTCAGGTAAAACTGAGCATCCTCATTCAACTGCTTCAAGTATCCCATTTTTGCAAAAGCGCCATAAAATTATCACGAACTTTGCTTTACCGAGACCAAACAGATAGCAAAAAGCATCTTACAATGACTTGCAACTATGCATGGGAGGGAACAGTGCCAGTTACTGAATTAAACATCACATATAACATGGCTTTAGATATATTCCTCATAATCCCGTAATCTAAATACCTCTCTGTCTTGACCTGTTCACATGGAGAGATGTAGTGGTATTACAGAAAGGAGAGCTGGCATATTCACCTTTGAGCCAATCCAAGGACTATGTGAGAAAGTTTGGAGAACATAGTATACAACATTTGTCTCAGGTTACTCTTTTTCTTAAAAATTGTCAGCTGCAATGTCAGCCACTGTATATAGAAAAAGTAATGAGCGCAAGGAATGCTGCAATAATCAGAACCCTTAGCGATCAGTCACTGTCCTAATTTTTCTTCAGTGCAGGAAGCCAAATTAGCTGACTGTTTAAAATACTAATACTTGCCCTTTACAAATATTTTACAGAAAGAGAGGAAAAAAATCATGACATAGAGCTTTTCAAGTACATGGTCGGCATAATTAGAAAGAGAGACTACTTTGGGCAATCCTTGTGACTTTCCTACGCAAGCTACATTATCATTTAATATTTAACCCACAGCACAACTTTCCCCCTTGCTTTTCAGTTAGTGGTAAAGCACCTGCACAGACATACAAAATTCCTTTATTCTAGTGTATTTTAAAGATTAATTTCAGAAAGATGATATTAATTTCAATTACTATATCTGAACAGATGGTTAAAACTTCAGCCTGCTTGGAAAAAGAAGTAGTGTAATTTAACATTTTAAACAAACAAACAGCATTCTCCTTGAACAGTGAGAAACAAGAAAGTTGCTCTTGGTTTTGACAGTTTTATGTGGACCTATTCAATTTACACCTCCTTGTTTGGAAGAACCACTGGACTTGAGGGTGGCAGGAGAAGAAAATGCTTAAGCCAAACACACAGTTATCACTGCAATTCCAAAACCAAACACATATGCCTGCTCTGTGACTGCATGGACATGTCACTGTTCTCAGAACAGTCAGTTTCAAAACTTTTATGTGGAACTGTTTTCAGTTGAAAGAAAAAAATTGCCTATAGTGCAGACGGAAAATACAGGTATGGCTGAGAGAGTCCTCCCTTGGCCTAAAAAAGAGCCACAGATGCAAAACTTTTGCAAAATATTTTCTGCTCTCCACTACACAGGTACTAATAAAGGCCGAATTTTTGTATGCAATATACATACATACATCCCCTCACAGGTATGTATAGAAGCACACGTACACAAACAACTTCAAAGAATAGTATATTGCTGTGGAAGACAAATTAAGAAATACTAGTTAATCTGAAAAAGATCCTGGAGTACTTGAAAGCAGTGCTATGGATCAATGTGTAAAAACCTTTATGTTTTGAAAAAATTGACTTTTTTTTTCCAAATCTGTTTTAATATTTATTTAATATTTAAAAGTTTAATGCATTTTAACTAAATTTAATTCTGGATTTGTATCAACAATTTCAACAATGATAAGCTTTTTGCATTTTTATAGTAATCAATTAGCTTGCAGTGATTACTGAGAAATCTTACAAGTCTCATTAAAAAGTCTTTTGAAAAAAATGATGGAATAAGAGGGAAATCGTAATACCTAGCTTCTAGAACTAGACCTCCTTATCAGTTAATGGT
Source organism: Haliaeetus leucocephalus (assembly GCF_000737465.1). Classification (NCBI taxonomy): domain Eukaryota; kingdom Metazoa; phylum Chordata; class Aves; order Accipitriformes; family Accipitridae; genus Haliaeetus; species Haliaeetus leucocephalus. Next base: position 3,054,131 of record NW_010972842.1, on the reverse strand, counting down.
ATCTTTTCCTGAACTTGCTAACAACTTCTTTTTCATTCCCATAGGAAGTCTAACATGTAACAACGTCCTTTCTGCGAGGCAGTTCAAAGATACCAAATTACTCTTACTGACTGTGTCAGATATTCATCTCTGACTGACTATTGAAACATATCATTTCCTACACCTACATTCTCCTGTGATATACAGGGTGCAATTCTTCGATGAACTCACAGACTGAGGAAAGCAGTCAATCTCAGAAAGAAAACAAATAGATAATTATCACTTTTCTAATCTAGTGGGTTTCAGTGTAGAATAAGGAAAACAATAAAAACCAGATAAGAAATAAGTTAGATATAGAATAAATACATAAAACTTTACATATGAAATAAATTAAATAAAATGAACACACGAAGATGTCTTTAAAACATCAACTCAGATGCCTCATAATCAACTAGCTTCAGAGTATAGATATCATATCTATATACCATCTATAGTGTAAATGGTCAGAGAATTAAACCCCTCCTCTATTTGTTTTGAACAGTTTGCCTCACTAAAAGGAAAAGTCCTACCCAGCTACTCTTGTGCAGAGGTCCAAATCCTCATATTTTGGGAAGATACAAAGTTTCTTGCCTTGTAAGAACAATCTTCATGTGGTAAAGAGTTGCACCGCAGATTATAACTGGGCTGATACAGGTTTTATCGATATGGGATTTTCTTTTTTTTAGGACTTCACCTACTAATGTAATCTCTCTTCTGGTAATTGATGTGTTTGATCAGCAGTGACTCCAAGAAAACTCATCCTCTTTGGAGAAAGACACCTAGACATTCCATTTACACACCTCACATTTTCATAGCTATTGAATGTGCAAGCTCAACGTAGTGCCCTTAAAGAAAAAAAAAATTATTGGTGTTCTGCTAATTCCTGTTTAACCATGTCAAGAAGGACATGGTTGAAGATATGTTTCTCTGTTCTTGGCCTTAGCTCTTCCCAGCAAAACAGATTTAACTCTTCCCCAAAGCAAGCTATAATAATATTTAATGCAAAAAAAGACAACAAACAAGAGTGCTAGAGTACTGCTGTGTCAGAAATTACGAAGGTAGAAAATTTTCTCGGTAAAGGCATATGTAGGTCATCAATTTGGCCATTCTACAAGTATCAACAGGGATGCATCCAAAGAGTTACACCCAAAATACCAGGAGACTGGAAGATAGGCCAAGAGGAAAAAAAATACTGCTAGTCTTTATCAGCAGGAAAACTGTCATCTGTTTCTTTTTAGACACCCAGTGTAGTGTACTACAAAGATGCAGAAGTAAGTATGGAAAAATAGAAGTAAAGTAAGGCCTTAACACCCACTAAATATTCACAGGAGCTAGGGAGATAACTGCTGTTGACACCTTTTAACATCTCTGTAGTTGTTACCTATAGGAAGAGCTGAAGTTTAAAATCACTGAAATAGAAAAAGGTTCTAAGCAAGCTATACCAAAGCCTCAATACAGAGCCATCTCAGACATCCTATCCACACGTGATCAGTAAACACAGTTTATAACCTGCATCCTCTAGAAAGGCAGGCAGAGACCAGATGCATCGAATACATCTGATATTGTACTAAACATCTGTGCTTGGGCACCTTAAATGAGCCTCTGTATGTCTGACGTTTCTCTTTTCAACAATATACCAAAATATATCTCCCAATTTTAGTGAAAGCATAGCTTTAGTATCAGTTGATTACTGCAGCAGTGGGAGCTAATGTGTTAGTTGTTCAGGCCCTTGCAGCACAAAATGTGTAGAACTCCCACACTAAACTACTCTCACTTGTTTCCAAGCAAGCTCCAGATAACAGAAAATGTTACCTAAGAAGTGCTCTCCTCATTTTCAGTTGTTTGCATAAATAGTTATTTCCTAGTTCCAGTGTGATAGCTAGCCCCCCAGCTTGCCGCATTCTTCATCCTCATCTGGGACACAGAAATCAGTTATTTTCACAGCAGCAAGCCTCAGCCTACCATTAGGATGTACAGTTTATTCTGTACGTTAACATAGTCTAGCGCAATATTTATTTTCTCAAGAGCATTTTAAAAGGACTTCCTTCTAGGGACTGACTGAGAGAAAGTCTACTTATATCTTTGTATTTTAAAGAGAGAAAACATTAAGGGCAAAGAGACCAAGATGCTGATCTCCACAAGACCCTTCAACTTAATGATGACTGAAATGATACTGTAAGAGTGTTTGCCTGAGCTTCCTACCATGGACACTGGGAGCTTATATTACTGCCTGATGTCCTTCACATCCATTTCCCTGTGGTCTACGAAGTTTATAGTCTATTTGCATATAACCTGCACTCCATGTAAAATTTAACATGTAGTTTTCATTGCTTTTATAGCCAAACCAACTCATATAATTTCTTAATAATGAAACTGGATTTGAATAAAAAAACTAACACTTTTACAGAAGGAAGCAAACGAAAAACAATTGTCATACAGCTGAAAGTAGATTTACAGTTCCGAGAAAGTCCCCAAGAGTCCCTTACATGGCATTAAATAACTCTCTTTAATTACATTCATTCATTTGGATCTTGTGGTTAGGCTGACCTAACCGAGATAATGGGAGGAAAATGGAAATGCTGCTACCTGGTCCCTAAGTAGTTTGGAAAAGGAAAAACATAAGTTAGAGCATCCTTAAGATTGCTCCATGAATATGTCATCATCTACGCAGAGTATCAAAGGTCTGACCAATCAGCTGAGGGAGAGCTAACTGTTCTGGAAGGGATCGCCGCGGAGGCTCACAAGGGAAAGGGTAAGCTGTTTTCGCAAACACAATGAAGCCAAGTACCCAGGATCCAATACTTCTTACCCATTTCTTTGAGCTCATACTTTTAAAGTACAATCACTGAAAGCATTTTAAAAAAAAAAAAAATGTTCTAAGATCTCTTCCTTTGTTTTGCAGCATCTCAAAATATTTAGGCATATCCTGGTGGGTTTTGCAGAGTCTTCATCACTGTAACATGTTTATCTTGATTGCCTCAGATGGTAAAAGTTACTGTTTCTACTGAACTCCATCAGCCAATACACAAACAGCTCTCAAGAGGGCTTTTGGTAAGTAAATTAACACTTATTAGAAATCATGAAATCTCTTTATTTTAATTCTCTTCTTTTGAAATTAGTTCATCTCAAATTTAGTATTTGGTCACTTCTATGGGTTTCACTTAGAATAGAAAAAAAGAATGTCAGGCTCACCACTGTACAAGAGTTTTTTCTTATGCAAAGCAAATAACTATGCTGTTATATAATTTATGCACCAAGTATCACTTGCATTTGTGTAGCCTTTTTATGCTACATTAAGAAATGGAGGATCGAAAGTACTGAAATAGCAAGAGTTACACAAATAAGACTTAATGGATAAGCGACAAACTGTTTGCTGAACTGCCCCCAAAGGAGAAAAAAAAAGAAAAATAAATCAATTCAGTAAAACTTTTTCCTTTGTAATTACTTAAGAATTATACAGCAAACTTCCTTCACAGACATATTGCCAGCAGTAGGTCAAAATAAAACTATATTTTAAGAGTCTCTGTCTCTGAAAAACAAACCACTAAATTTAACCAACTGTATTCTTGGAAGTGAGCAGCTCTTACAAAGCAGTGCTTCAAGAATTGTTCCTTAGGAAGCACTACTCTGAGCAACGCTATTCCCTTCAGCACCTGCTAGCCCGTGTACCAAGCACACAATTTGAGTTCCGCGTCTGCAGGTAGCCCAGGGTAACCCTACCTGGGTTCGTGTACAGGTGACTCTCTACAGTTTTCCCAATACTCTGCAGTTTAACAGCTTGAAGGGACTCATCCCCATGCATGACTGTTGGCAAGCTGCCCAGAGCATCGTGAACCAAATTTGCCACTTCTCTTACATCAAAGAGCTTCAAAAGTTCAGAGTACACCGATGGGAATGAGCTGAGAAACACAGCCTAGAGGAAAAGAGCAAAAAGGGACAGTCAGATATTGCAGTATAGTTTTGACATTTATAAAATTTAAATAACTGTAGAAAAATGCTTGGTTTTACATTTCAAGTGTAGCTTTAAAAATGGTCTTATTTTCAGATGAAATATCTGCAGATTCATTAACGAGCTTACACTTGTAACTGTTTTCCTTTAAGCATTATCTAATGACTGTTCATTTCTCCCAGGACAAAGTGAAAGTAAAAGGTTCAACTTAGAACAAAAATATTTATTCATTACAGATTCTTCACAATCTCTGTGTAAGAGGAAATTTTTAAAAGGATAACAGAAGCTAGCTGATATGAGAACAAAAAGATCTTAGTAGAGTTGTTTTGGTTTGCTTTGTTTTAAGGTGAATAATATAACGACTTCCATATCTTCCATTTTTCAAATAATGAACATTTTTATTTTGGAGACAGCACTGGCAGTCTTGGTTCACTTCAACAATCCTAGAATGGGGTTAGAAATTCATTGGTGAGTTTAATGAGTATGGAAGCAAAACACTGAAAAGAAAGGCGGGGAATGCCAAAGAAAGGAAGCGAGAACTGACATTCCTTTCTTCCTCACCGAATCTTGCTGATTAAGAAAAGCTACTCATACCTCAGACCTTCTTCACACTGGTGTCAGAACAGATGACGTACAAGGTTAAAGATACTGAAGAATTCCAAATGTGGTTGTTTATATCATTTTGCTATTAGCTTTTCACTCCACCTGCTTACATGATATGAGATGGAAGAACCACCTCTGTACTCTGTTCTCTCTGATTTGCTGTTTTCTTGGAAGAACAATTTTCTACAGAGCTTAAGAAATTAATAATTCTTAACAGGTCTTAAACTCCTTTGGTTACAGAAACAGGGGAGGAGGACAGTATATCTATGAGCTGTAGAAGTTGGTAAATCTATGGCACTTAATGTAGAGAGCTGTCTCCTGTGTGTTCTGCCTCTGCGCTTTAGCACTAGTCAATTTTAGTAGTCTCAACTGAAATAAAGATACTAGCTGAGTATTAAAACATACAGTTCATTAAGACTTAAAAGTTTTCTGTAAAGCCTGCAAATTCAGATAGTCTGTTGTATGGCTCAAATCCTTCAGTTCCAATGTGGTTAAACTAAGCTGTAAAACACCCAAAACAGAAAAATGACTATTTGCATCCAGCAATATAAGTGTTATAATTATAATATAATTATAATGCAAAATTAAATATTAGATTTAGGATTATCTATGCCAAGCATATTTAGAAGCTGCTGGTACAAAAATTTCCCACTATAGGACAAAAGGTATGAGGATGAGCTGAAAATACCATTTTGCTCTAGCAAAAACACGTTTTCTTTCCTGGGAATATAGGTAAGGACATGCATACATTTTCTAATTGGATGTGGAAAGCGGCAATAAGCAAGGCACGCTTGAAAACTTACTTGTAGTTGGGATAAAGCACTAGCTCCTTTGCTTTCTTGGGAAAGGAAGAAACGTACTGACATAAGAAGCTCTTGAATACAGCAGCGAAATTCCTCCTCATTTTGTCCACCAGTGGCAATAGAGAATAACCTTCGAGACTGAACTATATATTTAAAGATATATTCCTGTGCCTACAAATGTCAAAATCAGAGATAACTCATAAAAACGAGCCAGCTTATCTCTAAATAGAACACACACAATGATTATATCACTCAAATAATGACAAGGGTCTGAAACAGGACACCATGCTATTTAATTTTGGCAAATCTTTCTATTGAAACGCTAACAACTTTTCAAAAGCACATACTCAGAAATACTCTTCCCTTGCCTTTCATAACCTCTACAAACCAGGGAACACTTGTTTTATATAACAAATGGAAAAATGCAAAATCTCAACACTGCCCCCCACATCCCTTGCATGTCTTTGGCTACAGAAACATGTATTGCGTAAACATACAAGGCCAATATAAGAAATAGGCTCTTCGCCTGTCAACTGTTAATGACATAATAAAAAAAAAAAAGTGTTGGTGTAAATTAAAAATACAGCCCTTTCTTATTAGCAAGACACCTAAGTAAACAGCAGCATAGAAAAGCACAGAAGGGTACCATGTTGATACTTTATTTCCAGACTATAGCACTAATCAATACTGCCAAATGGGATTATTCTGTTGTACAATTCAGCCTGACTCCATGCTGTGCTCTGTTGACGGTACAAAACGGGGCAAGAGCAACCAAAACCACCATTTTCAGTAGAATTCCACAGGGTCAGGATTGAACCATTAAGTCAGCATGCATGTCTGCCATTTAGATTCAGTTACGTAACAGATGTTAATACCATCAATGCAATCTGTATTTGATTTCTTATATCTAACTCCTACTCATGTATATCCTCATTCAGTAAGGAACATACAGCTCCAGAGTCTAGTGGTAGTAAGCTCCATTGATCAACTTAGTGACAAAAGAGAACGATGAATAAACCGACTGCACTGAAAAAGTCTGCAGCTCCCTAGAATTAGTACTGCCATTCCATCTTTTATACGTACTCTGCTTCGTTTCCCAAGTTAAACCTGTTGGTACTGTATGAATATATCATTCAAATATATAATTGCCTTTGATGATTTTTATTACCTTTAGTACTTCCTGTATGTGCTCGTGCAGCTCCACTTCGGTGACTCGATCAATATGCCACTTCAGTACTTTTATAAGATCTCTAGAATTGCACATCAGAAAGTATTACAACACAGAAGTGGGAGAAGGGTTAACTTTGCACATAAAATGCAAACCATTAGCTGTCATATGAGAAACACTGACAAACTAAAAAATATATGACTAGATTTCACTAATCACTACAGGCCCAATATTACACTTAGTTTTCAGTCTGCTGAAAGCCACCCAGTAGGTCTCCGATGAACAGGAAACACTACCAGCATGACATATGCAGTAGAATGATTTTGACAGGGATACACAAGATCAGTTAAGCCAGAAGAGTCCCTGCCAGCACGCACTACCCCTGCTATTCCATGCAGTGGTTTGCGGTCTCATTAAGCTGCATTGGTCCTAATGGAAGTTTAGGTGGCAAATAAATACAGAGAGTACATCAGAGTTAAGTGATACTTAGTACTGCACTGCACTACACAGCCAGTGAACACAGTTGCAGCTGGATAATGTTAAGGCTCCTATGTTTTTCAAAGTAATTCAAATAAAGAAATCCGCTGAAGAAAAAGATTTAAAAATTAAGCCAATGTTAGAGCATTAGCAAGTAATCTTTCTGGTAACTTAATGGCCTAAATCTGGGCATTCATACAAGCATTGTATTTCATTTCTAATGATACCATTTAATTTAACCTAATGATTGATTCTGCTTAGTTTATCAATAACTGTCAGTATTCAAATCAGATAGAAAAAGTACAGACTTCACCTGTATGCAAGTGCTCCTGCAAAATGACTTTCAATGTAAGTGTCCATTACTGGCTTAAAGTGGTGAAACTTGCTGTCCTGCAGCAAATTTATTATGTGAACCTAAATGTGAGGGGGAAAAAAAAAAGGTGGTTTTTTTTTTTTACTTAGTTCTTAAATAGCATTAAGTGTCATCACAAAATTAAACTTACCAAACAATCAAATACTTTTGATCCATATTTTTGAGAATTTTCATCTAAAATCCCAAATAAAGTGTCTAGTGTGTCTTGAAGAAACTGATGGGAGAGAATAAGAGACAGTTTGTTATTAAATAGATATTTTTGTGACATGCAAATACATTATTTCCCTCATATTATCTAAAAGGATAGAAAGCTATATACCTTCACTATTTCTGAACCATCAATTTCTTTTAATTTTGAGAGGCAGCCTGCAATTTTGTCTGGGTGGGTTCTCCATTTCAGAAGGTCAAGCATATCTCCTGCAAAAACAAAATGCAAGATTAAAGTTGGAAGCAAAGCAGCATGTCAGATTTTAAATTCTACTATTACAGACCACTCAGCAAAACTTGGCATCACTAAAACAAAAGAAAACAGCTTGAGATTTGCTATAATATGATCTGCCCAACAATGAATTTTCATTCCATCCCATAATTGCTCCATCAGTAGAAACATAACAACATGGTACTGGGTCACTAAAATCAGTCTCCTGTGGCAACTGTATCATGCAATCTTGTTCAGATATTTGTCAACTACCATCTTAAGAAAAGTAATTATTTTGCTGTCTCCCATCCCATTGAAGTATGCCTTCCAGAGCTGTCCTCTGACAGCTAGAAATAGTCTCCTAATTACTAGTTTGAATATATTTAAAATTCTCATCTTCCTATATCTTTTTAGAGAACAAACGCAATGCCTCTAGGATCCTGCTTTATTAATAAGCAACACAATCTCTTCTGGAAGATGAACTCTTCTGAGCTAAAACATACCTGAGTGTCTTCACACTTCCTCCAGTTTTAATTCATTCTCCCTCAGCTTTCTTAACCAAAATGGTAACTACATTACAGATGAGATTACATCACTGTTTTCGGTATCATTAGCAAGCTCATGTCTGCTGTAGACAACTGACATATATGATCTAGAATTTGGCGGGTTTTTTAGATACATCATATTGGTGACACAAATAGGTCCTTCTCCTGTTTAATACCCTTCAGCTCCCTGGCTACAGCAGAATCCCCAAGAGTCTCCATTAGGGTATGATCCTGCCTTTTGTACCATTAGGTCTGATCTAATTTCTACTCTTTCTTATTAATTATTTAAACCAAAGTTACCTTGCTTTGCCTGTATCATATTTTGATTTTGTCCTCTCAACTGATGAGCCCTTTCAACTACATATTAGCAACAAATTTCATTAACAGGCTTTTTAGTGTCTCAGGTTTTAGTGAAGTAACTCCCATCCCCACCCCCTTTCACCCCTTCAAAAGACAGCAATCCCAGGCCTAATTCTTCAGATCTAGTAGTATTTTCCTTCCACTCGGGAAGGAAATTCCCTCCATTACAGTGCAACCTGCTTAGTTCCCTTTTAGCCTTTAGTTACCAGTTTTAAAATTCTTATTCTAATCTGTTTCTTTTCTAATTTCCCATGTGGTGTGTTGTTGAGGTCCAGATGGTTTAGATCTGCTGTGTGTCCTCTGAATAACAACAATAAAAAAACCAAACAACTTTGAAAAGAAAGATTAAGAAGTTTATTCTGGCATGATATGCCTTTGATAAACTCATCTTACAGCACATTCCGTTTAGCTAATTATCCATTTTTTTCATTCACAATTTCTTGTAAATACTTGCATAAAATTCATCAGAGGGTGATGGCCCAGTTAACATATCTGTTCTTCTACCTGTCTTAAATGCAAGTACTATATTTATTACTCTTTTGTCATATGTTATTGCTTTCAGCTTCAGAGATGTACTAAAAAAAACACCTCGCTATGAGATTGGGAACTTCATGTCCCATACAATTCAATATCCTAAAATAGAGTTTTACAAGCTTGGCTTGGCTTTTCAGCAGTTTTCACTTGATCCTGACCCTTGCTGAACTCTGACACATTGCTTTTATTTTTCTCCCTTCTATTGCTTACTCCTCACATTTTCTGCCCATGACTCACTCGCTCAGGTCTGCAGCACTCTACTCAAGTTGTGTTCAGTAAGAGTTCCACATATTTTTTGAACCGTTAAATTAAATAAATACCAAAGCTCCTTTACATTCAAATTTACTACTTCCAGGTTTCACTAACCAACTTTTCAGAATTTCTCAGAGCCTGGCCGTTTGAAGCAGAAAACCTTAACCACCATCCAACCGTTCCATCAGTTTAAGCTGAACTACTGTCTCGTTGATCACTGTCCAGCATTGTCTTAGAAAGATCCAGTTCTTCTGAATTGTTCTCAGTACTCACAAAACTAAGAAGCTAATAGCAAGTTTTCCTCTTGGTTCAGCAACTATTTGGGTGCTTTCTACCACAGACTGTTTTCACACTCCAGTAACATTTGAGCCACACCTGTCTTTCCCATTTCTTTCCCAGTTTGCTCCAGGAAAGCTCCTCTCCCCCACAACAAGAAATAAAGTAATATTTCTGTCTTTAATAACATTAAATAAATCTTCAGCTATATTAAAATCTTGCCAGAGGTGTTAATGGCAAACACCCTACATGCTATTCCACTAATATTTTGTTGCTTTAATTGATTTTGGTGGGCACAAATTGTTTTTATGCATTTATATGCTTCTTTTTTGTTTTGCTTCACAGTGTGCTAGTATGGAATGGTTTGGCTTAAAAGAGATCCTTGAGTTGCACTAAGAATGCTGAAGGGTCCCACACGTGCATCAGAGACACATCACAAAGATAAAGGACAAATGATAGGTCTTATTCCTTCTGTTAGGAATTTTCAAGAAACAAGCATCACAAATCCAGTGAACTGCATTTATCTTTTGGATAATTAAATGGACTTCTACACCTTACTCTGTTTAAGCCTCAACTTAAGTTGAGGAATAGTGAGACTAGCTGAAGCTGTCAGTTTATAGCAAGAAAAACACTTCTTTACAGGTTTGCTGGAGGAACTTGGTGGAAGATAGCTGACACTCAATATTAGGGATTTGTTGGCAGATTAAAAAAGAAAGAGAAAGCAAATGTAAGAAGACACTCACTTCAAAGCACTTATTTCAAGGGAAATGCTAAGGAGGAAAGACATTGCTGAGATAACATTAGCGAATAGCCCAAGCATAAATGACACGAATAGAAAATCTGACATGTGAATCACAAGGGAAAGGGATAGCAATGTGTCATGTATTAAGAGAAATGAAAATATAAAATTGTCCCCAAAATTAGGCCCCCAAGGAAAACATAGTTTTGGAAAAGGGAAAAAGTCAATGCTGATGATAAATTTTGCTGAAGAAGAAAAATATTTCCAATGCCTTCTCTTAATCATGATCTGATTTGTACATTTAAAATAGGCTACACCTGACCTACCATTCCTACCAAACAAAACACTTCCCTTCTCAAAGTCCTTAATTTAAATCCAAAGTGCTAGGTTTAATAAAAGGTTTAGAATCACGTATATAAGGAAGTGGTTTGGGATGATCTTTCCATATCTCTTCTATAAATCCCGAGACATCAGGATTTGGCCTGGTGTAGCACTACCACACTTCAAAAAGAAAAAGCCGGATTCCAGAACTGGCAGTCTGCACTCCTCTTCCAACAGGTTGCTTCTGTGGTTTCCAACACTCCCTCCAAACTAGGGTCACTCTGGAAAGCTGCACCCTGATAGTTTTGTTTTATTAAACACCAGTTTGGCTTTTTTTTAAACGCAGATAGGTGGATCACACCTCTGCCTTGCAACAGACATGCTGCGTGGCATGTTGCTCTGCTGATGAACAGCTGCTCACTGGGGATGTGCTGATCAGTGCTGAGAATGGGTGGATGCCAACTTGCTAAAATATTCCGACTTCCTGGATGGATCCCGAGTCTCTGGCAGGCAGAGATCCCTCTATATGTCAAAAACTAAGTGAGACTGTATTGGTAACTACTCAGTAGAAAAATACTATGTTGTCTCTCACTCTTTTGGAGTTTTTTAGGATAATGAAATATAACTACCCAGCTAAGAATGTAATATATAAAAGCTGGTATACTTTTTTGCTAACATTAACTGATAACTATGCAGGATTAAAAGTCAAGTTAAGGAAAAGCTAACTAGCAGACAGATTAGATAAGGATGCGTTCTTATGAGATATGTTGATGAACGCACAGACTCCCCTGGTTAGAAGGTCTCCGAAAATTATTTGGAAGTAATTGTAAAAACCCCTCCAAAGTACCCAGGGTAAGGAAGTTATGGAACCCAACAAGTGGGAATCAGCCTCCTTCCCCCAGTCCCCATAATTTTAATATGCATGAGAGCTGATGGCATGTGGGAACAATCAATGAGAGAATGACAGCTGAGTGAAATTTCCCAGCAAGCTAGTAAAGCTGTGGCCTAATTCAGTCACACCCTTTACAAGTTTGGGTTTGGGGTCCTCACCCAGCCCATGGGCAGACCAATAGCATAATTTTCAATTCATTTCCAAGCTGGACATTGCTGTTTGTAGACACAGACAGATCTCTGAGAACTTCAGAAAAATCTCCAAACTTAAAAACAGATTAAAAAATAATCAGCAATTTTCAAAAAAACCCAATATAAATGTTTACTAAAAAAGTAAATACATGGATCTTTTTAATCCTGTATTTTTTAATAAATATGCTACATTCTCTCAGGGATAACTGAAGTAATGCTCACATGACCAAATATCCACATGCTTTGCTCTATGTTCATTTTCTGAGCATGCAATAGGTTTTGGCAAATTTTTGTTTAAAAGAATGGGGATTTGGAAACTCACCAAGATGAACTTCCCAAAGAAGATCCTTGGAGAAAATATGAGCCTGTCTATTGAAAATATTTCCACCCTCTGAAGTACTGCTGAAATAATTGTTAACTCTTTCAGAGCTGAAAAGGGGATCAATATTATTCAGATATTCTACACCCTCTTACTCAGAATATGGTTTAAAAAAAAAAAAAAAGGAAATTTTATGCCCTATGTCACACATCTATTTACATTAAGTAAAAAATAACTCCTGTACTGTGAACATAAATTAGTATTATAACCCCAGACAATAGTGCAACTATTTATCAGTGAGACACTTAAGTTCCAGGCAGCACTTTCATGCATGTGTAAGTACCAGTAGATTCATGTGATTTCCTAAATCAAGGCCTTTAACTGAAGCAAATTTAGTCTCTGATTGCCTATTAGCAACCTTTGGGAAAATCTTCTATTGGCTAACTTTTATTCCTTTGAAGCTAATTGCTATGAGAATACAGAATGGATGTGCACAGTGAAACAGACCACTTATTATTTGCACATAGTTCTATTTTGGACACTTGCTACTAAGTAGTGAAAATTAAGATGGTTATTTCAATTTTAAAAGCTGCTCTAGTTGTTATTAAGCACCTATAATCAATTTGAAAGCAATTAGCAATTTTATCATCATACATATAAGAAGGGTAAAGACAGTCATTCACACACAAGAGAGAGCTAAGCAAGATCTTAAAACTGTGATAAACAGCTTAGAAAAAATAATATAAAACTGGGTATACCAAAGAATGGGCAGAAATGTGTTATCAAGCAAATACACAATATGTAGAAATTTGTGGAAAACTGCTTCAGTTACAAACTGTAGTTGATATGGCAAATAAACAAGAATCTTCAGAATTTTATACAGAGCAACGGTAAAGAGTGCAAATGCATCTATTTCTATCTGCTGCTCCTTATATCCAGTGTATAAGATTGTTTAAGTAGTAGTAAATGTTTGTTGGCTTAAAGAAGGGAAGTGATACAACAAAAAAGCAGTATGTGCCTAATTAAAACCAAACTGCCACAGCCTAAAGCCTACAATAAGTATTTCATAAAAACTCTACAACAAACAGATTAAGAGGTTTTGTAAAGCAGCTGGGTTTTGATAGTTGATTCCAAGAGTGCTGCATTTGATTCCAATATCATGTTAATCTAAAAAGCATTCTTGAACTACTTAAATCAGTGGTTTATCATGCTGCATTGGTTGCCATCTGGATATAAAAAAATTCTGAAGAAAACCAGTTTGTAAAATGGATAGAACATAAGCTATTTTTGAGTACATCCATGCTTGCTTGGCACGGAAAAGGCTAGCTATCACATTCATTTGAATTCATCATGTTTTAAATAATCAACATATCCTACCATTTTGTGTGAGCTTAGTGGAGCAGAGAAAGGACGTAATCCAGAAGGACTCTTTAGTGGTTTTTACTGCTTGGCTGTTGTTTCCTAGGAAAAGTCCCTTTGAAAAGGGGAGTTTGAGGTAGCGACCAGAATCCTGAAGGTTTGTGTTTTCTTCACACTGTGAAAACAAACCAGTTAAAATAACTGTACTGCATAAAAAGAAAGGACCAAATCCCTAAACTGTATGATGACTTATTGTTTCTCTTCCAGAAATGGAAGAATTTTCACTATGCCTGTTGCAACTTTGTTTTTGGATCATAGCTTCATATCTGACATTAAAGTCTAACAAATTTGCACAGGTTATGTCAAATGCATAGCTACAAATTTTGGTGTTAAAATCTAAAATTTATCTGGGAGCATATCAAATCCTCTGAACAAAGAAATAACTGTTAAATGAGGAAACAAAAATTCCACAAAACTGAAGTATCTCTAAAAATGATAACATTGAGTAGGTCTGTATAAATGAGCTTGCCTAATTTTCCAACTTCAGCAATTCAGTAAGAGGGTATCATGGGGTTCGCTTTGTGTGTTTTAATTGAACTTACCTTTGTGAAATCCATTATAAATACAATGTAATATAATAGTAAGACTTAGTAAAACCTGTGGACTGAAATGAATACCTAGATTCAATTGCAGTTTGTAACAGGAAGCTTAATATTAAACAATCAGGTATTTTGGATATTTTAATAGTGACAAGATTATCACTCATTTGCTAATGAATACAGAGTTTCTCAGCCTAATGTTTCTGGGCATTTAAAGTATGTTCCAGAGGAACCATTACAGCTAATGATTACTAATTCAAATTACCTTGTGTACAATGAGTTCATGGGTGCCATCTGGCAGAGTCCTCCCATTTTCCTGCATCAGGGGCACGAAAGAAAAGCCAAACAACTTCTTCTCACCCTTTTCTTTTGCTGAAATACATATGTAAATAGCAGCATTTAAAGTTAGTAGTGTACCTTTTAGACAAAATGAATGGATATAATACAACATACGAATGAATACTGGCAGCTATTTGCAGCTAGTCAGACTAAAACTATCTTAAATTTCTTTTCAGATTTGCACATTATCTCCTGTAATGGTTTCTTTTATATCACTGTAAATCAGAACGCAGTATTCCGGACTTATGTGGTGTTTATTAACAACAAATAATGGAAGCCACCAAATATGCAGTCTTAGCAATATACAGAATGCCAGGAAACTGAAATGAATGTGACCTAGCCAGTCCAACATGAAAAGGATTTTTTTGGTGACAATTTCCCCACTATAGTAGCTTTTGCCTACTGGTCTCCATTTTAAGTCAGCCTCAGGCTATGCTACGCTTCTATTTTCAAATAGGGCATCTGCCTCTATAGATATGACTGAAGATGTCACTGTCTCTTACATGGATGCATTTTGAGTTTACCCAAAACTCTGTTTATATTTGCGGCTGCAACGTTGTCTATTTCTATTTAATAAAACTAGTTTCTCCTGGTATTTAGGCTTTACCAAAGCACTGAGTTCCAACAAGTAGAGCTGCAAGCCCAAGCAACTGCGTCATGAAAGCATTACAGAGAAAGTTCATGCAGCTGGCTTTTTCCTGAGGTATTATGGAAACTCATGTGCTGACTGCAGCTGTAATGGAAAGGACTGGCAGAAGTCATGAACAGCGCTTACTGGAACAGTGCCGGAATTCACAGCGGATGTGTGCTCCTCTGAATTTGTCCACGGGAATAGGAAGTTTCAGCAGCTCAGCCCATCTGGGACCATTGTTATGATAAAGCACAAAGGAATGGTACTCGCTAGCTGGTGGCTCTCCAGAGCCGAATGAGATAAAATCCTAATGAAGAAAAAGTTTGATTAAAGATTAGAAGATAGATCAGTTCACTGGTAGGATGTCATCAAGGACTGCTCTTCCAAGGAAGACTATTTAATATTTATATTCATATCATAAATGCCACATGTGGTACAATGCTCAATATCTTAAACCCCACAAAAATAGTAGCGCTTCATTAATATTTGCTGATTAGAAAAAATGGCAAGAATCATCCACAGCAATGAGAATCAAAGTGTTATATAGGGGGAACTGGGGGATCAGGAAGGCTTAAGCAACAAATGTGATGTGGAGTCCCACGGATAGACGCAGCATGGTCTATCCAGCGTTATGCCCAAGCAACAAACAAGAATGTAACTGAGACAAGAGCAGCCCAGGCTCAAGATCTTCAGTCCTGTGAAACAAGCCTGTATCCCTGCTGCTATCAGTGATATGTCCCAGCATGCACAAATAAAGAAATCTAGATTCCCTGATTAGGAAGAAGCAAAGTGTCGTTGCCTTTGCAAAACCCATGATGGTCTCTCCATAGCAAAGTAGGCAAACAGATTTGTCCAAGTCCTGACTTGGGGACACCTATTAATTCTCTGTGGGAAAGGTAAACTGTAGCCTTTCTCCTCAGTTATTATAAGCGATCACCTTTGCATCTCAATATTCTTTTCTTTTAATGTGCACATATATACAAAAGATACTTATACACACATACTCTTACGCATGTGTATTTATGTGTGTATATATATAAACATACATACATTGTATGCCATGCATTTATATGCACAATCTCACTTCACATATACAATTTGCACCAGACAATTCGTCAGCCTTTCTTCGTTTTGTCACTCTACAGCCCTCAAGATCATGCCGAATATGTGAAAAAAGTACTTTCAAGTAAAAGGAAAAAAAAATGATGCTAAAAATATATCAAAAATGAAGGTGAACAGAAATCTTTTGGTACAGAAAAAAAAAATCCAAGAAACAGTCATCTATTAATAACTAAATATAAAACAGTGCCTGTTTGTAAGCTATCACCAGTAGCATGCAATCAAATCTGAAGAAAAGAAGGAACATTAATTTATTCCTTTATTGATACACAGTGGTGACTTCTGTATCAAGGATCTCTGATTTGTTAAAATCAGACAAAAAATTGAAAATGATCAAAACATTCTGTGTAACATGAGGAAATGCATGCCTACTAAGAAGAGTTATTATGAAATAAAAAATTCTCCAAAACTCGATCTTGCTTCAACGTTTTGCAGCATCTTACTGGAATCATTAGTTATTTGGCTGGCAATTCTAGGTGTTTATCTGAATCATGTAATTGATCACAGAAATAAAACAAACATGCATTTTATAAAGGTTTTAAGCAAAATGGAAATACTTTGAATATCTAAAGACAGCAAAAGATAAACATGACCTTTCCCAAGCAATTTTGTACTCTTCAAACAATGCCACAAAAGATTATTTAAATCTGGAAAAGTGTATCAAAATTAACTACAGCAAGGAAAAACATAAAACAAAGATACCTTTAAAATCTGACCGCTGCTGTCCACGACATGCATTGTCACTTCCACATTTCTGGCCACACTCTTCCCTCCTTTCTCAAACTCTCCTCTTTCTACAGTGATATATAAATCATTCCTCATTTCACCTACAAAAAAAACAAGCCAAACACAAAGTGTACAGAAGTCAGTTCAACTTGCTTACTTTTTGCTTTTAGTACTTTAGCAGACTTTCCTCTTCTCTTCCAAACAAGGGATAGTATCACACCCACAATTTATCAGTATTTTTGGATTTTAAATAAAAACGATTATTTTCATAAACCAAGAAAACCAACAAAGCTTCATCCCTCTCAAACTACAAATCCAATACAGGCACTACCTAAGTGTTACACAGTACATACAAGTTATTAAATACTGCTAGCATATTTAAATTGAAATTCTTTGCACGTTCATACAGTAACATGCTAAGTATTCTGTCAGACCATAACTAGATCTTCTGGATGAGAACAATGGTAATTTTATTCTCATTTCAGTTGACACAAACCACAAAGTTTATAGTTGATGAAAGAAATAAAGATTGGTTGGCAGTTCCCGGGGGTGGGATGGGGGAAGCAGCAGTACTGGTGGTGACTGGAGTGGCATGGTAGGGAAGGCCTTGCTCTGTTTGAAGATGCTAAATCTATTTCTAAAAAGTGTAAACTAATCTGGCCCTGGACAAACATTACCAGAACTACTTGGAAACAATTGGACTTTCCTTGTGAAACATAGAAAAAATGAAGGACAATCAGCATCATAATTAGGAGCATCTTCTAAAATTCTAATTTCTAGATTTGATAGAAAAAGAAATTGAGAATATATGCTTTCATCTAGTGAAATGCAAGTTTAGCATAATGGGAATATCCTCTTTTATTAAAGTAGATTTTCACTGAGCATTGGTGGAAAGAAATCAAGTATGACAGTTTTGTGTATTTATAGTTGTACCACTTAAATGTCAAACATAAGATGGATACTTGTACTGTGGGTAAAATTAATTAAAATATATGTAACTGGTAAACAATTAGCACATCTTCAGTTTCCACCTTCATTTTAATGTGCAAGCAGAATTTGACCTGCTTGAACTTTCCAGGATACTCTCATGTTTCACATTTCTTGCATTTTACTGCATGCAACTCTCCAGTGATTTGTAAGTACCAGAAACAATGGTCTTGCTACAATTTTCTAAGATTTCCATAATATTATTCCATCACCATATGCAAAATAATTAAATGATTCCTCCAAAGCACAATCTAAATCATTGCCTAATGGAAAAAAAAAAGGTAAAAGAAGAAACTGCTATATTATCAAGCCCTCAAGAACCATGCCCATAAAAAAGGGGGGGGAATCTGCTATTGTATTACCTTATTATCAATTATCTTCTGAAACAACTATAGACAGTGGCTAGAATACAGCTAGACAGCATGAACAGAAACAAATATTAGGACCAGATGGTATTCACTTAAGAGTTTTATGTGAAGTCAAGGATGAAAGAGCTGCATTACTAGTAAGTATGTGCAATCCTTGAATCAATCTCTGGTTCCTGGTGGGAACCAGGTTCAAAATAAGCAAAAGGTGGTGGTTATTCAGGTAACGGACAGCAAAACTTGTAAAAAAAAACAAACCAAAAAAACCCCCACAACCCACCCCCCCCCAAAAAAAAACCCAAGAAAGAAACAAATCCAAAACAAACCACCACCTCCCCCCACCTCCAAAAACCCAAACCACCAAACACAATAGCAACCCCAAAACAAAAACCAAACACAAACCGAAACCTTTCCAAAGGATATTGTGAATGTGGGAAATGTATAAGGGTTCAAGGTAAGAATGGAGAAGTCATGGAAGGAAGATCCATTAAAGGATATGAAACAGATGATCACAAGCAGCTCAGGAAATCTCTTGAGTTGAAAATAGCTGGAGGCTGGGAGAGCATCAGGGGATAATTACCATACATGCATATATGCATGCTCAGTTCTAAATCTTCTTTAGGTGTCTGTTTACAACACTGGGCTAGATGGGCCCTTGGTCTGAATCAGTAAAACCGTTCTAATGTTTATTCAAGTCACAAAAATATCCTTAAAACCACTAGATTCTGATTATTTCCACAGTGCAGTAATATTTTATTATAAATGTTTTAGAAGCTAGTACAGCATGGTTACCAAAGAGCATGCATTATGTTGGGCCCTTGCTTAGCATATGCTTATGCTAGGATCAGTTCTAGTTAGTGCTGGCAGTTGGTCACTTCCAAGAGTTTTACTTTCAGAAAAAATGATAACACACAGTAATCAAAAAGAGATCTTTGTTATATAACTGATTTTAGCAAATGACTTATAGTTGCAGCAATTTCTCTTTAAATATTAACTTGAATTCTACAAGCATTTGTGCTACATTCAGTCATTATTTTCATTTATCAGAGAGGAATTATTTCAATTGTCCATGGGGTCTTCACAGAAACAACCAAATAACCATTTCCACCACAAATTTCATGACCTAGCCCAGATGAAACTCAGTGAAAACCATCTTTTTTCCTTTTTAAATTGAGTAAACCATACAGGATTTAAATGAAAATGACAGTGGAACAGGTTGCCCAGGGAATTTGTGGATGCCCTATCATTGGAATTGTTCAAGGTCAGGCTGGACGTGGCTTTGAGCAACCTGATCTAGTGAAAGATGTCCCTGCCCATGGGAAGGGGACAGGAATGATGATTTTTAAAGATCAAGATGATCTGTAAAGGTCCCTTCCAACCCAAACCATTCTATGTTTCTATGCAAAACCAATAAAGCATTTCTAAAAGAAGTAACCACAGCTTCACAGAAGTTAAGCAGGCTTTCAGAAACAGTGTCTGCATTTTAAGGTTTTTTAAAAAATCCAAACCCATTGAGTTTCATCTTTTTAATTACTAGAAGAAATCAAATCACAGGGAAAAAAGACACAGGAGTAGGATGTACTTTCACAAATATTGTCCTGTTCTCCTCTTACAGAACCTTGGCACAGCTTGTAATCAGTGTCATGAGAGGACAGTTCAGATTAATTTTGTCCTGATGTTGTGGTTTAACCCCAGCGAGCAACTAAGCACCATGTAGCTGCTCACTCATGCCGCCCCCCCAGCGGGATGGGGAGAAAATCGGGAATAGAAGTAAAACTCATGGGTTGAGATAAGAACAGTTTAATAGAATATAAAAAGAAGAAACTATTAATGATAATGGCAACACTAATAAAGTGACAGCAGTAATGATAAAAGGATTGGAATATACAAATGATGCACAGTGCAATTGCTCCCCCCCCGCCAATCGATGCCCAGTTAGTCGCTAAGCAGTCGCCAAGCGGCGACTCCCCAGCCGCCACTCCCCCCAGTTTATATACTGGGCATGATGTCACATGGTCTGGAATACCCCTCTGGCCAGTTTGGGGCGGCTGCCCTGGCTGTGTCCTGTGCCAACTTCTTGTGCCCCTCCAGCTTTCTTGCTGGCTGGGCACGAGAAGCTGAAAAATTCTTGACTTTAGACTAAACATTACTTAGGAACAACTGAGAACATCAGTGTGTTATCAACATTCTTCTCATACTGAGCTCAAAACATAGCACTGTACCAGCTACTAGGAAGACAATTGACTCTATCCCAGCTGAAACCAGGACACCTGATCTACATCCATTCACAAAGCTCTATTGTTTTCAATGTCTCAGAGCAAATCTAGATGTTATTGAAAGAAAATGCCAGATTTTCTCCATTATCATGCAAGGCAAATTAAATCTAAGAGGAGACAAAGCCTCTCACGCTATACAAGGAATAACAATGTTTTATATGGAAATGGATAGAAAAACAGAAGGGAGATAACTGAAAGAGACTATAAAATTAATCCAAAACTGTAAACTATGGGCTATATATAAAGGGTACAGTCTGCATCAAGCAGATACAGCAGCAGCTTCCTTTTCTCAAAGTATATAGCATATCTGACATTTTATAATCTTTACGAAAATGTACATTTTAGTTTAAATTTGACCTTTTCTCTGGATTTGTACGCACACATATTTCACTTTTGGTTTAAAAAAAGATCACTACTTGCTACCAAAGTGTAAGAAAACCAACTATATTGAACTTGCGCAGTTCAGGTAAGTGTACTGGAACATTAAGAACTTAAAACCATGCTCCTCACAAATCTTTAGCACAATATTTGTATGAACATATATTATGAGTAAAAGCTCATAAAATCAAAAAGTCAATGGGGTTGTAAAAATTAAGCACAAAGCCTTATCAGAAAATAGCTGACGGTAAAAAAGAAAATGGATTTGGAAAGTAAACTTCACTCTGGAAAGGAAAAAGGCAAGAAAACTATAATAAAAACTTTGACAAATATATTTGGATCCAAATTTTAAAAATTATTTCACTCTCAACTTATTGCTCTGGAGATATCTGAATCACTTTTACTTCCTCAGTGTAGAAAAGGCATTGCTTCAATCTTCCTTAACAGAAATTCTCTCTCCAAAAATTGAGATCATCTATGTAAAATTAAGTTCAGGCATTCTTTCATAGCCCCTCTTCCAGTAAAAACAATTCCAACTTCCTCTATAAAGTATTCAAACATCAGCAAATTATTGAATTTATCTATATTCTTTTAACTTATCTTTTTAATTTATGGCAACTATAATTACACATTTGATTACAAGAACATGCATGATTTTTCTATGGGATCTTTGCCTTAACCAGTATACCAGACAGATAATTCTGACCGATTAAATCATCATCTTTTCACTAAGATGGGCAATTACAGCCATAAGTAGCACTGAAAGGCAAAGTCCTGCTGAATATCTGAGATCTGAGGTAGACTTTGGTGAGTACAAATGGTATCTTCAGCTAAAGTATCTGCATGACTCAAATCTCTCCTAGGTGTATCCGTACTGAGATTTTTAGAGAGTCTTATAGTTGACCAAATGTGAGGAATTCGCAAGGAAACAAGAGAGACACATCTTAAATAGTACAGTATATCAGATTTTAATTACTGGTTGAAAACATGCCTATAGAATTGAATCTTAATCGCACATGATGAGACTGCAGTGATGTGGATGATTATACAGCCTTAACTTTCCCATGCAACACAAGTGTTCAGTGTACATTCTGCAGGGATGTTTACTCTGGTACGTGAATTTAGCTGTATGTGAAAGGTGCTGAATTGAAATGTCTGGGTTGCTAAATCAAAATTTATACAGCACAGCATTGGCAGTACCTGACTCTTCATATGGTCCTGCCAATAAATTTCAGCTTTGATCTGACAAAAATATCTTGAAAGCACTATTTATAGGCTGCGAGAGGAAAAACTGCAAACCCTTCTTGCCCCAGATGTAGGTGCTAATGAGACACATTACAGCTCAAGGTTTCTGACCAAAGAAGAAACAGAAGAAGCTTCATGACGTCAATCCAACTGGCAGCGAATTGTCCAAGGGCTGAACAGGAGCAGAGGACAGAGACCTGATCAGCATCAATTATATGAAAGAGGCAATTATAAGGAGCAGGAGAAAAGGCCAATTAAAGTCAAAAAAACAACCACAAGACAGACTGCTGGAGGACACACTTAGCTAATGCAGGTCAGCCTTCCTGAGCCTGCCAACTATAAAACGCAAATTTTAAATAACCAGTAAAGAGAAAAGAGCCAGGAGTAATTTGCAGGTTGGAAATAACAATGCATCCTATTATCTCCACCACACAGTTTCATTATGGGAGGGCTCTGCAGGCTCCCTTTCCTTCACAGGTAGGAGGCACAATCGCCTCTATTCAGGACCTGCATACGTGTGCTGCTGCTCATAGGAGGTACCCCCAGCTACGTGGGACCCATGTGCAAGCTGCCCCCAGCTCACAGAGGCTTGAATGCTCCCACTGAACCTGGTGACGGGAACAGCACAGGGAATCACTAGTCAGGAGAACATTTGTATGAACGTATTGTTCGTTCTTTTATTTTTCTACAAACTTTTGTACCTAGCCTAAGTGTCAAAGTAATGATCCTTCATCACAAAACTGTTTTTAAGCTTACAGTGAGGAAGCTGTGAGTTACAATTGCAACACAGATATTATAACAAGACTTTCCTCATATTCCAACCACATTTAGAATTTCTTGTAGCATATTAATATGGAACAAGGGTTTCAAGCTGAAGATCGCTGTCAAAGATCAAAGGTAGCTGTCTTTGTTAGAAAGAAAAGAGAGTTTAGCTTGCCAGCTACCCTCAAAAAACTTTCAAGTGAAATAAATTCCAATTTGATTATTTAGTACTGTAACAAAACACAGCATGATGGTATTTGAACAAGATAGTATTTCTCATAGTGATAGCTATCAGTGTGCAAATCTAAACTCTCCTGACAGCAGCCGCTAATTTAAAAATGATTACACAAAACTCACTAGAAGCTTTTGTTAGGAACTGCTTTCTTGAAAGCTTTGCTCAGAATTATAGGTCCTTTAGAACCACGAATTGAAAAGGAGCAGAAAACATTATTTTGTTTAAAGAAAGTTCCTGTTCATTTACATCTCTCTAAAATACAAGCTAATGAGTTGCTTTGTTTTATATCCTAAACATGACTTGAACAGCTCTTAAAACAATTTCAGTTGTAGGGACTGAAAATTTCTGGATGTGGCACAGAAAAAATGGTATTATCCAGGATGCAAACCTTGTGGATGGAAAATATTTCACAGAACAGCTCCTTAGAATACTTTGTAGAATGGGACAAGAGCTGTGTAGCTTCTGTCAGTGGGAGGATCTCAAAAAACCACGTAGAAGTTGATTTTAACTTGAGGAGAGGGCTAGGGCCCCTAAATCCACCTTGCCTCCTACCCTTCGAGTCAATCCATACTATGCCTTTCAGCAGCTAGGATGTTCTATGATGTTACTATTCATGCTGACATACCGACAATAACAAGCAAAACTGGGATATAAAAGACAAGGGCAAGAAATATTCAATTCCCTTTTTAGCACAGCAAACTTGTAGCTGGCACAGCTAAAAGTTACAATAAGAACAAGCAGTTTACAGAAACACAAGGAACAAGACAGAAGAGCTCAATTCAAAAGTAGGAGGCCCTATGTCTGAGTGATTCAGCACTGACCACCAGCAGGTATACCCTAAATTTCAACAAGTTACAAGCTGATTGTATTTGCAGTAGTCACAACCTAGAGGTTGTAAATACTTTAACTACCAAAATATATGTGTTTATTAATATATACACTTGGAGTGGGAAGGGGAGAAGAGATTAAATCCTGGAATGCTACAGCAATACTAAACTCTTGCTAATGCCCTTCTGGCAGTTGAACTTTGATGATTTCATAGAATCACAGAATGGTCTGGGTTGGAAGGAACCTTTAAAGGTGACCTAGTCCAACCCCCCTGCAATGAGCAGGGACATCTTCAACTAGACCAGGTTGCTCAGAGCCCCGTCCAGCCTGACCTGGAATGTGTCCAGGGATGGAGCATCTACAGCCTCTCTGGGCAACCTGTGCCAGTGTTTCGCCACCCTCATCGTAAAAAATTTCTTGCTTATATCTAGTCTAAATCTACCCTCCTTTAGTTTAAAACCATTACCCCTTGTCCTATCACTACAGGCCCTATTAAAAAGTCTGTCCCCACCCTTCTTATAAGCCCCTTTAAGCATTGCAAGGCCATAATAAAGTCTCCCTGGAGCCTTCTCTTCTCCAGGCTGAAAAACTCCAACTCTCTCAGCCTTTCTTCATAGCAGAGGTATTCCAGCCCTCTGATCATTCTTGTGGCCCTCCTCCGGACCCGCTCCAACAGGTCCCTGTCTTTCCTTTGCTGAGGACCCCCGAGCTGAACGCAGTACTGCAGGTGGGGTCTCATCAGAGCAGAGCACAGGGGCAGAATCCCCTCCCTTGACCTGCTGGCCACATTTGTTTTGATGCAGCCCAAAATCCAACTGGCTTTCTGGGCTGTGAGGGCACATTGCTGGCTCACATCCAGTTTTTCATCCACCAACACCCCTAAGTCCTTCTTAGCAGGGCTGCTCTCCATTCCTTCATCCCCCTGCCTGTATTGGTACTGGTTGCCCACACCCAGGTGCAGGACCTTGCACCTGGCCTTGTTGAACCTCATGAGGTTCACATGGGCCCACTTCTCAAGCTCGTCCAGGTCTCTCTGAATGGCATCCCATCCCTCAGGCTTGTCAACCGTACCACTCAGCTTGGTGTCATCTGCAAATCTGCTGAGGGTGCACTCAATCCCACTGTCTATGTCATTGATGAAGATATTAAACAGTACTGGTCCCAGTACAGACACCTGAGGGACACCACTCATCACTGATCTCTAGCTGGCCATTGACATGGAGCTGTTGACCACTACCCTCTGGATGCAACCATCCAACCAGTTCCTCATCCAACAAACAGTCCACCCATCAAATCCCTATCTCTTCAATTTAGAGAAAAGGATGTTGTGGGGGACCATGTCAAAGGCCTTACAGAAGTCCAGATAGATGACATCTGTAGCTCTTCCCTTGTCCATTGATGTAGTTACTCCATCAGAGAAGGCCACTAGGTTGGTGAGGCAAGACTTGCCCTTGGTGAAGCCATGCTGGCTGTGTCAAATCACCTCCCTGTCCTCCATGTGCCTTAGCATAGCTTCTAGGAGGATCTGTTCCATGATCTTCCCAGGCACAGAGGAGAGACTGACAGGTCAGTAGTTCCCAGGGTCATCCTTTCTACTCTTTTTAACAATGGGCGCAATGTTTGCTTTTTTCCAGTTATTGGGGACTTCACCCGACTGCTGTGACTTTTCAAATATCATGGAGAGTGGCCTGGCAACTACACCAGCCCACTCCCTCAGGACTCTAGGATGCATCTCATCAGGTCCCATAGACTTATGTATGTTCAGGTTCCTCAGGTCATCACAAACCTGATCTTCTCTTACAGTGGGAGGGACTTTGCTCCCCCAATCCCTGCCTTGAGGTCCATCCACTCGAGAGGTGTGGGAGGAGAGATTGCTAGTGAAGACTGAGGAAAAAAATTGAGTACCTCAGCCTTCTCCTTGTCTGTTGTTACCAGTTTGCCAGTTGTGTTCATCCAGCAGGTATGCTTTCCTTGACCTTCCTTTTCTGGCTGACATACCTATAGAAGCTGCTCTTATTATTCTTTGCGTCCCTTGCCAAGTTTAGCTTCAGCTGTGCCTTGGCCTTCTTGACTCCATCCCTACACAACCAGGCAATGTCCCTATACTCTTCCCAGGAAACCTGTCCCTGCTTCCAGTGCTTGTGCATTTCCTTCTTGTCCTTTAGTTTGACCAGCACATCTTTACTCAGCCATGCCAGTCTCTTGCCCTCCCTTCCCAATTTCCTACACATGATCCAGTGTTGTATTTAACTAAAAAAAATTCAAGTTAAGCAATCTGGCATCATTTCTGAAAATCACAGTACAGAAGGATGTTATCTGAGAGAAGGGCATCCTTAAGGAGATCAGCTCAGGAAGATACAGGCACACTGCATTTCACAAAGAATTTAATCACTGTAGGAAGTGAAATCCAATTATTGAAACAATTTCTTCTTTTGTTCTGCATTGTAGAAGGTACCGAAAGAATGGCTGGATGCTTATCAGGGAATGTATCCAATGCTTTTAAGAAACAGGGCAAATCTCATTGACGTGCTTGAAGCTGCCAGTAAACGTGTGCCATATTTGAAGACCGTGACAACCACCACTCAGCTGTCTGTTCAGTGCGAAATTTCTTCCCACATAGCAATACCTTGACTTCTCCATTATTGTGGCAAAGAACAACTTTGCTATTTGCAAAAAGCTTTCGCATAGACTTACAATAATTACTATTTATGAGTAATATTCACACACGACTCAAGAATGAGAAAATGTTGTACTTGGTGCTTAAATATATACATACAAAGAAAAGGCATGAGACTGGGACCTTATGGGTGATACTTGACAAAAACCTATTTGGGGAGGGGTGTAGGTCTGCATTTAAGTATATGACAGGGGATAGGCAGAAAGAAATAGACCACTTCTACTGTTTATATACTGCTAGCTGGTTTTTATATTATCACTGATAGTCCTGTTTATATAAGGCAAACATTAAAACAACTCTGCATGTGTTAGAATTTCAGGAGCATTAGTGACTTTGGTAACACTACTGCCTTTTTACTATTGGATTAAGTAAGCTTTGGCATTTAAATCAAAGGCAAAGATGAATAAACAGATTCCTTTTCACAGTTACCCCACTGTCCTTTTTCAACAGAACATTATTGCATTTTCAGCTTTATTACAGAAACTCTCAACAAGTCAACAAAAGACTTACAAGCTTTTTTAACTGAAAACTTTAACCTGTTTATTTTGTATAGCTACAATATAAAGAAAATATTTTCAACAGAATTTTGAAAGACCATTTATTTTTACAGAGCTAAAGCATTCTCTTGTTAGTTTGGTAGTGCTCCTTACCTGGTTTATTGAAGAAAGACTTCCAAGCCATAATTATCCTTGTATACACTTCCTGTGCATCACTACTACTTATTCTATGCTCAGAAGAAAGCCAGCTTACTCTTCCAAATACTATAAACTGCAGAAGACCCTTTTCCCTGTTCTCCACTTCCAGAGACTTTAAATCAAGGGAAGTCCAATTAAATTCTGGCTTTTCTTCCCTTTCCATAGTTCTCTTCTATTTTTACTTCAGTTCCTAATGAACCAAGAAAATAAGACAGAGGAAATGGAAAGAAGAAAGAAAACAATATAGAAGTTCCTTGCACTTGTCTAACCAAGTATGTAGTCATGTATTAGTATCTTTGTTTTCTCCGGTGACTTGTAGAAATGATAATTCCTTTGGTGGATAAGATCAAAGCTTTAAAAAAGTATTAAAATAGGATTTGGAAAGCAGAGGATATTCCCCATAGAGTACTACAGTTTTGTGAAAGGTCAAATTCAGGCTGTCTTTACTCCACAATATTGCTTAAACATATTCTGTGTAACTAATATATCCAGGCAATATTACTTTCAGTAATTAAAAATACATATTTCTGTATTCTTGGAAATCAGAACAGCAAACAATGGCAGGTGTTAAATTTAGGCTGTTTGTACTCCATACAGGATAAAGAAAATTGGAAAAATTCATACCACTGCTCGTGGGAGAAAAATGCTTAAGTGTGTCAGACATGTATTTCTTTTCCTAGAATCAACAGCTCTTTACTAAGTCCAAGCTCACTGACAGATACAGACACCATGATGAAGAGAACAGATTCCATAGCTTTCTTTACATTTTTGCTCTCCAGACACTTATTCTAAGCTTTGAAAGAGGGAATATGCTTCTAGTCAAAATCACATCATTGAAAAATGCATGTTATCACAAGGATAGCATTTTGTGAGATCATTTGTATAAAAAGACAAAGATTCTAGTTCTAGTTTCATTTTAAAAGCTTCTGAAAATAGAAAGTAAGAAAGATTGGTGAGCATGTACTCACACATGAAAAGAATAAAAGACCTTTTAATAATCCAGATGGAGTAATGACTATACTCAGTAGCTTTCAAAGACAGGATTCTGATGAGATTTAACTGGACAGCTAAAGGACAACTAATGAAGTTAAAAGTTGACAAATGCAAAGCAATGCAGATGTGATGGTAAAAAACCTGTTGCTTTTCCTAAATTAAGGATAGGCAAGCTTAATGTAAGAAACTTAAAAGCACTGCAACATCCTGGGCAGCTCATTCTATCTGCTGGATGAGCAGAAATTGTAAAAAAATAAAATAAAAAAATTGAGAAACAAAACATGACTTTTATTGTTTGACAAATAAGTCTGAAAGCATGAAAATTCCATTACAGAAATTAATACTGCAGCCTCATGTAGAGTCTTTAGCTATGTCAATTTGTGAAATTATATCACAGGATTAGTAGAGGACTCAAAAATTCAGAGTGAAGGAGTACAAGTCAAGAACTTTGTAGTCAGGACTAACTCAGCTACAGATACCAGCATTACAGATCCTCTAAGCTTATGTACAAGGAAAAAAACGGTCAATGTAATACCATTGTACTGAGTCATCAATACTGTAACTTCTTCTAATATCATAAGAGTTTAATAATTTGGATGGACAGGAAGAAATATAAACTCTGATCTTAACTTAAAGCAAGTGGTGGTCAGATCTTAGCAGTGGTAATGCCACCAGTTCAGATCATAAGCTGAAAAAGGGTGTCTATAGCTAATTGATATCCATCTATGAAAATCTGTTGAGGTGTCAGCCAACAGGCTGATTGTTTATACACTGCAGTACATTTTATGGACTAAGACATTCGAAGGTGAGCTGCTGTCCTCTGTAAGACACAGAGCCTTTCAAAATTGCATCTATAGCTGTTTTAATTCAGAATTACCTTTGATATTATAGACAAAGCTGCACAGAGTAAATTTATAGGTAAAGTTCCAGGAAGTAAGGGTTGGACCTAACTAAATTGCTTAGCAAAAAAAGGATTCTACAGAAAGACAGTAGATTACTTTATGTGCTAGTGTCTCATGCGGAATGGATTTGGGGTTTGAATGTACCAAGTAGTCAAGACAACTACTACCAGTAATAGACCTAACACTATTAAGAACAGTATAGCTTAAATAAAGTAAAGCAGATGCAGTTCTGGTCTGATAAGCACAAAAAAAGGAAGATGTGCAACTATATGAATGCTTACCACATGATAGTTTAGAGTCTGTTTACAATTGGCAGTCCTAGCAGGGAGCTATGGCTCCTCCAATAAGTCCCCATTTAGACAAAGAGCTGTGCCAGGGTTTATTCCAATTCTAAAAACCCCAGACAACACACACTAATGATCAGGCTTCTTTATGGAATTAGATAGCTTCCACAAAGATGCGAAATAATATGTACATGCACATGTGCTAGAACAAATGAGCGTATGCAGCACTGAAGTTATGCACTGCTATAGATGCTGTAAGTCAAATTTGGAAATAGATTCCATGAGAGTGCACTACATAAAACAGCAAAAAAGCTGGTAAAAGTATGTATAGAAAGATACAAAAGGGCTTTCACATTCCATCACCTATTATGTATCACCTAACTTAAAGTATTGCTCAAAAAATATACTATGTTCATAAATATTAAATGCTAAATTTTATATACTAAGTAATGATGTTTGTCCTTTCAGGAAATGGTGAACACAGAAATTCAGGGTGTAAGCACAGTTATCCTTTGATGCTGTAAAAGCTTTCAGAGAATACTGGCTTGTGCATCTGCAGATTGCTGCACTAGGATGCTGGAAAGGAGTTTACTAGTTGTTGCATAGAGCCTGCCCTTAAATCCTGGTTAAACCTAGAAAATGCATGATGATTAAACTCACAAGATGACACTTTCACTGTCTGTCCTTCTTCTGTCAGCTAGAATCAAATGAGTTACTTATTTCACAGCCTTTTTTGAATCATATGCTTTTTCTAGCCATCTACTTCATTTCCTAAAACACTTGGAGTTCTTCATTAAAAAATTCCACGGGTCCTGGAAAAAGCATTCTTTGGCTTCACCCTGTCAGGCTCCAGTGACATAAAAAGCATTGCTCTATAAAAACATGCGTTATTATTGTCAACAAAATTCTGGTTTGACATGTATGCTGATCCTAGTTACTTTCAACAGCAAAACCTCCAAAGAGAAAAGGATTGATATGATGAAAAATGAAGGTCAGAGAGAGTTTAAATACACCGGAATAGGAGAGAGACTTAAAATATGGCATTTATAAAAGAGATAGTGTAGTTTAGCAGCATGAAGTATTTCTTACTGAATAATTCAAGAGAGTCTCGTTCAGAACCCTAACTTAAGTGCTAATTAGCCACAGCAACATACTTACTTTCAACAAAAATATAAAATAAGATCTAATTAATGACCATTTCCAGTGGCAAAGGATGAAGTTCTCTAATTTATCTCTGAAAAAAGACACTAGAAGAGAAACAAAATGAAAGGGGAGCTTTAAAAAGAAAAAAGCATTTCAAAGGCTAGGTTCCTGTGGGCATTTCAGTGCCTAGGGCATACTGCTCTGGTTAGCCCTTGCAACTTGTCACTGCAAGAATTAGATGATTATTTCTCTTTAGGAGAAATCCCTTCTATGCCAGTAAACACAGAATAAAAAGTTGTACATTTTCTAAACTGAGGTATGCATACATTTGGACTGAGAAAGCAGCACACCAGAACCACATATTATTTTAACTAAAAAAGGGACGAAATGAGCCCGCGCAATTCTTTGAAACCGAGTTGAGAAATTCCTCCAGCAGCTGATTACACAATACTCTGCTATAACATGTTTTTCAGTTTAGTACATCAAATTATTTCACAAGTGGAAAGTAAGGGTATACAAGAGCTATTTATAGAACTTAGAAAATTTGATAACATAGAGCAGAAGGTCACTAAATCATAGATAAACGGAGAAAGGTTTCTTAATGGGAGTTATAGTGTGCTCAGTAAAATTGCTTCCACTGTTATCAGCCATATTATCTACAATACTCATTTGATTCAAATTAGAAATCCAACAGTAATACAACAAATAAGCCCTAGCTAATAAGCCATAAGATTTCAACTGAATGCTTCCATTAA
Organism: Haliaeetus leucocephalus; assembly: GCF_000737465.1. Lineage (NCBI taxonomy): Eukaryota > Metazoa > Chordata > Aves > Accipitriformes > Accipitridae > Haliaeetus > Haliaeetus leucocephalus. The sequence goes on along the minus strand of NW_010972842.1, from coordinate 3,022,595 downwards.
ACATGCATATATAACCTACCTTCAAATTAAATGGCACCTGACTCATGCATTTCATTGTTCTAAATATTGCAGTCACACCAGCAGAGTATTTTCATAATAATGCTAAAACTGTTTCATTAACTTGTGTTCTGTGCATGTTTTAAGTGATTAGTAGTACTGATCAAGGATGCAGAAGGACAGATGTTTAATTGGCAGTAAGAACACAAGAGTGAATTCTCAGTTGTCAAGTTTCAGGCAGAAGTTCAAGAGAAATACATGCCCATAGCTAAAGCTGAGTCTCATTACTGAGTTTTAAATGCCTATTTAAGACCTCCTTGATTAGTGAAGTATTGAAGCTTATTTATTCCTGCCTCAGAACCTTAGCTTACTTCTGATTTGGGTACACAGGAACAAAAAGACAGATCTGTATAAGAAGGTGGTAGTCTCTATTAAAAATTTGGAAGTCATGAGGTTGATTTACATTTGAGAGAGTCAAGGCATTATGTGTGGACTCAGCTGAAAGTAATATGTGAGCTCCTCCCTGCAAAATTTCTCAACAACAACACAATACCATAATCATGCCAAACTAGTCTGCTTGCAAGTATGCTTTTCCTTTAAAGAGACATTTGCCTTATAACTTCCAACAACCCATTAAACTTTCTAAAAATTTCATGTCAGGGATGGAACTATAGCTATTACTGCAATCTTCTTCCTGTCTTTGCTTCTTCACATTCATAGTGACACAATCGTTCTACCTTCCTTAGCATCTGTTTAAGCATTTGCATATTTTGTCATACAATGTAATCAAAATAAAGTCTCTACTTCCCTATTATTAGCCATTTCCAGTATCTTCCTTTCCAGTATTTAAGACACAAACCTCGTGAAACCAGCTGTACAGTGTCAGTGAAATTCTGTGGATCCTTATTTAGAAAGCTACCAGTTCCTATGAACATAATGTTCTGATGGTTATCTCTTTGTCTGCATAGAGCTCAGCAGTCTTGCATTCAGTAATCTTTACTTCTATAAAGTGGGGTTACATCTCTCAAAAAAGGCTGCTATGACTGTATGTCCTTTTGACATTGATATAGTAACTATACAATGTATAATGCAATGGCGCCACTGGGACACAGTTTTCTTTTATCTCAAAAAAACTAACATAAAAGTTGCTGGAAAAGTTTAAGTTTTAGAATACAGTAATTATTCAGAAAGAAGCTGAAAGACAAGTAATTTCTCACTAGTTCTTTCTTTTGCTGCTTATTGAGAGTTTTTCTTTTTAACTTACCAGGCATTATAATATTGGAAAAACCTAGTTTCCTTGTTATGGATACTCCATGGGTGAACATAGATGTATACTCTCTCCTAATTTGTTCTATGTCTCCATGAAGCAACTGAAGAGAAACTGCCAGACCTGAAAATGAAGAGAAAACCAAGGAAAAATAAGACATTCAAACAGATTATGGTGATCACCACTTCTTAAAAATTATATATAATTGCAAGGATACATGTATTCCTGAGAACTCAGAAAATTCAGAGGAAGTTCAATAATACCAAACTAACCCACCCCAAATTTTTATGTATTTGGGAAGGCTACCAACATCCAGAAATCAATAAAGACTTGAAAACAACTACCCCTGAAAAAGCATTAGCAAATTATTACTGATCTGTAATTACAATGATGCAGTGGATCAAAACTGTCTCAAATAGGGATGGACTGATGCCTTAACTGGAAAAAGAATTTTAAAGAGATCTCAACCTAGGGAAATGCCAATCAGTAATATTTGCTACCATTTCAATTTTTCACTTCCTTCAACACAATGCTGCCTTCACTGGTATGCAAGAAAAGGTGCAAACACAATGGTCCCTATCTATGGGAGAAATGTGGAAGTCTCATTACAACACATCGCTTAACCTGATACAAAGTTATGCAATATATTAATCCAAAATCTGAAGAAATGAACTCTAATAAACCAATATAGTATAATCAATATTTTTTACTTAGGCACAGTAATTTCATAATGACTGAAATTACAACTTTTTTCAATATTCATTGGATTTAATCAATCATGCTGTTTCTTATGTTTGCTACAAGACATGCAAAATGCAAGGGTGGCCATATAATCATTTTCCAGTATTTATTCCTCTAGAAACAAGGAAGAATAACTTCATCTACTATATCTCCAGTGTACAAATAAACTGCAAACAGTATACTTCATTACAGCTGAGATTAACAAAAACAACAGGCATGCCTTCTGGTTATTTCAAATATAATCACTGAGGCAAGTGTCAGGGTGATACAGCTTGTAAAGATTAATCTTCCCTGACCTCCAACATTACTACAGCATATCACGTGTCAACATACAGATCAAGGACAAGATAAGAGCAAACTCTTCATATACACTGAACAACTGGAGATAAACAGACAACTCAGAAGAGTCATAACTAACTTTAGATTAAGCTTAAGTAAATAACATGTACACACAGACTGAACAATAAGGTCATTGGTCCTTCGGGCTTTGGAAGAAATTTCCCCTACAACCATGTTACTATTTAACTGAATAAATTTACTTGAAGTTTGATGGTTCTTAAATCAGAGCTTGAAAAATCTGTACGAAGTACTGCCAGTCCAGGTTACTGCACTAAAGCAATCAGAGGTCTAATTAGCATGACAAATTTTATCTTCTTGCTCTTACCTACACTTATATTTTATTGTTTTGGCAACTCCAGAGAACATGATACTCTGAACCAGACTTGTATTCTCTTATGAAAAACAGCTCACCTACACATAACCAACCCAGTACATAAACAAATCTTACAAGGAAAAACATGCAGCAAAGCCTATTCTATTTTAAAGACTCTATTTAATGCCATGGCCATTAATTGTTTTGATACTAGGAATTTGTTCTGTGGTTATCCAGTCGACAACTTTTAGGAACTAGTGACAATTATTATTGGTGTAGAGAAGAAAACAAACCATACTGTGGCCAGCTGATAGTACAGGAGGTTGGTAAGATGTCATAGAGGCAAAATTCAGACTGTTAGAGCAGGTGAAAAGTTTTTCATTGTTAGATTGGAAGAGTTAGGCTGGGTATAGCTCACTTACAAATATGGACATTTAGCCCACCTCCAATCTTGTTTCTTTTATATTTTAAGAAATTGTTATACATACATATGTGTATTCATACCCCCATATGCCCCTATTGCACTGTTTCCTTGGAAACCTAAACAAACATTTGCCATTGCTCCAGATCACATCAACCACAACACTGTTAATCAGATATTGTACGCTGCCTGGTGTTGAGTAAAGTTATTGTGTTTTCTAAACAAAAGTTGTAGACCTCAAATCTAATTAGTACTAGAGCTTTCTTCATGTACAAATTTCACAGATTTCCTTGAGGAATTTTATTTATCTCAAAAATAAGATAAACGTCAAAAAACCCTCATCAATGGCAAAATAGTTTTAACTGGAGAAATAAGCTGCCTGGATTTGAAGTACTTGCTCATGCAACGTGAGAAAGGTATTAGAGCTCTGTATTTCACAGCATTCATTGTTAGAAAACGAAGAGTCATCTTTTTATATCCAAAAGCATCAGGAAAATCTCTCAGTGAACACACTTAAAACATGGTTTACTTATTTTACCTATAGTTTAAATACATCTTTGGAATATAAATGGTATGGATCCCCCAACTCTTCAGAATAATGAAGAACATTGGATTAAAGATAGTAAAGTAACTTTAAAATGTTATACGGTGTAAACAGTCCAGTACAATAGGAAAGAGTAAAACTAAATGAGAATGGAAACAGAGCACAGGTGTACAGGAAGGAAGTCTGAAGAACCTCTGAAAACCAAGGTTTCAAGTTAACAATCTTGCCACTGAGGATCCAGCTGCCAAATGAAAAGGGAATGAAAAGACGACAATTCCCTGTTAAGTGTTCTGATTGCTCTCTCAAAGCTCCACTAATTTTGCAGGGAAACTAGGCCCCCCTGCTTTAAGGACCTAAAATCAGAAGATGCATACTGTTACTGAGATGTGATACCCAAGCTACAGGATGGGTTGCTTGAATTCCCACTGATTTGTTACATTCAGGATCTTGTGATGGGCAAGAGGAACACACCGTATATGAAAAGCCAGAAGCTTATTTTTAGTCCTAATGAAAGTTTTAACAGTCTAATCAAAGAGTTATTATTAGTCCGTTTACAATGATACTAACACACTCCAAACAAAATACTGTTAAAATGACATATATACACACAATCTTTCAAGTATCTACCTACCCCTTGCTCACCCTTCCACTATCCCTCTGGGGTCTTAAGGTCAATGGTTTCAACCTGGGAAGGTGGGATATGGTGACTGAGTTATCAGCACCCCAAGTCCTTTGCCATGAGGAGTGGGATGTTGCCTGTTTCTTCCTGCTCTCTCTCTCGGCTTCTCTTGGAGTAATTTTTATGTTTGTTAATGTGCTTTACACCTTGTTATTTCTTCACTGGTCTGCAAGTCCGCATTACATCTTCATTCATCATATATGATGTGTTTTATACATTCCACATATCTGTTCATTGTTCTCATTGTTTCCCCTAAACCTGGTTTTATTCTGCTCTCAAGGTCACACTATTTGATGACCAGTAATTGGCTACTGGTGAGCTGTTCGTAGGTCTGGGGCCTCTAGTATCATTCCATGCCAGTACTTTCGAGACCTCAGTTATGGTCATGTCTTTACACTTTTATGTTCCATTTTAGTTTAGGGTTATGGATAGCTAACTCTACACAGAGTAACTACATGTTATAACTATCTATGAAATATAAAACATATGTACCAAAGTGGGTTACACCACACAATTATACAATGCTAAGCAAGAGCTAAAATAAAGTAGATACAATTTATTATTTTGTCATTAGTTAAATGCTTTTACAAGTCAGAACAAATCTCCAGGCAGGCTAAGACAAGTCCAGCCAGCCAGTGCCAGATAGGTTAATGAGGACTGTGTTGTCAGCTAAACACAAAGCCTGTGGCCAATTACAACCCACAGCAATCCCGTATTTATGGGTCTATAAAAATACAGTACACTTGCCAACGAAACTAGACACCCATCATGACTGAGGAACCATGCATCTAAAATAAAAATCATGGGGAAGAGGTACTTTAAAAAGATTGAATAATTCATGTTTTACAAAGGACTGAAGTTTGTATCCTTATTATAAATCAAGTTACCTGACTATCAGTTAAAGTTAACTAACATCATTTAAAACATACTGGCACATCACAGAGCAATTCAGATGCTCAGAAGGTTGCACGTTCGATTGAAGTGAAGAGGGACTCCCTCAGACATACTGCAAAACAAAGTGCAATGAAGAGGAACCGCCTAGTTGAAAGACACCACCTTCCTCACCAAAACGTAACCACAATTTTGCATGCCATAATGGTCAGAAAGTCACTGAACTCAATTTACAAGTGATTAAAGCTATCTCTATGGAAAAGAAATGAAGGGGTGGAGGGGAAAGTTTACTGTTCCTAGAAAGGAAGGCTTAATCACCAGACAGTAATGAGACTGGATCAAGGTGGAGCAGGCTTCCAAAGAATTTCATCAGCAGCCAATCCGGGAGAGATGGAGAAGATGCTCAAGGAAAAGGAATGCAATCAGAAGAATGCAGAGATATTATTTTTGTATACGGAGATAGAAAGTTAATTCATTAAAATTTCTCCTATGGAAACATGAATACTCTTTTCTGTCATATAACAAAGGTAACATCCTTTAGTTTTAATTTATTCCAGTCTGATGATATATGTCAACATCAGTTCTTTCTCATCTCGTTTCATGCACTAGCCAATAAAATTATCAGCTTTAGAAAAAATAGAGCATTCCTGATGGAACAGCTGTGCCCAGACAAAGCCAAATAGAAAACTGCAACATGCCACCACACACTGCATCTGACTGATATGATTATTACACCACCTATCAGACCTAGAATCTATCCAAAACTTCATAACTATAAATTTTCCATTTGTAAAACATTAAGAGCTAAAACGTAACAATGAAAATGATTCTCCAGTCTCTGAAGGACTGGCCCATTTTCTTTAATTAGGTACACAGTGTAGCTTTGTCCCCTCAGAAAAAATATCAATTACCTCCCTAGTGGTAATTAAAACCTCTTGTGTTAGCTATTATTCTTTATTTACTCCAGTTTTGAAAATATTACTACTAAGCTCTGTGTGGTACTGCAAACAGATCTGCTTTTATTTCTTTTGCAAGCACATGAAATTTCTCACAATTAACTTGCACCATATTTCACCACAGATTATTTTTATCATGCAGATGAAAGAATACAGAAAATTGACAAGTTGCTGAATAAGCATTCCAGATTTTTGTTAGATCTGTCATTTTACCTTAAAACAGCTTTTTTACTGCATTATTGATTTCTGCATTTAGTTATGACAAAAGACAACTGTTCATTACGCTTACAGTCCTCTTATTGGCATTTGAGCTTCTGCGGGGAGGGGAAAGCATTTATATTCAGCTTCTATCTACTGGCAGCAGAGAATCCTAGATCATATTAAGAAGAAAATGCCTAGCAGCTGCTAAGGAAGCTGACAGAAAAAAAAAAACCTCAGACAGAATGCTACTCAGCACTGTTTGTATTTTAAGAAAGGTAATAAAATAAGGCATCTGTCCAAATAAAGATGCCTAAGGGTATTAAAAGTATTCTGAAGGCATACAGGTGTTCCCATTTCTGGTATTGTTTAAAGGGTCCGAATTAGCACTGCAAAAATAAAACCAGTTGTTATTGGCAAACAAATGATTTATTGATTTAATGTGATCTGGGAAAAGAAAATCATATAAATCTTGTGCAATTTGGCCACAAATCGATGTAGTAAATCTCATAAAATTACAGTCTGGGAACAGAGACAAAATAAAGGAGAGGTAGATTCAATCCTCGCTGGCCTTGTTAAAGACTTGATTGTGATTATTTTATATTATCAAAGGAAACTCCAAACTCTCTTTTCCTCAGCTTTAAATTCTGGGGTTTAACTCAGTAAAAAAGAACGCAAGAAAAACAGCCTTTGCAAAATTTTGACAACTTTCTTGGAGCTCACAAATTAAATGAGCTCTTGTACTTAAGGCTTTTGTCAGAAATGCCCTCAAGTGTGGAAAGTCAGGGTTGTTTTTTTTTTCCTCACATGGAAAATAAACACTTAAATGGAAATGGCATTATATTATCACAAGAAAACTGGCTTGGAATTTCTTCACGGAGAGATGGTAAAGCCTCAGGTATTTCTTGCCAGAATCACCATACAATGAAGGTTAAAGGACCAGAAGGCTAAATGACTATTATAAGCATCTAGTCTAACCTCCTTATACAGACAATAAAGATCTCGGCAGTAATTTCTCCAATTCCTACCTTGGTAAGCCCATCGATGCCCTTTTCTACTAACAATATGCACAGCATGTCAATATCCATTTCCACACTACATTGTTACATGGCAAAGGTGAATCATCTTCCCAAAAGTTTTTAAAATCTTTTTTACATACTGTTTTGTTAACTAAAAAAATACACAATTTTGCAATTATAAGTGTTTTATATTGCTTCTAGTGCAAATAACAGACAAAAAGTTCCAAGGAAACACCTGTTATTTTCTCCTTCATGAAGTGCAGCTCTGCCACGCAAACAGCTTTCACACCATTGTATTAGAAATTTAGCTACTTGCGTTCCAGTTATGTGTCTTATTTCAAATAAACAGTCAACATTTAACTGGGACCTAAAGAAAGTGTTAAAAAACAAATCCCCACCAATATAAAAGCCCAGGTAGCATTTACTATGAATTTGTAAATATAACCCTTGAAGAAGCTAAAATCATGCATATATGTTCTACAATTTATCATTTGAAGTAGCCTTAAGACATTTGATTCTTTCAGTAGATAAAGGAAGTCAACAACACTATTGAATAGTAACAAGCAGAATGGATTTTTGCAAAAGGCTTATAAAAACCTCACTGCTAAGACATAATCCAACTCCAGGACAGAAATATGAGCCAGCTATTCACATTATGTAGCCTTAGGTAGAAATTACCAGGCTTAAATTGGGTGACATTTCAATCACATGCAGCAATAGTGTGGCCAACAGGAGCAGGGAAGTGATCATTCCCCTGTACTGGGCACTGGTGAGGCCGCACCTCGAGTCCTGTGTTCAGTTTTGGGCCCCTCACTACAGGAAAGACATGGAGGTGCTGGAGCGTGTCCAGAGAAGGGCAACGAAGCTGGTGAAGGGTCTGGAGCACAAGTCTTATGAGGAGCGGCTGAGGGAACTGGGGTTGTTTAGCCTGGAGAAAGAGGAGGCTGAGGGGAGACCTTATCGCTCTCTACAACTACCTGAAAGGAGGGTGTAGTGAGGTGGGGGTCGGTCTCTTCTCCCAAGTAATGAGTGATAGGACAAGAGGAAATGGCCTCAAGTTGTATCAGGGGAGGTTTAGATTGGATATTAGGAAAAGTTTCTTTACTGAAAGGGCTATCAAGCACTGGAACAGGCTGCCCAGGGAAGCGGTTGAATCACCGTCCCTGGAAGAATATTTAGAAGACGTGTAAATGTGGTGCTTAGGGACACAGTTTAGTGGTGGATTTGGCAGTGTTAGGTTTATGGTTGGACTCGATCTTAAAGGTCTTTTCCAACCTAAATGATTGTGTGATTCTATAATCGCAGTACTGAGATGAACAGCAAGTCATAACTTCTACTGGATAGAAGATGGCCCTGGCAGTATCACAACAGCACATTTTTCATTCTTCTCTAAAAACAAGTCTTTTAGCAACACCCAAGAGCACAGTATGAATTTAACTTTATTAGAGCCCTCATCTCCAGCACAGTCTACAAGTCGTGCCATATGAAGGACACTTACAGATAACTACACCAAAAAAATCTACCTTGAACTTGATTTTTAAAGTCCTTATGGTAAAACCAGAACCTTCACAGACAACACCACAAGCTGGAACTGCTGGAAAAATGTACAAAATTACAACTGACTCGTCTATAAATCTGCCACCTTTAAGGACTAATATCTTTTCCTAAAAGTACCATAATTAATATTACATGCTAGATTAGGCTACAGATTTCAAAGATTTGGTTACTCCTGAATTTGGGAAAAAGGTTTTACATTAGATTGCTGAACAATATCATCCACCCTGTAAAAAGCACTTGAAAAAGTAAAGTTCTACAAATCCTTGTCTAAAAACCCACTCTAAAACTGGCTTTCTTATACATCAAAGTTGTCATTCAGTGCCAAATGATCTTGAACATTTTATGTGCAAAATTCTCTATAAATTTAATCTTTCAGCTTTAGCATTTGTTGAGAACAAAAAGGAATGCCTTAATTCATTGTGTACTTAGTGAAGCACATATGAGCACCATTCTTATTTTAAATGTATTTCAAATAGCAGCCTTCGGTGACAACTAATTCTTAAACTCATCAAAATGGAATACACATAATCTCCTTGTCACAAAACATAACAAAGATTAAAACTGACAGATTAATAAATTGTCATAGAACTATAGTAATTAAACAAATGCACTTGCTGTTTAAATGTTAGTGATGTGTAGATACAAAATAATTTCAGAGCACCGCTGACATCTGTGAACCCTGCTGAGAAAAGACAAACACCAGAGAACTTCTCTGTGATTAATCACAGGCCCAAGAGTTACCTAAAAGTTAGGTACTTCATTCTGTTCTATCTTCTCTGTCCAGTACATGTTACCACTCCTACTCTCATCTCTCCTCATTTTCTACTAGCCATTGCTCTACTCTATTCTCCACTGTGAGCCTATGCCTCCTTTTTGTGGCTAACAACCATAGCTGCTCCCAGCGGGGAATGCACATTTTGTTACCCATCTGACATTTCTCACGCTGATTCACAGGAAGAAGCTCTCCTTGCAACAACTCCAAGCGGGGTAACGCTGTGAACTGCCAGGATAGTGTCATGCAAACATAGTCACACTACTTCTTGTAGCTAGAAAATACTGTAAGTTACCACAGCTTTGTTCCTAGAAACACTGCACTCTGTAAAAACTTATACTAAACTACCAATTCCCTGCTGTATCTGATCTCTTGTAGCTTTTCATCATAAAAAGCATGGAAAATTGATGCTCCTCAGTTATCTCACTTCACAGGGCCTCTGCAGTTTCTCCACTGCAAGGTAAACAGTGACTCTAACAGACTTCCCCCTCTGAATCAAGGAATTTGTAACCCAAAGCTTACTTTTTGTGAAATAGGAGATGAAACAGACACAGTATATGGTTCTCCACCTGCTTTTTAAAATTTCTCAGTGTTTGACAGTAACCACAGAGAAAAGATATTAGAGTGCCAAGAGGCTGTTGAATGCAGGTAAATAGGCATGGGAAGACATATACTGCCCCAAAGCACATACCAGTGTTTCTACCCCACTGCCTCCATTGCCATACATGTCTCAGAATTTGCGTTTTGTCAGATGAGTTCATGCACTGGGCTGGTCTACCTCATGCCTTTTCTGACTGAGTCTTATATGACCACTAAGCTAGACTGCAATTTAGTACCAACTGACATGTATACTGGGATAAAAAAACAACATGTGAGATAACAATAGTTCCCTAAAGCCAAGGATGTTTGCTTTATGAAACTTGCTTTGGTCTGGTTGAATTAAAATGATAGCAGTGTAATGAAATTGGCCTTTGAATGAGCAACCTCAATAAACCTCAAAAAAGTTAGATCCCACTTCAAAGTTGGTTCCTCTTTGAACTGGTGTTGGACCACATTGAGAACCCTTCCAACCCAACTTACTGTATGATTTGATTAATAACTTCCCCCCCCAAGATGACAGTTCATCCTTCCTCATGATGGGATTCTTGGCAAACATCTGTCAACAATATGGGCTTTGAGTCCTCCATGCTTCAATCAGGGCATTATGCAGTTGCCCATTTATTGGCCAGTCTCCTTTTTTTAGGCAGCATCAGCTTGGATGACCCTCTGCCTGCAGATTTTTGGACAGGTATGTGGAAACAAGTTTGAACTTATTACAGACAGTAAACTATTCATTTGAAAAACCTACTTAATTTCTTTCTTTAAAAGAGAAAGATGCACAACAGTTTGTGGCTGACGGACTTTAGACAATCTTTTACAAATCAAACCACAACCTGGATTTGTCTTAAAACCAGCCTCCCAATTCAGGTCTTGCCTCCACCGTGTTTAAAAATTCATGTTCCTGCCAACTACTAGATACAATATAGTAATTTCTGATTTTATTCTTTTTATGACCTAAACTGTATGCAAGAGGATATGATTTATGTAGGCTTTTCAAGACCTGCATTTTTATTCCCTATGCAACAACTAAAAAAATTAACACTGCTACCATATTAAAAAAGGGAAGGAAAAAAAAAAGGAAGAAATCCTGTTTGAGCCAAGAGTGGCAAAAGAAATCTCACCATTTTGAATGTGTTTCCTCTAAAGCTTAAGGCCCTCCTATCAATTAATGTTAATGTATAATTAAGTGTTTCCAGTGGAATTGCAGTGTAAGTTTGGCATTGCTACCACACTGCATTCAGTAAACGTGCAATTAGGTTACATCACTTTTATCTAGTTCATCAGAGCATTCCAAGATAATGGCACAGGAAAAGACCTTCCCACTACATTTGTTATTTTTTGTGGAATCCACATGAGAGTCCAAAGTTACAAAGCAGCTAGATACGTTTATAAGTTCTTACAGCAGTAATTTAATCTCTACAGGATTTGAAAGGATTTTCACCTCCTTTGCTGTAACAACTGAAAAGCATGTGTATCCTTGTCTCAGCTTTCAAGAATTACTGCATCAGGCACGTGCAGCTTTTTAAGACTTGTTATAAGGAAATCTAAATCGGCATTTACACAGGAGATTACACATGAGAATGTCAGGAACCTGAATTAAAAAGCGGAGCAAAAAGGAATGTCTTGCATCCCCGTAAGACTAAGCTATCCAGTCTTTCTTCTCAAAGGAGAGAAAGTGAGGAAAGAGGAAGTTGTAGAGCATTTTTCATCAATTTTTGAATATGCTTTTTATAAGATAACTCATTGCAGAGAATATTGACATGTAACATGAGACCAAGGTTTAAATCTCTCCTCTATAGGATTTGCTAAGAGGACATGAATACAGATCACACTTAAGAACATCATGCACTACTCAGCAGGCTTTAAAGCCACTTTCACTTTCCCTATGGTATAACGAATATTATCTGATTGTATACAAAGTTGAATAGTTGCTGCAGGGAAGTCTGAGAAGCCAAGTGATTAGCGTGCTCCTCTGGGACATGAGACAGACTGAAAATCCTTTTCCAAATCCGCCTCTGAAACAAGACATTTTCTGTCTTTGAAGAATGTCTCAAACACTGGAGAAAATTTCTGCTGTAAAACCAGTGAGTGTTTATACATTCCCTGACATAGCACGGGCATGAGAGTCACAGCAATCATCTCCAGCATTTTTTTAAAGCCTACTGCCCAAGCAGCTAAATCTAGCTCACCCGTATACTGACAGTGCAAGTGTCCTGGGTACATCCAACTACCCACCTGTTCTCAACTTCAAATAGTGATGGAAATGAAAGTTACCTCAGCTTTAGGTACCTACAGGAAGATCTCCTGCCTAAGAAGGTACTTTGAAGATGCTGATGGCATTTACAATAAGAACCATCACTGTTTAACTGTGTAGCTTGCTCACAGCCGTAAGTGGGTAATTTTTGTGGACAAGAACCCTCTACCTTCAGAGCCCAAAGGACTGTTCCAATCACCAGACATAAAGCACTGCTCCAATTACTAGACATTCCTTCCATCGTCATGTGCTGTATTAAAAAAAAATACATTTTAACTTTTGAAAGTCTAAAGAACTAGGGAAAAAAGAAAAATAGTGTTATAATCAAGAATACAAAGTTGCAACATGATAAATTCTTACTAAAAATCAGAAGAAGGAAGAAAACCATGATGCTGCATAAGTACATACAACTGGAGTACCATTCTCTGATTTTTATTTATTTATTTTTGGTATAGAACCATATTTAGTGACAACCAGATTTGGCCTCGTCCTCTTGCCCCTTGTCCTAAAACGCACTTCAAAACATTTTAAAAATCAACAGGTTCACTCATGGCACAGTAATTCTGTGGGCAAATGAAGCAGCTATTATATGATCAATAACAGTTTACAAGGCACTTTGTGCATTAGTGCCTGCTTTAATAAAGAGAAAAGCAGCCCACATCCAATACTATTTGTTTATTGTAGTCCCAAGAAAGGTCCAGAGTGTAGTTTCACAGTCACAACCAAAGAATAAGATCTGCAACTATGACCCACGTTGCAAACCGTTCAAAGAGATTTTGACATTTGACAGAAGCCCAAGCTTTGATATGAAAACAATGACTTTGGCTAGGCTTCACTATCTAAAATATATCATAAGGCAATAAGCAATGATTTTATAAGGTTTGAGAGAAGCCAGTAACTGTCTTCTGTATCTGTAGTAGGCATTTCACTGATCTCTGGCCCTACAGATAGAGAAATAGAAATGTGTTATTTTCCTTGTAAGACTGATGTAATTAGGTGTGATGTCTATGCAGGAATATTCATTTTTCCACAGGTTTTTGCATTATAAAACAAAGACACTAGCTTCTAATGCTAAGAAAAAATATTATAGGAAAAATAGTTTTTATAGCCAGCTCCACTCCAGATATTACTGAAACCTGGTTTGTTTAATAATTACAAAATCATCTAGATCTAATAGTACTTATTCTACAAATACTACAAACTCAACATAAGAAATAACAACACTACTAAATGCAGCAAGGGCTGTACAATTTGCCCTTTGCATTAACAGTTTGGTCTCCTACAGCAGGCAACCAGGTGTTTTCCAGTAAGCTGATACCTGACACCAGCTGCAAATACTAGTGGTGAACAGTAATTTGATCCACTACCTGCTACTCTAGTCTCTGTTAGGCTGGAAATTCATGCAGAAAACACATTCCAGTTCCCACTCCAGCAAATGACGCTAAATTATCCATGAGACTGAGTCCTTCCATTCTGCATCCACTGAGAAAAGGAAAGGGGATGAACATCTGTGCCCTGCTCCTTTCTGGGATGTATTAAGAAGTGACAGTCATTTGCCTTTATTTGATCTTTTTTAGACACAAGCTGAGAATCAAATGCAAGAGGATTCTGTACTTAAGAACTGTCATGAGTTGTAGTAGTAAAAGCACTTTTTTGGGGAGTAGGGGTTTGAATGCTAAATACAAATGCCATAGTCTGGCAATATGGGTTTTACATGCAAGACACTGAAAGTACATTATAAGTTCCTTTTTAGTTTTCCCCAGAAAGCTGGAATAAATTTTTTTTTTTTCCTGAAGAATATTATGAATTATCCAATAAACTATTTCAGCACTGGGAGAAAACATTTGTGGAAACTGAAGACTTTGTGTGAGAATCTCCTGAGCTGAAAGAAACTATACAGGACAGAATCTGAAGAGGGAACAAACCTAGAGGATAGACAACAGCCTGAAGCATCTTTGCTGTTGTTTGTTTACTGTGTTTCCTTTCTTAAGTCTTTTTAACATGATTTGAAAAGAGCAAGTGCAATATAAACCAAAAATTCAAGTTTCTCTACATTTGGCTTATATCTACAACAGTTCCTAAGGGAGAGAAAAGACCTGTGTCTCTTGTAATGCAAGATTTTCTCCTTTTTTGACAACTATAAGGTGGCAGACAAGGCTAATGATGCTTCAGAACCTGCCATTCAATACTATTGCAGAAAAAGACAGCAAAGAAATAAAAAGTAGTGTAACAACAATATTTTCCATGAGGTGTCAGCAGAAGTATCTGAACATATTGCTAAAGCCTTGTAAGTGCTTTTTCAGGCTGCTAAACAGTCACAGAGGAACAAATTTCACATGTGTGATGTAAATAACCTTTCCTAGTTTATCTTTCAGTTGGTCAGTACTCAAAGTGGCATTACTGCTCACTTCCTCTTTCCCTCTCCAACCTTCACATGCACTACTGGAATTCTGTGCTGATCTTCTCTTTGCCTCCCTCCCCGACAGCCCTTTTCAAAATGTTACTGATCTTCAATTTGCTAGCTTTAGTTTCCAGCCCCCTGTAACCTGGAAAAAAAAAAATCATGTCCCACATGTCTTTTATGTTCAATATTCATATAATTAAGAGTATTCAAATTTATCCAATGTCTCCAAGGACAACTGGATATTTAACTGTGAACTCTTATTTCATGAGAACAAAACAGGATAAGCAATGTATCACAGAGTAAGCAGGTATTGCATGGACAGTCAGAATGACCAAGAGTAACTTCTGTTTTTCATGCATATGATTAACATATTTAAGAAGCCCAACGTTATACTAAGTAATGTGCTCTTG
The DNA here is from genome assembly GCF_000737465.1 of Haliaeetus leucocephalus. Lineage (NCBI taxonomy): Eukaryota > Metazoa > Chordata > Aves > Accipitriformes > Accipitridae > Haliaeetus > Haliaeetus leucocephalus. The sequence continues at coordinate 3,007,233 of NW_010972842.1, read as the reverse complement.
TATTTTCACTACATGATTTTTTTTATTTATTGTACAATAAGACACATGATATTCTAAACCTTAAATATATGTATATATGTGGCTAGAATCTATATGAGAAAATAATAGGATTAGAAATGATTAAATATGTAACTTCAGTCTTGATAAATAACATGAGCTTTTATGTGCTTCTTGGTTATCCACTAAAGATTGTTGAACATTTTCAAGATTATCATTACACTTGAAATCAAGTTAAAGCAGCATGAAATCTACCACTTGAAAGGGATTACAGTAATAGTAAAACCTGGAAAATGAGTTTGTATGAGATTCTTCTATAGTCATATTTCAAATAATTAACATTTCACAGGGACAAAACAATATTTTGAACACAAGGACAACAGACTCATAAGCTTACATTCCAGGTTTCATTTCAAGTTTGACCGTGTATGTCCCGGGATGACAGCATTCAGAAAAAGTTACCAAGTTGATATTAAAAAAACAAACAAAAAAAAAGCAAATTCAGCATCTTCTATGGGTCAAACCACAATCTCACAATAACAAAGGTCAGTTGTCTCCCATTTTTTAAGTCTCACACCCACATTTATTTTGATGACAGAGTAACATATAGCTGACTGTGGAGTACTATTGGCAAGTTCTTAAGTACCAACTCTTCATCTTGGCTCAGCTGAAATGCGGAGTTACCAGTAGAAACGCAGATCACACTGGTAGCTCCCAGTTCATTTTTTTCTGAAGTTTAATACACAATGGCAATGGCAAATTTTATATTCCTGATGAAAATGTGAAGCAGAAATGTCAAGCAACATGGATCAATAATTTGAGCAGCCCCACATGTGAACAGAACTCCATGGCAAACTGTAGCTCCTCAGCACAGAATAAAAGTTTATATTACTTGGTTCCTAGAAAAAAATTCAGAGACTTTTTTTCTTAAATGTGCACATGAATGGCAGTATCATACATTTTCATCTAATATGAGTATTTTTCTCTATGTGAAAGAATTCTTTCATAGACCTTAGTCCTTCTAAAACAAAACCACTTCAATTGCAAACTAAGAAAACCCTAAGAATGCAAATAGAAATGTGGCAACTTACTCACCTGCATTGGAGCCTGTCAAGTTGTAACGTGCATTCAGCTTTTTAATGATATTTTCATGGATCTGATACCAGTCACTCTCTGTGTTGCACCTAGAAAAATGATAACTTTCTTAACTCTGAAATAGGAACACAAGTTTTTCAGACTGGCTTCACCATATATCTCTAAACAAATCCTGGTTTGTTCACGAAACTAATAATGCAATAGGAGCTAATGAAGTCCCATGAAACTGCCCATCTCAATGGAAAGGGTAAGAGTGCTCTTACCATTTGAGAAAGGCACCATGGAAATAACTGCTTGGTGTGGCAAAGGGTGGGAGAAAGATATAAGCAATTATGCTCAGGAACTCAGCCGTGACCAAGTTCATCATCAGTATAGATCTATCCTTCAGCACTAAACCACACAGAAATCTATCTTGTGACACTCAAGAAGAGACACATGACTCAGAGCCAGTCTTAGAAGACAGAAAAATCTGTGCTGTATGCTTCAAAGTTATTTAAAACAGGATGTGATCTTCAGGAGGTAGTCAGTGAAAGAACAAATTTAGAAAACAGTTGCTTTTCCATAAGGAAAAACTGACCACGTTCTAATAATCACTTTCCATGGTTTAGACTGGAGTTAGTCTTAGCATCAAATCTGATTTTGAGCAATGTTTCTTCTTCCATCGCTTTTGTTATTTTAAAACAAATAGGCAAGATTAAAAAAACCAAAACAACAGAATAGGCAGACAAATCTAACAATTTGTTAACCAACAGCAAACACTTATTTAACATCCTGGGAGTCTAAATAAGAGCCAGCCCACATGTCCACTGTCACACTAAATTGTTTTTCTGCAGCACTGATTCCAGCATCTCTAATTCAGCACAGAGGGATACAGAGGAGAGGAGAAAGGCTGCCTGAAAGACTTCCATGCCTTCAAGATTTGAGTGGTAATTTCCTCATATGCAGGACAGTATGTGTCTCATAGACCATTTATGTACTTAGAACAGACTACTCAACAAAACGATTCCTACTATAATGTCCAAGATCAGCAGGAAATTACATGCACTGTGTTGATACAGCAAGAAAATTGACCTTTCTTCCAATTACTATCAGTCAAAATCCACTATTTAATCAACCACTCATTTTAAAATCTATTTTTGATTTTTCATTCTCCAGCACTAACTGCCTTTTACACTTTTGTTATTCCCATCATCCAATTGCTTCATTTCACAAAAAGATACTCTGCCTGCTCTTTTTGTAGTTATGAAGTACTTCCACTAGCTGCCTAGGCAGCACAAGGCGTTTAAACAAGTCCTAAAAGCACTTCATATTGCCATAAAAAGAGAGCTCCAGAAACTCTTACAAGGATGTGAAAAATCCTGAAACATACACAAATATCTAAAAGGATGTAACCTTTATCTTTAATATTATCACACTTTACGAACACATCTGTAGAACTAGCCGAAATTTCCAAACTGTGACAAAAAAAAAATTAGCTACTACACTTTCTGGAACAGAAAGGAGCTACAGCTATTTACTTGCACTGCATTTAACACCACTGCTTCTGATGCAAACTGACTCAAAGATACTTCTACAAATTAATAAAAAAGCATTCCTTACATGTATACTTTTAAGACGAGGTCATCCTTTGAATCTCCTGCCAGCAAATCTGCAATACTGAGCACTGCACAGCCAAAGGGCCGTCTATATTGTACGTTGCAGGCATTTTTCTTTTCTCCAGCTCCCATTCGTCCTGCCAAACAAAATACATATTTGATGCATTATCCATGGAACTGTCTCTCTTAAAACCACAGAAGGGAGGCAGAGAGCAATCCAGTTCTGTATGGTGACAGATCTGAGTGGACGATGCCAAGTGTCCTCATCGCGAATCTGGTCCATCTTCATAGTACATCAGGATAACAAATGGTACAGGAAGTCCACTAAATAAGTGGTGATCTTGAAAGGTCTCAGACCAGAGGTACTGCTCACCCTCTCATGACCTCCACTCAACAAACAACGTTTTCTGATACCCAGTGACAGCACACTCATGACACCACCCAATTAAAATTTAGAGTTTAGACATGACAGTGTTCAATGTTTGCTGTCCAGTAAGAATTATTTTACTGTGGTTGCTGCTACCCGTGATTTTTATGAGGTGTTGCGATTGAGCCATTACAATTTAGTAATCAAATGCTGCTTCTGAATAGGCAACTGGCTAGCAAGGGGATAATCGACCAGCTGCAGAAAAATCAAGTAGAGATGAAACATGGAGAGGAAAGATGACAAAGGGCAGAAGAACAATTTGTGATAAGGAAGGCGGCAGCCAAGGAAAAGAGATTTGAAGCAAAATATTTTTCCTAGCCTTTTCTATTTTTTTTAAATACAATTGATCAATATTCTCACTGTGTTCCTGGCATTTGAAACTGCCCTCTTTCTAGCCATTTTATTCAGTTGTGCACTGGCAGCTATGTATCTTTCCCACCAAGTCTTAATTTCTGACAAGAAAAGCCTATGGTTGGAGTTGCTGCAGGGCAATGCCTCCTCCAAATATTCCTATGCTTCACAGCAGCTAGAAGAGTAATTGTTCCTTTTCACACCATGCAGCATATAAATCTTATTTTAACTTTTTAATATTTCAGTGGTTCATTTATAAACTTGACTGAGAATATATTTGAAAACTATACAATAGGAAAAATTCTACTCCTTATGCTTCTTTAAAACATTTATTCTTACCAAATATACTTACATCAGAGTTTACCATATCTTTTCCAAATCCTTGCCAATAAAACCAAACCACAATATTTTGATATTCTGATGAAACACTAAAACAGCATGAAAATGCAAGGCAAAATTATTCCTCAAAGCTGTAAAATAGTGTTTACTTTGTAAGAAGTTGTTTCTGAACTCAGCACAAGTTAGAGCGACTATATTTCAAACCAAAATATCTTTCAAAAATAGGATGAAAAGTTATATTTAGTACTGCACTGATGCAACTACAGAGACAGTTTACAAAGAAAACAATATATCTAAGAGGTCAGAAGCAGACCTGAAGATTATTGTTTCACATCAGTACAGCCCAGAGGATAACTTCTTAAAATAAATACCTAACACAAACATACACTTCTCTTCCACTTTGTTCTAGAGGACTCAATATCTGTCTATAGCATCAGGGACTAAAATTATTATGAGATTTTCTCCACTTCCTTCCCTCTCCCCCTTTTTAAAGGGGTCAGGGAGAAGACAAAATTCATCTGAACAATTTCAGATATACATCAGATATTATATACTAATTAAGTACATTGAATTTCAAGGCAAGTCTTTCTGCGAACAAAGGATGCTTGAAATTACTCTCTTTGGAACAAGAATGGACTCCCCAATGACAGCTCCATCATTTCATATGTTCATATTTGACACTTTCATTTTGTTTTGTGATAGTAAGAAAATATCCTGCGTCTAAACTCAGTTAGCAGTACACTTGAAAAATAACACAAAATAATGCTGAGAAATCCAAAGCAATTCTTCCATCAAAAACCAGGCTTTTTTTTCTCCAAAAATTTATTCAAAGACCTAGCTAATCTAACAAATCCCAAAGCTGACCCCAGGCAGTTTTCTTTTATTTACTGTCATATGTCTAACAAATGTAAGATTTCTACTCACAGATAATTATACCTACCTATTCGGATAATGTGCACAGTGATATAGATGTCCTTCCTGAGTTCACTGCTACCCAAATCCTGCACAAGATCAGAACCTCATTATTTCTGACTCCTGATTAAAATGTGACATTTAAAGAGATCTTTACGCACTGCTTTCACTGCCAGTGAAAGTGATAAATGAACAGTGAGTTCATTTATACAGCATTAACAAATTATCCCTTTAACACTTTAAATTGGCGGTCATGCATGCAAAATGTCCTGAAATATCACGGGCTAGAATATGCTGTAATGCAGCAAAATCAGTGGGAGGACACAGGAGACTCGTTGTGTGCCTTGAACAGCAGCGATGCATTTTGCATCTAATATTCTGAAAGTACAGAGTGTGCTGCACAAACAATGCTTTGGTTGTAAAAAGCACAAGGAAGAAAACTAACTGGTCTTTGTTGCACGGAGAAAGACTGGTACGTATGCCCACGTGGAAGTTTAGATGAGTGTCCACGTATTGCCAGAAAATATTGAAGTTGGGAGTTCAGCAATACACTTCAACCAGCCCTTAGAGTTGATGTTCATAACAAAGTAAAAGCTTAGGCAGCAGTTCTGAGTCAACCACAGAATTACAATTTAATCCAACTTCTATTTTCAATACCCAGTACAACAAAGACTGAGAATAGGAAGAACTCACCACAAAGAGAGAACAGTGTCTTTCAGGCTTTTCTGGACATTTTGGCAAACCATTTCTATTCAGTCTTAAAAAAAATCTTTCACTGTAAGAAAACAAATATGACAGATATGTTGAATAACACTACAGCAAAGTAGATCTCATTTTCATCTTATTTCCAGATGCAACCTTCCTTCAAGATATAAAAGAATGAAATAATTTCTTTCTAAAAGTCTCAGCTGTATCAGTAAAAACAACAGAGAGACTAGTGAAAGGTGGTGATTTACTTAATCATCTAAAAAAATTACAAAAAAATCAATACAAAATAGAAGACTGATTGTCATTTGGAAGAATGATATTGTATACGTAGTAAACAGAAAAACACAAGCAATAAAACCCATTTATCCTAGAACTGAAATTAGATGTGTAGTATGTTGGTATTGATTCTTGCTAAACAAATGTCAACATTGCCATGCTTGTATTCAACCAATATCCTTCTTCATAGAAAGGAAGATGATCCTAGGGGGTATTTTTCCTACTTAACTGTATCAAAATCTCTCACTAGACTACACTGATTTTAGCAGTTTTGTAAGAGTTTTGGAAGTTCCAGCAGGGCAAATTTCAAATTCGGAATTCTGATTTGCAATCTGCTGTGGGATGTTAAATGCTGCAGCTGATATAAGTACTATCACTAGTGAGGAGATGCAGAGAACTCTTATTTTGGAATAGAAATTACTTTTTTAAACATTCCTATTTGACAGTAGGTCCATTACGAATAATCTCTGAGCAAACTTGGCAATTCATGCATGGGAAGTTTATGGAAAAAAAACAAAACAAAACAAAAAACAACCAACACCCCACCCAACTTTCCATGCTTTGGATAATCTTCTCCAAGATACAGACTCATAGGAAATGTAACCATCATATTTCTGCAGTGAGAGATGTGGAAGATGGGAAAAGCAAGGAAGTCAGAAGTGTTACGTACGTTTCTCTTCACCCTCTCACCCCCAGCTGGCCAGACATTTCAGTCTGGATGCCCTGTAATGTTCAAATCAGAGACAAAATTTCCAAAGTGCAGCTAGGTTTTTTCTCAGCTGTATCCACCTCTTCTGCTTTTCCCAGAGGCTAAACATGGTTTACCACTGTTCTGTACCATCCACAGCTTTTCAAAATGCAGCTGGAAAATCACTAGGAATATGTTGGATAAGATCCAACTCAATAGAGACTAATTAAATCTTTATTGCACCAGCATTTGCCTTGTAGAAAACCTACATTGATCATCCACAGAATCAGTCATTCACATCGAAAGGGACCTCAAAAGGCCTCCAAGTCCAACCTCCTGCTCAAAGCAGGGTCAGCTATAAGGTCAGATTCACTTGCTCAGGGCTTTAGCCAGTCAGGTCTTGAAAACCTTCAGTTATGGAGACCACACACACTCTGGAAAACCCAGTCCAGTGTCTGACTGGTCTCAATTTTTTCTTTATATCCAGGTGGACCTTCTCTTGTTTCAATTTATATCCCTTGTCTCTCATTGTCCCACCATGCACCACTGATGTTATTGATCTTGTAGGTACAGGTAGGTGACTTAGCTCCCCTCGAAACCGCTTCTTCTCCAGCCTGAACAAGCCCCACTGCCTCAGCCTGACCTCCCAGGGCAGGAGGTCCTGCCCAGAAACAAACGTGAAGCCTTCTGCTGAACTCACTTCAGTTCTTTAATATCGGTCTTGTACTGGAGGACCCAAAACTGGCATGGTCTAGCCAATGCTGAGCAGGGGATGATCGCTTCCCTTAAGCAACTGGCTATGTTCTTGTTAACACAGCCCAGGATGCTGTTACACTCAAGAGCACATTTCTTAAGAGCTAAGTCTGGAGAATGCTTTATTTTTTTTATGTGCCAGCTATCTAGGCCAAACCTACAAACACCTAAAATTTTTATTGTCATTATTTGAAAATATTTGTGCAATCCTCAGCTATGCAGCTTTTTTATCAGACAGCATAAAAGGCAGAACCTAAGAATAGTAGAGTTGAACTCAAATACCTCAAAGTGCATGAAAATGCTATTTTCTCGGAAACATTCATGTTTTATGATACAGCCAACTTCCGCAGCTTGGGTCTCCATGGAAACTTTAAAATTCAGTTTTAAAGACTGTTTATGTGAGTATATTTTTACAGAGAAACAAGCTGGTATTTTGCTGTTGATTTAAAAATGGTTTTCAAAATAATTCTGCCCTTTCATTTAGATTTAGCTCATTTGCAATACTGGAAAATACAGTAAAAACAGTGCAGAGCTTTGTTTATAGGTCTCACACAAAGTTATTGTACATTGAACAAGAATTATTATTTAAATTGCTAAAGCTTTAGGACCGTATTATGTTGGGCACCATGCAAAACTGAATAAAAAGAAAAAAGTCTCTGTTCCAGCAGTAACAATACAGCTTCTGTGCACTGAAGCCTGCAGTGCATTGGTATGCGTCAATACAAATTCGGCCAATACAAGGTGATTCTGAATTTCACCACCTTATCTTCTGTAGAACTATTTAAAAGTAATAGGTACATACACACCACATTTCACTACATTTTTTTTTGTCTTTAAAGCGACCACTAGACATGTTGGTTCAGAGAAAAATACCATTCAACACGAAACTGTCTTGCTGTGCATAAGCTATCTTCATAGTTTACCTATGAATTGGTAAATACTGAATTTAACTGGGAATGTATTCTATATTTACTGAAGCTTACATGCTGCAGAAACAAAGGCACATCTTTTGAAAGCTTCCTACTCACTATCCACTACCATATGAAATTTTCAAGCTCTGCTTATACTCACAGACCATGACATTATGATTCACAACACAATTAAAAGCCAAGGACTTTTGTCATGCCACAAAGAAATGCACTGATTGCAACAGACACATAATGGTTATGCAGATCTAATTTCCTCATTTGAATTTGAAATTTTGACTGAAGTATAGGACCCAGTGGCGATGAAAAAGTAAACCAAAACCAACAAATAAATAAAAATAAAATCTTAATCCTTGTTCGGTGCTTTGATAATTTTATTTTTTTTGCTTGAAACATATCACAGCACCAGTTACAGTTCAAATTAGAATAGTTATCTTTGAACATTACCAGGGAGCAAATGCAAGCAGTTAGACTTGTAAGATTATGAGAAAAAAAAATGGCAATGTGTACATGTAAGTACAGAGAGCATGTGCATTTATATACCATTTCAAAGGATTTCTATGGAGACAAACAAGTTAGAAAACGGTTGAGGAAAGTAAACAGCCTTCCTAAAACAAAATAAGAGACAGAATTCCCAAGATCTGAAAGCTTGTCTTCAAAGAGCAGCAAAAACTCCAGAGGGTTAAATGTAGGGCTAGTATCTTACTGCACAGCAGTTTTCTCAGCAGTTACATATACATATATACAGCAAATGCACACAGCAGTACCCCAAAGCAGAAATACCTTTCCTTTGTATTAAGATGATTTGATTCTAGTTTAGACAGCGATGAATTTTTTATGAACACCAATCTCGCCACTTAAACATGCCGTACTCATTTAAACTCTGCTGTCTTCCCACTAAAAATGAGGAAATAACTAATGCTGGAAAGATTAATTTAAGAAGGTCAACAAGGGATTTTTGTACTGTAACTTCATGTGTATTAGCAAAGTAACAATGTGTTCCAAATCTGCAGGCTTAACGCATGCATTTAAAAGAAACATGGCCACAAACTGTTCTATTTTCATAAGTGACCCCTATTTCCTTAGTATTAGCAGGAAAATGTTACGAGTCACATGTTACCAGTCTAGACAGATTGCTTGTTTAATGATTTATAAACTCACTATCAAAAAAACAACCAGCCAGATTTATACCACATGGCATATTCTTGTGGTAAAGCTATGTCATCAAACAGCCATAGTTCTCGATATAGCTTCACTTTCAGACATCTTTATAAATGCTCTCTACTTAAATATAGGTTACAGTGATTTCTAAAGCAAATAATGAGAGACAGTAAGGGAATACTACCATGTAATTCACCCGCTCAATTTTATCACATTCCAGAACACCGTTAATGGACGCTTATTAAGAACCTGAATCTGAATTGATTTAACTTACAGCTAAAGGCTCATTGACTTCATAAAACCAAGATCAGACACAAGATGTTACCCTCATACTTAGTGGTGAAATGCAAAGGAATGTGGTACAACATTTCATAAGTTACTGAAAATAAAGCCTTAAAAGTATATTCTTAATCAGAGAATAACTGAATGATAAATGTGCCAACATGACATAGCAGTACAAGCTGTTCCACAGTAAGTCAGCCCCTGTGTTTTATCTCTGTCATGCACTTTACGAAAACCACACACAAATTTCTAACTGTAAAATAAGTAGCAGTGAGCGAAGGGGGAGAGAAAAGGAAGAATGAGTACTACAAAAATAAGATTTTGGCCAATTTTCCTGCTGACAACATGGGGGAAGAAGAAGAAAAACATTTTCAAACACTAGCTTTATGCTGTGGAGCCCAATTTCCCTTGGTTAGCTGTACAGCTAACAAGGAAAAAAGGAAAAGGGAAAGCGAAAAGGGACATGGGAGGGAAAAAACATACAAATGTAGCTAAATCAAGCTCCTGGTCTCACCTTCTATCTCTTTATTAACTGAAGACAGTCTTGAGAAATTCATTTTTGTCAACACAGCCTACATTATTTTAGATATTTACAGCTGTATTTTAACTGAAAGGTGGCATGACACACTTCTTGAATAGAGTTAGGAAGCAGTAATTTTAAACTATTTTTTGTGAGGTACCAAGAGTGAAAGGAAGACGGTACAGTTTTAAAAGACAGACAGCATACTGGAATCTATCAGCAGGTATTTACAACTAAAGAAACAACATACACCAGAAGCTGGAGCACTCACTAACAGTGAGCTTAGTCTGCCACCACGGATAAACATTTTGCAGCACAGCATTATCAGTGCAGAGACCTACAGATCCTTTAAGCTGAATTACAGTCTTGATTATTATCCTAGCCACTGTCTGAGGTTAACAGCATGGATACAAAGAGATTTGCTGTATCTTTCCCCATTGAAGAGAGCAAGAGGAACCGGTAAAAATTAAGGGAAACAAGAGCATTTAAGGAAATTCCCCTCCCTCCAACAACACCTGGGCTCCTATGTATTCATCACCATTTGGGAATTAACAAACAGCAAGTCTGTATTTTTGTGCTGACCCTAACATGCCTTTTGACGGTAACCAGTGCAACTGCAATGTGTTCTCAGCAAGATGGTCTGTAAACCCACCAGAATACCACTGGTGTTGAATATATCTCATCATTACCTAAATCTGTCACAAATATGTCATGGCTGGCACACATACCCCTATTCTAACACTGCATTCATTTCTGAATGTAACTAATTGTTTAAGCTCCACCAGCTAAGAGTGGAGACAGGTCACCTCTTGCAGTGCTTTCATCATTGCCATTAAAAACAATTGTTTCTCCTGTTACTTTTCAATTTTTACAATACAATCAGTAAGAGGGTTATTTGTTAATGCATATGAGACACCTAATCGATACCACAGGTTCCTCTTGCTTGGGTTGGTTTATCTGCTTTAAAAAAGCATCTATCTACACAAGATGAGACCAAAGGTCTATATAAGCTAGCACCCTTACTCCAGTCACAGCAAGTAGATGTTTGAGAGAATCTTTAAAGAGTAGATAAGTAGGTACATTTGTTTCACTAAATATGGGTATTCATGAGAGGAACTGAGCTACATCATGAAATACAACTAATTTCTAACACACCCTCACACCTGGGAATATCACATCTGTACATGTTGTTTTGAGGGCATAAATATATGACTAAAACCAGGCTCTGTCTCCCAGTAAAATACAAACCCCAACCCTTTCAAAAGCATTTTCTTGCTAGACTACACTCATCCCTTTTTTTAGAAACTCATTCCTACCATATCTACCTCATCTTACTTATCCACAAACACAGTTATTTTGCTGCAAAGTCACATGCAGCAGCTCCCGTACAACTGCTGAATAGGACAGTCTGGGCAGTCACACCAATGCAAATAGGCTTGCTGAACTGCCAACTCCTCAAAAAATACTTGGAACACTAGCCTAAAGTAAAATGTTATTCTCTTGCAATTCAAGAATGTTCAGTACTTACAGAGCAATTTATTCAAAAATGTCTCATTAATAACAGCAAATTACACAGCATTGCACAAAGTCAGATTAAATGAATGATTTGTAAACAGAAGTGTTATTAAAACACCTAGAACCTCTTAAAGCCATGATGAACCCTTCTGATCACCTGGCAATGAAGGGCAATATAAATCTGTACAAAAGACATTTACTACAGAAACTACCACAAGGCCAAAACATTTGGCAGGAGGATGCAGCTGTGCCAAACATTCCTTTCATACACATTCCTCCCACTGCATAAATCATATCTGCTTATACCATTGTTGTTGATGAGTACGTAAAACTGAGCTACCAAAAAAATTACTCACTTGTGAGGAATAAATAAAATGTATTTTTTTTTTCTATTGATATACAAAAACTAAAAAAAAAAATGAAAAATTTAATATATAGGTACAAGGGACAAAGAGGACAGAAATCTTTGTAAGATACCAACCCAATGATTCTGAAATTTCTCATTGGTCATGGTATGTTCCTGTAAAGAGTTTCTAGATCAGAACAGTTTTCAGGTCAAAACCAGACTCAGGGGAAAAAAGAAAAAAAAAATCCTCCTCACACCTTAAGGTAAGTAGCCTGAATACTCATGGAGTACCTAAGAGGCTCAAGTTCCAATGTTTGATTATTGTACATTGAGTACTTTATAGATCAACCTATTAGCTACAGCAAGTGTGTCTTTTACTCTTTCAGAACCGTTTTGCTTTTCAAAACAACAAATGAAAACGTAATTTATAGGGCACACTGACTGGACCAGCACTTTAGTGTTTTTATCTCTGATGTGGAAGAACTCCATAGCAGGCAGCTCAAGACAGTCTTCTCAAGCGAGAAGTATTATTCGCTTGTGGCACTTCCCTCACATTTCCAGTCTGACTGGGGACAAGGAACAACTTTTTGCTAATCTCCTGACGACTCCTACTCCAGAATTTCTCCTTGTCTAGGATCCAAGCAGAGGAGAAGCCCTATGACTTCTACTACTTCACTACTCCTGCCAAGAAAAGGCTGACAGGCTCTATATGTCCTGACTATATTCTTCCATGTAGGAATCCTTCTGCTTACAATGAATAACTGGAAAAAATGAGGCACATTATCTAAAGGGAAGCTTTTGAAGTTTCTGGAACTTCAGGCTTCTCTTTTAAGCTGCTTTTTATAACCCTGTATTTACTTCCAATTACAATCACGCCAAATACATTCTTGTCCCCAAGGATGAATTACCAGGTGTCTTAAAGTCAATAATTAAATAATTAAGCCTGCTTATATATTGAGAGTGTGTGTGTGTATATATATATAACAATATGAAGGATGACAAAAATTTCAAAAATATCAGCAACCATTCACAAATGTGCATACCAAGTTACCCATCTAAAGAGGTACTTTTATTCCAAATGCATAAAGGATTGTTAATAGAGCAGTACTTTCTTGCCAAAGTGACCTTTACGTTTCCTACGAGGTGTTTCAACCCTCCTGCTAAAATCAGGCACACCTCCTGAATAAGCAGGAAGTAAATAAAACCAGGCTGGTTTTGTTTTATCTTGTTTCTGAGGAGAAATCAAATGTGGAGAACTTTAAGAGTCTGCTAGCCAGAAAAAACAAGATGCTTCATCTCTCCTACATCTATGAGGTATAGATATATATGCATTGATTTTGTGTAATTTGCTGTAGCACAGTTTTAATACTGTGCAAGATGAGATATTTTTGCGCACACTGCACAGGAAATTGAAAATAACACTGAGCTACCCTACGCTGTGATCCAGTAAAAGTGCAGATTATGCTTTTGTGGAAATATTATAAAGGAAAAGTAGCCCTGAGCAACTTCATTGCTTCTGGTTCCCATGGGTTTTTGCCTCTACCAGAAAACCTGCTAGCTCCTTTAGCTCAAATCCCTGCCCTCTATAACAGGCACATTTTCATGAAGAAAATCAGTATCCAAGACTACTTCAAGACAAAAAGCATCGACGGATAATGTGGAGGTAACCCAGTAACAATTTCCAAGGAAAAGTATTAATGAAGTGAAGGTTACACGTCTTAAAAAATAGTATTTTAAGGGGGAAGGCAGAGTAGTGATAGAGTAAAAATTATAAGGAACACCTAGACTGCATGTGGCATATGATATGGCATTGTACTAAGCACGCTTTCATGTACATACATTTTTTCTTTACGAAAATTCTATGTTGCTGAAAAACTACAACAAAGTCCACTCTGAATTTTGCCTCTCTAGTCAGTGTTCACTCCTCACAGAAAATCTGTGCTATTGGGACTGGGTAACTTAGTCTGAGATACAGCTAAAACATATCCTTAAACAACTGGAAAAAGAACAGACACACTTTTTTCCCCAGAATGACATTAATTCTCATAGACAATGGTAGAAACAAACCCCTCTCTTTATGCAGAGTTATTTATTAAAAAAGACTGAATTTCCATGACATTCAGAAACAAAAATTATATATTGAACAATCAGATATTGTACATACAGGAGCAGAAAATCTGAGTATCAACTAGTGTGCATGCATGTATGCACATATATAATTTTTTTTCTCACTTTCTTGCCAGCTTTTGTATTTGAAATACATTGCACCATCTAAAATGATTTCCAAATCTGGTTTTAAAGCACCCTCCCAACCATTTCACAAACCTAATTTGTTCTTTTCTTTAATGTTAGACTAAAATGAAGAATCAAGTGTTTGGAAAGAACATGGAAAGGAACAATAGACGCACACATTGTATACAAAAAAAAGTCCAAAATAGCATCTCTAGCATGAAACACTTGCACAATAAGCATGCTATGAAAAGAACCATAAAGAAATTGAAATTAATTAGCAGCTGTCTCTGAACTGAAACTTCTTGACCAACTTGATAAAAGTCTATAATGAAATGATCGGTCTGGTAGATGAGATGAGCAGTGGGTAGTGTCTACCTGGACTTCAGTATGTCCTTTGACACTGTCTCCCATATGATCCTCATAGACAAGCTACTGATGTATGGGCTGGATGAGCAGACAGCAATGTGACTGGAAAACTGGCTGAGTGGCAGGGCCCAGAGGGTGATGGTCAGTGGCACAAAGTCTAGCCAGAGACCAGTAACTAGCAGTGTACCCCAGGGGTCAATACTGGGTCCAGTCCTGTTTAACATCTTCATTAATAACCTGGATGATGGGGCAGAGTGTACTCTCAGCAGGTTTGCTGATAACACAAAACTGGGAGAAGTGCCTGATACGCCAGAGGGTTGGGCTGCTATCCAGAGGGATCTCAACAGGCTGGACAAACGGGCTGACAGAAACCTCCTGAGGTTCAACCAGGGGATGCACAAAGTCCTACAGGAGGAACAATCCCATGCACCAGTACGTAGTGGGGGCTATCCAGCTGGAATGCAGCTTGGCAGAATAGGACCTGGGGGTCCTGGTGGACACCAAGTTGACCATGAGCCAGCAATATGCCCTTGAGGCAAAGGAGGCCAAGGGTATCCTGGGCTGCATTAGGCAAAGTATTGCCAGCAGGTTGAGGGAGGTGCTCCTTCTCCCCTCTAGTCAGCGCTGGTTATGCCACACCTGGAGTACTGTGTCCCATTCTGGGCTCCCCAGTACAAAGGAGACATGAACATACCGGAGAGAGTCCAAGAAGGGCCGTGAAGATGATTAAAGGACTGGAGGAAAAGGCTGGGAGAGCTGGGACTGTTTAGCTGGAGAATAGAAGGCAATTAGCAATAGTCAGTTGTGTAAACTTTATTAGGAGGGATGATTACAAGTCAAGTTCTTTGAGCTGTGCTAGAACAGAGCAGATCTCAGGTTTGAAGATGCTGACAGAGGTTGCAAAAAAATGCCTTTAAGCATTCTCTTACTATACTAAAATCCTCTATGATTTTCACAAAATAAGAGGGGAGGGTAGTATTTGTTTCTTAGAGGGAGAAAAACTGACATTATGGCTTTTTCCTGCAAAAAGGAAAAAAAACCCTTAGAACACAAAGTAGTAAATATTTTGACAAAGAAAATGTGGATTTCAGCTTTTGGCAAGTGATTTAACAGATTTAAATTAACAGCAGAAGTGAAAGAAGAAAGGCATAAGAAGATTGATGATGCATATGAATGTCACTAAAAAGGTGATGTTGAAAGTATAACAAAGGAAGGGTAATCTTACTCTTTGATATGGTCAGAAGTTTACACAATCATTAAGCATATAATCAAAAGCTCATGAAATAGAAAATGCAGTTTGCTTTCACTGGCCTTGGATAAACAGCCTATTCCTCTTTGTGCTGCTTAAGAAGCTGTGCTCATTTGAGGGCAATATGATAGTTACAAACAAGGTTGTTCAAGGTGACAGGAAAAGGAGGATTAGCATGCCAACTTATCTCTGCTCCTCACACAGATGGGGCCCGAGGCATCAATCATTTGTGATAAGACGTTCATATCATATTGACACAGACACAAAACGTGTATCAATGAAAGAAAACCTTACCGCACTCCATCTTTCTGAAGTGTTGCCTTGAAATTGTCCTATTAATAGTATTGCTATTTGGAAGAAATTATAACATTAAGAAAATGGTTTAGAAAAGACACTGCTACACAAGAACTGTGTGCCACATTGCAGATTTAAGAAAAATAATTTCCACAGCAATACGTTGGCATAACACAGAGGCAGGAACTACATAAATGTAAAGGTCAGCAAAGCAACTGGGACTTTGGGCAGGAGATGATGCAGCATTCTTATGCATACTCATCAATGCCAAGAACAGGGTCCGCAGTCTGAATTGAACAAATGTAGGCAGCAGGCTTAATACCCTCCATTCCCTTTTTTGTAATACACTGCCCAATGTTGTTGGTGTTTTCAAAATTCTCTTGACAAAAACAGGCAAGATCTCTGGATAGCAATGTGCTACAAATATAAGTACAGTTTTACAGTATCTACACTGGAAAGATAGGTATTTCAGAGGACATTGGGATATTTGATTTTTTTTAACCCAGTCATATGGTGAATATTTTCTTTGGCTTTTTTTTTGTTTTGTTTTGTTTTTTGTAACAGCAAAGAAATAAATAAAGGAAGAAATAAAGTTAACAGTCTCCATGAATAATGCACATGGTCTGGAAAACAGCTAAGCTGTTACTTTGTCCCTTGCAACTTGTTAAACTGATTCTATTAAAAGCTGATAAGTGAGATTTTCCCAGGATCTGATAAAAAAAAAAATCAATATAATTTTGATTAAAGGATTGGTGTTAGAGCTCCAGTGTAAATGGGCCCTCTGGCTACACTAAGGTCATCACTGCTGCAACAAACTGCTGTGTTGGGTAAGTGATATGAGTACATGTGGAGGAAAAGCACATACTATCATCAGATGTCTTTTATTTCTCCAAAAATCTGCCACTACAAAACTGGTAACTGCATAATCTTTTGAATTACATACTACGGGCTTTGTAAGTGTGATCAAACTGCAGGAAGAGAGGTTCATTTCATTAACTTTTGTGCTGGTAAGAGAAGATCCCCCCAAAGCAAACAATCATTGCCACACTCTTCAGTATTCTAAATGTTGGGAAGCTAAGCATCTTATTCCAACTTTACAGAACAGAAGCTACTGATAATTTCTTAGGAATAGAAAAACTTCACAAATCTCATAAATGACCACACATTACAATTTATTTATAAAGCAGCTAATAAAGAGCATCAGAACATGGGGTACTTGCACTCTGCTGAAATGTTGAAAACACACATTTCCAGTCTTCCTTTGGAGGTCTAACAATGTCCTACCTTTTACCTAAAGTTTAAACTTAGGTTTTTTTTCTTGTAAGTGCATCTCACATTAAATCAACTGCATTCAGGTGTCTATAATCCCTTTTAATGCTGAAATTGTTTTTGTAATGTGATTGTAATGGCAAAAAAAAAAATCAGTTAAGTCCCAAAGTAAAAAATTACATAAGTAAAGCCAAGTGACTCCATGTTTTACAGGATTTTCCCCTGTTCAAACTATGATCCTGTAATGCCCATCTTACACTGTTTTATGATCTACATGATTGGGTTAGTTTGAATTAGGTGTTCGCTTTTGAACAAAATCTTCTGATTGTCTCCACCTTTTGATTCACAACCCAGAATAGCCTAAGATAGTGAACTGGATTTCTTCTGCATAAAACTAAACTGGAACATATATTCTTGCCACTCAGTTCACACAACCACAGAGTTAGTCCAAAGTCAAATCCTTGAAACATTTACACGTTAACATTGGGCTTACCATGAACTGCTGCTCTACAAATCCACTCCTACTGGCTGGCACTACTTGAAGTAGACAGCAGCATTACACTTTCAAACTGTTCGTCTAGTTATAACAAAATTAGATGACAAAAACAAACCATCAAAGCTCAGTACTAAATTGTAAGTCCTTCTGATTCTGCTGTTCTCAAGCATTTGTTGAGCATGCCAGATTCAAGGAACAGATTTTATAAAAGCATTTCTTAACAACACTAATTAACACCGTCTGGACTCTCAATAGATCTAGACAGAGTATGTTTGAGATAATATACTTTAGAAACAGACTAAGATACTGTAGAACTCAAGTAGCCAGTAAAAGCTCATCAGTGGCCAGGAAAACCGGACTGAACTGAAAGACAAAAAAGCCTTGAGAGAAGATGTGATCATGGACCTCTTTAATTTTCCAAATACAGTAACAACACTACTCTACAACTGTGTATGCTAAAAATTTTGCGTTAGGATTCGAATAGTATAAGTACATCTACAAATTAAAGTGTCATCAAGATAGCTTTTTAAAACTTTCTTAAAGAACAAAAAACCGAAGAACAAACAGGGCTTGCTCCTTTAACAGAAATAAGAGAGGAAGAGGAATGCAAGGTTAGAAGATGCAATAGCGCATAAAACAAAGAATTTTACTGGGACAAGCCTTATGGCTGTACCATGTTAAAGCAGTGCCATTTGCACACTTGCTCTAAGCCACTCAGGGGTTGCTACTGTTCTAAGAAAGAAAACTGCAAAGCAGAAAGAGGAGAAGGCAAATGGAACAAGATACAAGAACCCACCAGGGAAAACTGTAGGAATCATCAGGGGCTGACTTCAGCTGTTTACTGTTAATTTAAGTCATAGCAAAAATTATTCCTAGCAGCAAGTTTAGCTAGAAAATATGGATATATACATATGCATACACAGTCAAGTGAAATTAGTATGCACCAATTAAGTAGAAAATTAATGACTTGCAACTGTAGTCTTAATGCATCAAGTGCATAAGCAAGTCATCATTCAGATTTAAATACTTGACTTAAATACTGACAGTTTTCTTGCTTCCATACAGGAAGTAGAATATTCATGTCCCAAAAAAACCTTTTAAAGTGTGAAGACACACATTAGACAATTATGTCAATATAGAAACAGTCTGCAAAGTAATATTATTATTACTGTTTATTAACAGCAATAAAAGTCATAAATAAACCTCTATTTTATTATTACATATACTTTAATAGAACAGAACTGATGTTATTGTAGACACCAACACAATTAGAAACAGTTATTTTTAATAGCAATTTCCAGCAATGAAAAAAGCCTGGAAAAAAGTATAGTTCCATATAGTTCCCAAACAAATGGCAAGTGATCACAAAAGAACATTTATCTCTAGCTTACTAAAGCTGACAGCAAAAATCCCTGTTGCCCAAAGTGGACACTGATCACACTAAGTTAGGTGCAAGTGAGGCATCGCAGCTGCTACCAATCTTTAGTTAGGAATTCTGAAGGTCAAAAAGAACCCCAAGCACCACACTGATTTTTTTTTTGTCACTATCTGACACCAAGTCTGGGCAAGTCACTCATTTCAACGTTACAGATTCTCAGCATATCACCTGAAAAACATATTATTTAATTCTTAGTACATGTTAGGAAAATTATGAGCCTTTATCCATGGTTTTAAGATGAAAAATTATTTAGTTGAAAATAATCTAGTTATAAATTTACCTAATTTTTCTTTTATACAAAGCACTAAAGGAATACTAAGACACATCATCAAAATCACAATAATGGTTTAATGGTTTTATTTTCCATCTCATTTTAAAAGGTGCCATCCTAGAAATGCACTGCTAGGTCACAATGACAGCACCAATTTATATGTTAAATTAGAAGAATATTCCTTAAACATGTACATTGCCTACCACAACACAGTAACAAAAGAGACACACAGACCATGCTTTCTTTTTTAACAAAAGAATTTCAATATATACTGGAGCAACAGTAGTAAATTTGTACATACATATATCACTTACTTTTGATCCATCTACTCTAAATCCTTTGCAAATATTTTAAGAGCAAATTCAGAGTGCTTCTCCTTATAGATTCCACTCTGACGGGCTAATGTCAAGAAGTCAGATAACTAATACTGAGTATCTATATCCTTTACGAATTCAACATCAAGTCTTTCTAAACTTGATTGATATCTACAGTACTGAAACAGAAAACAAAAAAGAAATAGGATGCATTCAGCTCAAAATTACTTCAGGGTATGGTCAGCAGCTCTTTAATCAATACAGTCTATGGATTCTAAAGAGCTATCCAACACACCCTAAAGAAGATGCAAACACTTCATCAGCTGAATCGTGTTCTAGATTTCACTGGCTATAACTAGGTCTCTGTAGACTGTAACAGGAGCCTAGAGATGCAATTCACGCAAAGATCTTCAGTTTAGATGTCTTTAGAGCTGGATTCCAATCCTAAAGTCCATTTATTCATTATGAAACCTTCTAAAATTAAACAAAAAGGAAATGCTAGGCATTGGCATTTGTCTTAATATTGGCATCTTACTCGTGACTACAGAAAGATACCTCCATCTACTCAGACTCCAGAGCCTGACAACATCCCCCCTACCCTGAAGGTATACTTGCATGTTCTTTCAGGACCAATTCTTTTCTAATGAAGCACAACTAATCAGAGAAACAAAAGGTGATGAAGAGGAGCAAATGCTAAATTTAAATATAAAGCATGCAATGACCACGTTGGTTTGTTTTTTGTTTTGTTTTGGGTTTTTTTTTGGGGGTGGGGGTGTTGTTTTTTTGTTTGGTTGGTTGGTTGGGGTTTTTTTAAGTAAAGAGGAACAAGAGTGTAGTGTAGGTGAAGAACAGGTTTATATTAATAGGTTGGGTTTTTCTTTAAGAAAACAAAGACCAATACTCAGTTTCTTGCTCTGCCTTTGAATATTCAAACTTAAATTTCCCTATCTTCTCAGGACTCTGGACTGTGTTTTGGACTACAGCAATTGTCATTAACATATTGTATAACATGCAAAGGGAATTACAATTATTACTATTATTTTTTTCCTTCTCTGGTTGTCTTTACAAAGACAAACAGTGGCTAACATTGCATCACACGAGGATCCAGCCCTGCTGAGAATACTTCACTGAACTTCATTCCTGTGGCAAAACACATGGGTCACAAGAATTAGAGAAAAGTTGTCTGCTGACATTCAGGATCACAGTTTCCAATGTGATATCTAGGTTTCTTTCTACTTTATACACCTATACTCTTTTAATCTGTTCTTAGCATGTAATGATGTCATATTTTCTTAGTAGAACTAGAATTGAGTGTCTAATAAGTCAAATGCAAGAACTGTTAACACACTGTGCTTTCTGCTTATAACTTGGTTCATCTCAGTTGCTATGGCATGCTTTCTTCAGAGAGAATCTATAACTATAGCAACAACAAGAAAAACTTTCATTACCTTTCAATGTTCAATGACTACATTCTAAATCTCATCAGTTCTTAACATTGCCTGAGAAAACTACAACTTTACAACGGCCTAATGGCAACCTTATTCTTGCACTTTAATGTAAAGTTCAGCTATTAAATCATACCTTCCCTGTTTTACCAAGTACCTTCTTTTTTCCTTGTTTTTCCAAAGCACAGACTTTTCCACATGGTAACATGCTATCCACATTATTAACAACTCCGATAGAAAAATCAAACCCTTTCAAAGTATTCGATACTACAGCTGATCAGAAAAATCAGTAACTGAAAATTTGCCAAGTCACTATCACAAAATCAAAGTGTTTTATGCATGTTAGTAAAAATTACATCCCCTTATCAGTAACATATAAATACTCAAAATTTAATGAAAACATTCTGTATAAACTCTGCAGCAATATACAGTTAGATTTATATTAATACATTAAAAATAATCTCACTAAGAAAAATGCCACAAAATTTCATTTATATGCTGTGGTTCCTTGCAGGCCAGTAAAATGAAGAAGCTAGGCAAGCTGTGAGCTCGAATACGCTGTATTTCTTTCTGAATGTTGCTAACTGTTTTGGATCAGAGCATCCTACCCAGAGGCAGCTGCTTCTTGCACTAGTCTGGAGCTGGACTAGGAAGGGAGCTGCTATACTTAAGCTTCCTAAAGCCTTACTACTTCTTTTTGTAGATACTTGCCCCACCTCGGTATCTGCAATTGCAATTCAGTTTAACCGTGATACTTGAATAAATGTTTCTGTTCAAACAGCTGAATGTATGAAATGGGTAACATCAAAAAAAAAGGCTGTGGAAAAAGAGATATCCAGTCAATTAAAAAAAATTGATCAGATAATGTTGCTTCTAGTCCTCCAACAATCTTTCAAAGCAGCTATTTCAATTGCATGAACCTGAGGTTACAAAAAAAGAAATAGATATAGAGAGATACTACATTTGCAGGTCCACCTGATAAGCTGTTAGTCCCAAGAAAAACATTGGAGCAGAAATTCTATCATTAAATCTCAATTTTGCTATTTTTACTCTCTTCAGATGAACTGTTTAAGAGGCTATAAAGATCGCTTGCTTTATGTTAATTTACATCAGATGGACAATGAACACTGTATTAGAATCCACATAAAGCCACATTTTTGGAGCAATTGTACCTATGAGCTTGTACTTAACATTATACATTCAAACGGTCTCATTAAAACAAGCAGTATTACCCACCAGAGGAAAGCTTGGTACACAAAGGGCTTGCAAAACTGATATTTGAGGTAAAAAGCAACAAAGTCCAAAGAAACAAAACCCAAAAATTCTAATACCATAAGCAATGAATTGAAGAAATTAAATTTAAGTCATGTATATCCCTATACTTCTATTCTTAATCAAAGATCTTTGTTTCAGGAAATAAACTATCATGAACAGTTCCTTAAGTTTATCTGTGCTATTAACAAGTTTCATGTATTATTTTCACTGCATTTTTCTACTGGACCACAAGACAACAACTTAGGAAAACAATAAACAAATGACACAGCTAGGTTGTGACAGACCTTAAGGTGCTGCTACGCACAACTTTTGACCTGCACTTTCATCAGACTTGAACAGAAGAGTGTGCATATCCAGGCTCCACAAATCTACTATTGCCAGTAAGCTTCGGCATCATTGCAGCGTGCGAACTGCAGTAGCTGGGGAGCACAGACACCTTCTCCTCTCATACATCATTTCTGATGGAGGCTATTCATTTCATGCATGCGTCAGCCAGGGCCTAAAGACGTCTGAACTATCCCACCCATTTGTACTGAATAAAAATTGTACATCATACCGTACCATTGTGCACCAAGACCAACTAGCTTTGGTTTAACTCTGTGATAACCTGGTTGTATTGCTTCCAGGTCTAGTCTAGAAAGACCATATAAATATTCAGCTTGGACACCCCTGCATTCCAGAGTTCATATCTGTGCTAAAGATATACCTTGCATTTAATCTGTTCTTGTGAAAACTCTCTCGGTTTCAGCTTTTCCAACATGTTGAGAGGTTCCTGTTTGTTTCTTGGGAGGGTTTTTTGTTGCAGTTTTGTTTTCATGGGGGTATCTGTTTGTTTTGTAGATGGCTGCAAACTACCTTCACAAAGTTCATCTTGTCATTCCCCCCATGCCCTAGAAAGCAGTTTGGATTCACGGCAACACACTTCTTCAAGGTTTGCCTGTAATGGGATGAGGAAGTTCACACATAATAAAGCAGCTGCAAACAGACACTGGAGTCAGGAATCAATAACTAAAGGTCAGATCACAGCAAGCATGTGACAAACAGCTCTAGAATTTGTGCTTTCATGTGAACATGAAATCCAATCCATTTGCTTTCATACCACCACTACTGCCATAACCTTGTTTTCAGCAATCCATAACACCCAAATTATTTTTCTGTCAAGGTCTGAAGCTTTCTCCTAAATCTATCACCTGCTGTGGCATTCACTGGCGTGAACACGGAAACGTGCCCTGATGAACATTTAATTCTCAGAAATGACAGTAAACTGTGTTTTGGTGACTAATGTCCAAAATGCAGCCAGAATGAAGTGTCAGTATTTAGCACCTAACACTGTAAAAACAGTTGCTTATATATGATTTCATTAACAACAAAAATCAATTTACTCAGTATAATCGTCCTTCAAAGCACTGGTTAGTTATCTTGCCCAACTACAAAGCACAGGCATAATTTTGTCAAATTCAGTCCAAATTGCGTATGGTTCCCCAAATTCCTATTGCCATATGTAAGATGACAAGTAGTACACAGTCACGGCTTCGTACATATTCTGAGTAACACTTTTTACCCTATTAAAAGGCTTAGAGCAGTAGCTTATATTTCTTTTCGTGTATCTGTGAGCTGTCTTACCTAGAGAGGTTTTTGCTTTGAAGCCTAGTCTTTCATTTCTCTTGTGGCCAGTCTTAAAGCAGATGTTTGTTGCCTCCAGAACATGTTCCTTCT
Organism: Haliaeetus leucocephalus; assembly: GCF_000737465.1. NCBI lineage: Eukaryota > Metazoa > Chordata > Aves > Accipitriformes > Accipitridae > Haliaeetus > Haliaeetus leucocephalus. Next base: position 2,982,977 of record NW_010972842.1, on the reverse strand, counting down.
ATCATGAGGACAGCTAAGAATAGAGTGGCCAACAACCAGCAGAAAAGTATGAATGGGAGCCTTCTGCCCAGAAGGTGATCTCCTACTGTACTGGGTTTGCATGGCATGGTTTTGGTAGCGGGGCAGGGCTACAGGGGTGGCTTCTGTGAGAAGCTGCTAGAAGCTTCCCCCATGTCCGACAGAGCCAATGCCAGCCGGCTCCAAGACAGACCCACCGCTGGCCAAGGCCGAGTTCATCAGCAACAGTGGTAGTGTCTCTGGGAGAACAGATTTAAGAAGGGGAAAAAGTTGCTGCACAATAGAAACTGCAGCCAGAGAGAGGAGTGAGATGTGAGAGCAACAGCCCCGCAGACCCCCAGGTCGGTGCAGAAGGAGGGGATAAGGTGCTCCAGGCACCGGAGCAGAGATTCCCCTGCAGCCTGTGGTGATGAAGACCATGGTGAGGCAGGCTGTCCCCCTGCAGCCCAGGGAGGTCCACAGGGGAGCAGATCACCTGCAGCCTGGGGAGAGAGGACCCCACACCAGAGCAGGGGGATGACCAAAGGAGGCTGGGACCCCGTGGGAAGCCCACGCTGGAGCAGGCTCCTGGCAGGACCATTGGAGAGAGGAGCCCACGCTGGAGCAGGTTTTCTGGCAGGACTTGTGACCCCGTGGGGGACCCACGCTGGAGCAGTCTGTGCCTGAAGGACTGCAGCCCGGGGAAGGGACCCACGCTGGAGCAGTTCGTGAAGAACTGCAGCCCGTGGGAAGGACTCACACCGGAGAAGTTCATGGAGGACTGTCTGCCGTGGGAGGGACCCCACGCTGGAGGAGGGGAAGAGTGAGGAGTCCTGCCCCTGAGGAGGAAGGAGCGGCAGAGACAACGGGTAAGGAACTGACCCCAACCCCTATTCCCTGTCCCCCTGCACTTCTGGCAGGGAGGAGGTAGAGAAAAATCAGGAGTGAAGTTGAGCCTGGGCAGAAGGGCCGTGTGGGGGGAAGGTGTTTTAAGATTTGGTTTAATTTCTCATTACCCTTTCCCAACCTGACTGGTAATAAATTAAATTAATTTTCCCCAAGTCGAGTCTGTTTTGCCCATGATGTTAATTGCCAAGTGATCTCTCCCTGTCCTTATCTTGGCACATGAGCCTTTTGTTATGTTTTCTCTCCCCTGTGCAGTTTAGGAGAAGAGTGATAAGAGTGCCTTGTTAGGCACCTGGCATCCAGCCTGAGTCAAACTACCACTGCACAAGCATTTAATGGTTCAACCTTCCTGGCATATTCCTCAACCAGAACTTACAAGGCTCTTGCACTAACACTGCTCTCCTCCCGTGCTCATATTTATTAAGTGCATAGTGGTTCCATTACCATTCACTCCCACGTTCTCTCTCTTGGCTAGAAATGTGCTGGGAGTAGAAATAATTACTGAATACTTAAAAATTCACAGGTTATCAGGGCTCTCTCAGAATTTAAGCTCTAGGACAAACAGAAAAAAAAATGGTTCCAGGATGAGCTCCCAGCTGAAAAAAGAGGTCAGACAAACCCTAAGCGGATGCGAGATAGGTTTGACCGACTCACTGAAGAACAGGCACCTCCTTATTGAAGTACAGGCTGCTTTTATAAAAAGACACTTAATTTACTGACCAAGGGCAGCCCTCCAGTCTCATGTACCTAGAAGAATTCATCTCAAACATTACAGAGCAAGCAACAGTTCTAAGTTTTGAATATGCACGGATTAGGAGAGAGGAAAATAGAGATACTGAAAAATGACCTTTAGGTCACAGAACTAACATTCATTCTGTATGCATACATGTATGTATGTTCCTACACAAACAAAACCAACTGAAAACTGAAATAGGTAAACAAGATGGAGAAATACACATTACTTAAACCTAAAACAAAACTACAAACTATTAAGTATAGAAATCTAATTTCAAAAGGAAGCAAACAATTATCCTGAATCAAGACTATCTTCTGCTTGCTTCTAAATATGAAATTTGTTACCTGGATCAAAACATACAAAGTATATTGACAAAACTTATGTAAAATCAGTATTCCAGTGAAAAATTATGTGGTACCTGATGGGCCGATTTTCTTTACTGTCAAAGAGTGAGAAGATTACTTCAAGTTCCTCTCCCAGATTGGAGCACATTAGACTCTTCATCTGAACAAAAAGATGGTGGCTGCTAGCTGGTACTGGTGTATCTTTTTTTCGATGACGATGCTCCATCTAAAAATACCACAAACAACAGACAGCCAGTTTGAATTAACTGTAAAAATCTCAGAACAAAAAGAGTAAAAAATGTAATGCTGAACTACTTTCTTAATCCCAATTTTTACATTTTAAATTCAGCATTAACTTGTAATAGGCCTTTTGGGGGTTTTTCTTTTGTTTTGGTTTAGGTTCTTTCGTATCTGAGAAGGAGCACACGAGGAAGGGACTTTCCCAGTGTTGCACTGCATCATAATTATCTCTAGGAGAAAAACAGTAACCTCTAGAAGTTTACTTTTTTTCTACTCTGAAAATTCTAAGCCACTTCAAACCTTTTGCTGTAACAATATAGTATTTCATAGCTGGTTTAAATGGTTAATGATCTGATAGTCTGGTATTCAAACACACAAAATGCTTTTGTAGAAGACTAAATACCAGTATTTTAAGATGGAAAAAAATCACATCTGTATTTTATGATCTTTGGCAGTCTGCTATATAGAAGCTACTAAATTCTCTTGATTTGACTTCACAGTTTATACCTTCAACATTTTAATCACCCATTAAGAGTAGGACAACATTAAGTTGTACTATTTCTCTCTTACACTGTACCAAAAATAATGTTAAACAGCAGTCTTTCTAAGCTACTTAGCCTTCAAACTTAGGTTATCTTGGGCTTTTTTTTTTTCCCCCCCTCTATTTTTGAAAGTGCACTCCACGAGTTCCATTAGTTTTCTGGGTTATTGTTGCTCTGTATGTTTCTTCTTATGATTAATGGTTCCTCACTGTATTTCATCTAGTGCTTCAACAGGATTCCATAAGATTACATATGACTTTGAAACTGCCCAAAGGTATACTAATTCTAGCATGAAGAAATTACTACAAGGCTTGACATTAGATACTTATGTTGATAACTTGTAAAATTTATAAAAAATTGATTATAATTTCAGCTCCACAGAAAATTGTAGCAATTGTATTTCTGCTTTATTCTGTATTTAAATACAAAAGTAAACATAAATAAAATTTAGTTTAAATAAAAGCTTAGTCCTAAGCAAGTAAGGCTCAGAACTGTGTATCTCTAACAGCTGCAGTACTTAAAAATGAGACAAAGTCCACATAAATGAATTGGCAAGTTTTCTTATTGCTCACTGGAGATTAAATCAGAGTAAGAAATAAGAAACCAGTGCTGGTTTTAGTAAATCAAGATGGGCTTTTATGCCCAAAGGAGAGCTTTTCTTTTCAGTTTAACTGCTATTTACATTAATATATTAGAAAAGACCAATAGCCCAGTATGATTAATTGTGACAATACTTGTACCATTAAGTATATTATTTTATTTCCACAAATCTTATCTCAACAGGACTCATGGGCCATGTAAAGCTCCAATCAAAAAGAGTCTCATAAGCTTTTATTGATGATTAAATTCATGTTAAGTCACAGTTTTAATGAAATATCAGAAAACAAAACTTTTAATAAATAACATGGAAAATGAACATGTGTGCACACACACATTTGATATCAAAGCATCTCGTACTGATGTAGAAATGACATAACTCTTCAAAAGAAAACTTCTTTCCTCATAGTAAAACTCCTTACATTATGAAATGCCAGTTTATTTGACCAAAAAAAGTAGTCTTGGTTAAGTAGAAGAAAGCTGCCATCGAAACATCAGTATGTCATTTGATTGCAAAAGTACCAAGTATTATATTCACATACCAGCCTGTAGAGCTCCGTAATGCTGATCTCTTCAGGATCCACCATAGCATATTCTTTTCTTGGAACTAAGTCAAGCCCCAGTTGTCTGTATGAGGAATGGAATAATAGTGAGTAGTTTCTACATACAGATGAAACAAATTAACTTATTGCTTCTATTTACATTTAACAGAAACATTCCAACAAACAATGGACATGTTAATTGGTACTCTACAGTTGGTTCTGGATTTGTTTTACTGTATTTTGCCTGTATTCACCATTCACAGATGATTCCTCCCCTTTCTTAACTTTGTAACATTAATAGAATACATTTTTCCACAGTTTTTAAATCTGTTTCACATTGTGGACAATGTACAATGGATATTGCTCTTTGTACTATTATGGACATTGTACAGTGTGAATTGTCCTAGTATTGTCAATTTGAATGACAAACATGGAAAAGAAGATAAAAAGAAAATCCATCACATGCCAAAATATCAGCTTAATTTTAATATGGCCTGGATGGCATCAAAGCTGCTTGGCTGTATCCCGCGAACAAAATAATGAAATTAATTTGAATCAACAGAAATAAAACTTATTTTCAGCACAGCAGCAAGCAATAAACATTAGGAACACATATGGGGCAGTCATGCTGAATTCAGAAAAATTTGAAAGATTAGAAAGTTTTTTAAAAATAGGTTTTTAAAGAGTAGGAACTGACCACTTCAAAAATCATCACAATTCCATTCCGTTAGCACAAAATTCTAAGCAGATGGTTAATGATACACAGTTAAACACAGTTCTTCCACTATGTTAGGTTATTTAGGCTTTCTGATAGCAGTAGTTGGAGAAACGCCTGAAATTCAGTTAATTCTACTATTGAATATTGCTGCATTTAGTCAGAGTTTAACTGAATAAATATAGGCTAAAGACAAGACTTTGGAAACAGCACCCAAATGCCAAAAGGTATTTTAACATTTTTCTCGCTTTCAAATAAAAGAAAGATGCAGAGCATAGTAGCAAGATGTACGTTAGAGATGCCCCAGTAGGAAATGAATTGTGTTACACAAGTCAAAAGGAAACAATGTCAGCCAATACAGTTTCAGTTAAGACAACAGAGCTATGCTAACTGCGTCACATTGGAATCTGGCCAGGTGTGTTTTAAAAAGATGTAAAAGGATGCTGCAGATATTCCAGTGCAATTCTCTTGTAGACAGTGCCACTGCTATGTAAAATAAAGTGAGATAAAAAAGCAAAATTAAATGACAAGTCACTTCTCACTGTTAAAACACAGTGGACAGAAAAACAATGAAGGAGAAAGTCCATTTAAAAATAAGGTAACACTTGTTAAATTTGTTCCCTTATTTCAACATTCTACAATGAGCCTAAAGCTGTGGCATTATAATTAGACTATTTTCATTTATTATTATATTTACTCACTCATTGCCCCAATCCAGACGAGCAGTGATGTGTCGCTTGACATCCTTCATTCGATCATGGGTGAGATGGCCAACAAGGACCTGCCTTCGCAGATCTAGGATTTCATTCATTATGTGCCACAGTCGGTGAAAGAGATCCCCCTCATTCCTCTGTGAGATAAAAATATAATTGCCTCTATATCACCTATATAAGCTGACAAGCCTAATAAATACAGATATGGTGGGGAAATAAAGAAAACTCCTTCCTTATTCCCCTACTTAGTCTCTTTTCTCATCGTCCCATTTTACCTGCCTGCATGTGTGTGTGCAGACAAAAATCAGAGTTTCAGAGCTTACCACAGACCTTGTCTTTGCACCACACTCACTCCAAAATTTCACTCCAACTCCTTATGCCTCATGTTAACAAAGTCTGATTTATGTGACAGATATAACAAAAATTGTTTCATGCCATAGCACATTCTTATTCCAAGAGCATGTTCATTCTGTGCTGCTGTCTCATCCAAACTGAATGTGATGATGTAATTCAAGACTATTTGAACTCATACACATAAGGGGATGAAAAGGCAATAGCTCCTAGCATTCAAACTCTGAACCACAGAGTGTTAATGTTCTTTCAACTTTTTCTTGCATGGATATAACTGTACACACTACTGTTTAACCATAAATAAATAGTATCACAGACAGAATCCTGTCCAGACAGTTCTTCCCCATCTAACTGTAAAGTAAGAGAAATTATGTGAATATGATTACTTTTTAAACCACATCCTCCTACTCTAATTATATACCAGTTAAGGACATAAACAATTTCCCATAACAGTTTCCTCCTAAACAGAAGTTTTTAACTCTTCCTTCACCAATTCTAAGTAGTTTTACCCAATATAGTTTTTCAGAGAAACTTTAGCTTGAGGAAGTTACTGCGACCTCCATTTAAGTGATGCATCACACAAAGTTGAAAAAACATTCCTATTCAGATTTGTTCTGCTAATTCTTGCCAAAAACCCGAAGCCAATTTCCCTTTTCCTTCTTCGTATGAACACATGGCATAAAAACAAAGTTCAGGTACTTCTGCTGCGTAATTGCTATGAAAACCTAAAATTCACTTAGAAGCACCATTACTCTCTGTCAATAACTTTTATATTCCAAGGGCTCTGACAAACTGCCGTTTGATAAATCTGCTCTCTTTGTTTCACATTCATTCACTTCACAAGCTCACTAAAATGGGCATTAATTTATTGTTTGTCTTGGCTTCCTGTCTGGAAAAAAAAAGAAAGCCAGCGTATTTTGAACACGCAATAACAGCGGCAGTGAAGAAAAAAGTTGCCAAAAAAGAAACAACTTCAGTAAGAACAATAGGAATATATGAAGTTCATAAGTAAAAGAAAACAAACAAACAAAAAAGGTCATACAAATAGACCTTGAATTAGGAGCTAGAGACAAAAAACACTTTATAGGAACGTTATAGAGGACTAGACTGACAGTATGTTTTCACAGTTTTCCATCAGACACTAGTGTATAAAGATTTCATTTCTACAGTTAAAAAATCAAATCGAATAAACACTAATTCAGGTGCATCTTTGGGTTTGGTATCTGCTGATAAGCTCTACTGAAGTAAATTCTTCATGTGAATGCAAGAGTCATGCTAATGTTTAACAACACTATTAAGCTCAAAATAACATTTTCAGGCATCCTTTCTTTTCCAAAGCTTTAGAATTTCTCTCTGAGTTGCTTGCATCTCAAAGTGCTGAGCGGATCTGCAAGCAACTGTGAGTGCATTATAGATTTAGGTCTCTATACTAAGGGATCATATTCTTGTTCCTTTTGTTACAGAAGCAGCCAATGTACTAACATACTTACTAATATACACAAAGCAACCACACTTGTATGTGCTTCAGACATTCGAGAAAACTACTTCCCATTATAATCTAGAGAAATTTCAAGCAAGCTTTGAAGAAAGTTTCTTGTTTCTCAAGAACCAGTTCATACTGATTAATTACAATTTCACTGTTAAGTTTAAAATGATACTCTATTACTCAGAATCCAACAAAAGGAAATACTTGATTTTGTAGACTCTTGTATAAAAGCTTTCACTAAGCAAATTAGCAACTGCTCCAACTGCAGGTTTCAGAAAGGTCACCTGGTTCTGAACAGCCTCTCTGAACACAATCCACGCAATCATCACAAAAAGGTAGCAGACTGGCTACTTCTGTACCATCCTGACTTGTAGGAGGTCTATTGGCACCACTCATTGCTGTTTCTTACGTAGCAGAAGCAGCCCCTGTATCAGCAGAAAGTAGCTCATCTTCTCACAATTTACGTCATAATTATCAACTCAGCAATGAGTTAAGATGAGGGGTTAGGGACTGTGTAGATGGCAAGTGAACAGGTTTTGATTACATTTATTTGTGCACATGCTGCAAAGTCCAAACCATGGTTTGGTTGTAATGTAGATTAGAATATCAAATGTTAAAAAGAGAAGACAATCATGATGCAAGTCACAATTTAAAACAAAAATATTTTAGTTAAACCTTTAAAGACACAACTCTACAGTCAAAACAAAGTAAGAAAAAGAGTTCAGTTAACACAGGAAATGGAAGTAGGCATGGAAAAATGAAATTATAGCAATCGTGTCTTAGATTATGATGTGCAAAAAAAACCCCAAAACTTAAGAGATGCAGAACATTCAGCGAAGGCTGAATTCCAGTCAGAATAAGGAGAGATATTGAACAGGTTTCTCTCTGTGTTGTGAATATACTGAAACAAAACAATTTCTACCTATGGTGGTAGCCAATTAAGAGAAGGAAATGGTAGGACTTCTTACAGTGAAAAAGTCACTGGTCTGAAACTTCTCAAAAGAATGGGAGACTGCAGCAGATTAATAGAAGACATGGCAGTGAAAAACAGTCTAGGGAGCTTATGTCCAAGATCCTATTGATACTGCACAACATTTAGATAAATAAGGTGGAATAATCCCCATCTGTATGATTTACATAAAAGCTGCTTAAATGACTGGTGACTCAAAACAGGACTATAAATAGGAAACCATCAGGTGGCTGAGTTTGAAAGAGTTTTCTCTATGCAAAAAAAAGTTTGCCTACCCTAATTAAAAAAAAAAACAAAACAAAAAACAACCCACAAGCATTTCTATTGATATAATCTTTGCTTCAACTGAAGTTTTTAAGAAAGGTAATTACAGAACTGGAGAGGCAACATTTACAGAGTGAGCACAATAGAGCGATGGAGCGAGAAATGGAAATTGTAGAAATAACACACACCACAGGTGTTCTTTGAGAAAGAAAAAATAGTTGCTTATTGCTACTTTGTGTTTGGTGCTCACACAACTGCTACTGGAAGACTATATCCAGTTCTTAGTCCAGAAATGCAACAGAAAGTACAACATGGTGTCGTGGTTTAACCCCAGCCAGCAACTAAGCACCACACGGATGCTCACTCAGCGCCCCGCCCCCCCCC